>NW_020837952.1:40332161-40839661 GCF_003676395.1 Aethalodelphis obliquidens | reverse complement strand
AGACACAATACCAGCTATACTGGGCTGTTATGAGGAACAAATGAGATGGTGCCTATGAAAGTAGCAAGTCCACGGCCTGGCACACAGGCACACCCAACAAACGCTCTTCTTCATCTTTACCCCAACTTTCTAAAACCCTTTTTATGTAAACTTGGATACTCGTAAAAGCCCATATTTTTCTCTTTTCCGTAACTACTCACTCTCCTCCTTGTACTATTTGCCCTGCCTCTTGAGAAGACCAATTCCAGGCTGTTTCACTGGGTCCTTCTTACACTGGTCACGGCAGCAGATGTGGAAGACCTCATGTGAGCTGCTCACACTTCATCAACAAGAAGCTTTCCAGGAAATATCTCCTGGCCCTGCACGTGGCCCGTGTTGGCTCTACCAGAGCAAGAACAAGACTTGGTCCACCCAAACCTTCCAGCCCAACTGAGAAAACTGCTAAACCTATGAAACTGTTATAAGACAATGTGAGACTACATTTTTAGTGTGTATTGTGCTAATAATAATAATAATAGCTAAAGTAATGAGTGCTTACAATGAGCCAGGCAATAAGTTATATAACTATATCTATATTTATACTGTTATTCCCATTAGATAAGGAATGTGTCAGAGAAAGATTAGGAAGTTTGTCCAAGATCGTGCAGTGGAGGGGCCACCACTGTCACTCAATTCAACAGCAAAGCACAAAGCACTATGCTTAGCGCAAGGCTAGAGCACTGGATTAGTGTGAGATTCCTAAGGCATGAATTACATCTTCCTGATCTTTATTTCCACGGTAGACAGTCCATTACTGTGTGCTGATTAACTGACTGATGAACGAGAGAAGTCTTGTTGAGTGATGTGGAGCCTGATAAGTAAACTACAGAAGAGCCCAGTGAAGGCTGCTCATGGCAAGCAGAGAAGCAGACTCACACGCTCAGAAGCTGAATTTAACATAAGTATAGAGAGGAACTAAGAAGCAGATTGACCTTAATGAAGCCCCAGGCTTGTTTTGAGGATAAGATGGACACAGATGCATAGATGAGATAAAGGGAGATAATGGGGAGGTCTTAAAAGCTTAAGCAGAAAAGTATAGAGTTGACAACATGGGCAATAGGGAACAACCATAAATCCTTGAGCAAGGCAACAATTTGAGAAAAGTGGCATTTTAGAAAGATCGATCTGGCAAGAGTGAAAAATTGGAAGAGAGCAGAAAAATACAGGTGTGAAATCAGGAGGGGGTGAATCTGAGTTTTCCAAATGGTTGAATTAGAAGGAAGAACTACAAGAGCCAAAGCACAGAGACAAATAACAAGTCAACAATGACTGAGTCTCTTTTATGTGCCTGGAATGGTGCAAGGAGCTAAGGATAAAGAAGGAATTAAACACCATCCTGGGTGACTAACCACCAAGAAGATGAAAACAAAGTGGAGAGAGACCTGCCAAGCAGGTGGTGTCCGTCCTAGACTGTAAGTGATGTCGTCCCAGAACTAAGATCAGAGGGTGACATACTAATTCCAAACACGTAAGCTGATGGGGAGACAACTCCCATTTGTCTCTAATCCCTTCATAAGCAGTTATCTCTCCGGTGGGATTTTACATTTCCCTGAAGAAAGGAGCCACATCACTCACATGTTTCAAGATACCTAGGACAGTGCTGGAAATAAAGAAATCCTACGATGAATACCTATGATCAATTAACTAAATGGCATGAAATCCAACCGGAATTTCTTTTCAAGATTATTACAGTAACCTAGCCTCTCTCTATTCCCTCATTATCATTTTACAATCCCTCCCACCTTTTCTCCATTCCTTCACAATTACCTCTCCACTCCTGACGGGATACGTTTCCTGCTGCTCCGGCCATCTGGCACACTGTTTTTGAGTCTCAGAGACACTATCAATTCAGAAATATCATCTTTCTTATACATTCAAAAAAATTAACTTGAAGAAAGAAAGAACTATATGTTAAATCTGAGAAGTATTTTAGGAAATACTGAGTGATAAGTGTTAGGGAGGTACGCCATGTTGCTATTGAAGCTTCAGAAGTCCAGGGGCTCAAATTCCATTATTGACTTTCTGTCTTATACCTCTACCTTTCCTTTCTTAGTGCCTGAATTGTTCCAACTATAAGTGGGAAATACTCTGGTCTGCCAAACTCTCACAAAGAAGAAATCCAGAACCCAGCACAGGCCTCAGCAGAGCTGGATTAATGGGAAAATCCACAATGGGTAGGAAGTACCTCTCCAGCACAGCATCTCACAGGTGATTATACATGCAGCACAGGAAAGACAGGTGCTATTAGAACAATGGACTGCCTCATCAATAACAGTCTAAAGATATATGATGGGGGACAAGATGCCAGTCAAAAAGCTGATGAAGTTCCTCAGAGCATCAATGCCCACTGCATTGATCCCAGAAACAAAAGAAATGGGAGCTACAGCAATTCCTGAAGGGATGAAAAATGGGTTTCAATTCTCTTACAAACACCAACTGATTGACACTGACTGCCTAAAGCCTCATGTTAAGGACTTTGGGGGTGTCCTGAGCTCATTAGGAATATAGCACTGAACTGATTGGTAATACCTAACATAGATGAAGGAAAGGTAATGATACGTGTGCTGTTTGGCCAGATCTGGTTATGTCCAACCCCACGTTGATAATCAGTGTGAAGAGTCCAGAGGACTGAATGGAATTCACCAGTAAAGCTACTAGGGAATAAGCTATGAGTGTTTCCTGAGTCATTGCTGGTACTGAGCAGCATGCACTGCAAACAGAAGTCTTGTAGTGGAGAAGAAACAGTACAGAAGAGAAAATCAAAATACCTGCAAGTCTACTGCAAGCTAGCTCTACATCCTTGGGCAAGACATTTTCTCCCCTGGATTTCCATATGTTCATCTGGAAATGCGCAGAAGGCATGCACTTTCTGATACAAAATTCAATGTTTTTTCAGTTGCTCATATTTATAACTCATTCTCCACCAAAAAAAAATGTTGAATCTCAACAGAATGTATGGATTGTGTGGGGGTAAACAAGTCTACCCTGAAGATGGAACTTGGAAGTGATCATAGTTTAACCACACCATCTATATATTGGAGATTCCTATACTCAACTTTTGTCACTTTCCCCTTCTTCTAAATCATGCTATATTTATCTTCCCCAAATGCCAGCCTTGAGAATTATAAGTAACAACAGCACTAGCTAGTGAATAATTAACTACTTTGTAGGTACCAAGAGTGCTGATGGAGAAAGGGATTGTCATTGGTTCTGAGACTTCAAATTTCATAGATGAGAAGGCGGTAGAAGGAGAAAGAATTTGAGGAGAAAAGACTCTCTTGGTTTCAGATATTTTGATCTTTAGGTGCTTAGAAGACATCTGAATAAAGCTGTCCAATTGGATATGTAAGTCTGAAGCTTGGGAGAAGAATCTGGGCCAGAGATGAGATTCAGGAGTCACTGGCATATCGATGACAATTGATATAATGAGAATGGACTGGATCAACCAGGTGGGAGAGTGTGCAGAATGAGAAAAATTGTTTGCTTAGGATGAAAAGGATGCCAGGATTTAACTGGTAAGCAGTACGGCATCAACTGAATAAAACCAAGAAGGGATAGTCTGTGAGGTGTCATGACAAACAGAAGAGTGAGGTTTCATGGAAACCAACAGCACAGAGATCTTGATGAAGTAGTGGCAAACAGCAGAAAAATCCAGAAAAGGACTTAAAAAAAGGTCCAAATGGAGCTGGTGATTAAAAGACATCAGAGATGTTAGCAAGAACTATTTCAGCAGAACAAAGTTAAGCAGGTGCAAATTAAAGTGAGGAAAATAGTATTTTACTTTTATTTGGAGGAGTGTGAAGGATTGTGTGGGTAGAGGATGAAAGATGGAAAATGAAAAGCCAACAGTAAGTGCAATGAATTCTATGTACTTGCTCTTTTCCATTGCCTGCAACTGGACAAAGGTGGGCTTATTATTTACTGGCATTAAGTCTATCAAAGGTTGATCTCAACTGACTCATGGCTGGGAGAACTGACAGACCACACTAAGAAGAAAATAACTCAGTATCTCAGAAAGGGGGAACCTTCCAAATCCCATTCCCTTGTCTGCCGTGTTACATCTGTCAGGTTTTAAAACAGCCATTCAGCCTCTTTGTTGATCCATTTCCTTAGCTGTGGAATGGGAAAATAATTCCCTTTTAATTGGATCCTGAAGTGCTAAGGACTTTTCAGACTGCCAGAGACTCTGCAGTGTTTAGAGGCAATATCCTAGCTCAGAAATTTCCCAGCTACTTTGCCCTGTTACTGAGAAAGTTACTTCTCTCTTCATATGAAATCCACAACCCCAACGCTTATGATGTAAATTTCTTTTTGCAGGTTTGTAGGGCTTTGATCCCTGAACCACCTCCTTGTGTCTACAATCTGCAAAGTAAAGTGGAGAACTGAGGAAATGATCTGGGAGAACTCAGCCCCCAGTTTGAAGTTTGCCTCAGACTATTCATTTGTTCCACCAGAAAAGTTTACAAAACCAAATTCCTCCTGCATAGGCCGGGGCCTCCAGTTTACTGGGTCTGTGCAGGTTCATTTTCATTCTCTGTTTCTTTCCTCTTGAATTTCAGACTCTCACCAATTTCATGTCTCCCAGGAGCTGTCGTCAGCAGCCATATATCCTCTCTTGTAAATAAACCGCAACTGTCTGCTGGAAATTTCCACTAGCATATCCAGCCATCTCAACAAAAGCGACAGACCCGAAATCAAATTCATCAATCTCTTCCCCAAAACTGCCTCTTCCCAGACTCTCCTATCGCTGTCAACTGACATCATTCTCCCCATCACCCTGGCTAAGGTCCTCAGTGTCAGCTCTGTGCCCGGACTCTCCCTTGTCTTTTGTATCCTTTCCCCAAGTCTGAAAATTTTTCCATTGAAATGCCTGGCCCACCTGTCCCTTCTAGTTTCCAGTTTTGCATACTTCCCTTGTACCAGACACCATGCTAAGTAGAAACCTCACCTCACTTAATCCTCATGACAACCCTATAAAGGGGCTGATGGAATTTCCCCCATTTTGCTAATGAGAAATTGTGGTTCAGACAGCTATGGGGATTCTTATGGATTGAACATTTATGTCCCCCTAAATTCACATGTTGAAGCCCTGACCCTCAATGTGACTGTAGTTGGAAATAGGGCCTGGGAGGAGGTGATAAAGGCTACATGAGGTCATATGGATGGAGCCTTCATCCAAATGGCTAGTGCCCTGGGAAGAAGAGGAAGAGACACCAGAGCTCTCTCTCTCTCCATGATGTGAGGACACAACACGAAGGCATCCACCCATCTACAGGCCAAGAAGAGAGCTCTCACCAGGAACCGAATCAGCCAGCACCTTGTTCTTGTACTTCACAGCCTCCAAAACTGTCAGAAAATAGATTTCTGTTGTCTAATCCACCCATTCCATGATAGTTTGTTATGGAAGGCTGAGCTAAGACAGGGACCATGCCCAGCCCACTCCTAGGAGACAGAGGTAGGATCCAAAGCTAGGACTACGTATCTCCAGAAAGCATGCCCTGAGCCACTGCACTGTACTCCCCACCCCTCCAGGCCAGCTCCCTAGCTCAGGCCCTCATCATCACACAGGGAAAGCTCAGTAACAGCACTAGCTTCGAGTCTTCTTGCGCTCCTCCAGTTAACTTGTGTGTGTCACGTTTTCCTCAAATACAACTTCGATCAGATCATTCCTCTGATCGAAAATTTCAGTGTCTCCCCACTGGCTAAAAATCAGGATTAATGCCTTTAAATAGACCTCCAAGTTCTCTTTAGTTGGCCTGAGCCTTCTTATCCAGCCTAGGTCGCTTCACTGCCTATCCCAAAGGCATCCATTCTGCTGATCAAAGTGGCATAAATTATTTGTGAGTTCCAATGAGGGCAGGAGCTATGCTGGTCCCATCTCTGTATGACCAGTAACTGGCACATAATAAGTGTTCAATAAACAGTGGTTGTATGACAGACCGAATGAATTAATGCATGCTTTTCCCTTGGCCCAGATATGCCCCTAGTTCTCCCATCTTCAGTTCACCCAGCCATCAGGACCAAGCTCACATCTACCTCCATGACAATGGCCACTCCTGCCACCCAGCACGCCATGGTCTCACCCTTCTCCAAGCCTTTCCTCTAGAACTTTCTGTCCCTGTAACTCACAACACATTTCACTTACTGGCATGAACCAATGTGATTGAATGTGTTCAGGAATGTTCATTTTTGCATTGTTGGTAATAGCAACACATGGTAACAATCTGTGGCAGAGACTACCAGCTGCCTCCCAAATCCCTTCTACCCTTCTTTTTTATTATAAAAACTGACCTTTAGGGCTTCCCTGGTGGCGCAGTGGTTGAGAGTCCACCTGCCGATGCAGGAGACACGGCTTCATGCCCCAGTCCGGGAAGATCCCACATGCTGTGGAGAGGATAGGCCCGTGAGCCATGGCCGCTGAGCCTGCGCGTCCGGAGCCTGTGCTCCGCAACGGGAGAGGCCACAACAGTGAGAGGCCCGCGTACTGCAAAAAAAAAAAAAAAAAGAAAACTGACCTTTAGCCAGGCCTATTGCCACCCAGCTTTAAAAAACAAACAAACAAAAAACACATTTCTCAGCCCTCCTTGAAGCTAACTATGGCATGGCCACAGGACTAAATTTTGGTCAGTGACAGAGAAGCACATCTTCCTCCTCCATATCCTCAGTCCCACTGCCTGGAATTCAGATGTGATTCTGGAATTCCAGCAGCTATATTGGACCAGAGGGCAAGGACATGCCAGGGCAGTAAAATGGCAAGAATCTGGGTAGCTAGCAGCATCATGGAGTATCCCTATGCTGCCTACCTCTGGCCTTGTGTTTCATGAGAGAGAAATAAACTTCTACCTTGTTTGAACCACTGTTATTTAGGTTTCTCTACTGAACACAGCCAAGCTGGAAGACATTGCAAATGCCTAGTATGAAAGAAATGAATAAATAAAAGTGGGTTGATATGAAGCTTGTTAAAAGAAAAGAACTAGAATGATCGATCTCTTGATATCTATCTACCTACCTACCTACCTCTCTATTTGTCTGAGAGAAAAATAAACCATATGTGCATTATATTTCTAATTAATTATGTATTACTTGTATAACAAATGACAAAAAGTATTTCATTATAAATACTGCTAATTACTTCTACTTTGCAAACACTCTGCCTCCTCAATAATCTTTTAAACTTCCCAAAGGCAGAGATAAGAACTTTTATTTTTTTTTGTCTCTGCCACTCTCCCTAGCACATAATAGGTCCAAATATATTTTTTTTGTATCTTCATTGGAGTATAATTGCTTTACAATATTGTGTAAGTTTCTGCTGTACAACAAAATGAATCAGCTATAAATATACATATATCCCCGTATCACCTCCCTCTTGCATCTCCCTCCCACCCTCCCCATCCCACCCCTCTAGGTGGTCACAAAGCATCGAGCTGATCTCCCTGTGCTATGCGGCTGCTTCCCACTAGCTATCTATTTTACATTTGGTAGCATATATATGTCAGTAGTACTCTCTCACTTCATCCCAGCTCCCCCTACCCCCCATATCCTCAAGTCCATTCTCTACGTCTGCATCTTTATTCCTGAACTGCCACTAGGTTCATCAGTACCGTTTTTTCAGATTCCATATATGTGCATTGGCATACGGTATTTGTTTTTCTCTTTCTGACTTAATTCACTCTGTGTGACAGACTCTAGGTCCAACTACCTCATTACAAATAACTCAATTTCTTTCCTTTTTATGGCGGAGTAATACTCCATTGTATATATGTGCCACATCTTCTTTATCCATTCATCTGTTGATGGATATTTAGGTTGCTTCCATGTCCTGGCTATTGTAAATAGAACTGCAATGAACATTGTGGTACATGTCTCTTTTTGAATTATGGTTTTCTCAAGGTATATGCCCAGTAGTGAGATTGCTGGGCCATATGACAGTTCTACATTTAGTTTTCTAAGGAACCTCCATACTGTTCTCCATAGTGGCTGTATCAATTTACATTCCCACCACTGCAAGAGGGTTCGCTTTTCATCACACCCTCTCCAGCATTTACTGTTTCCAGATTTTCTGATGATGGTCATTCTGACTGGTGTGAAGTGATACTTCATTGTGGTTTTGATTTGCATTTCTCTAATAATTAGTGATGCTGAGCATCTTTTCATGTGTTGGTTGGCAATCTGTATGTCTACTTTGAAGAAATTTCTGTTTAGGTCTTCTGCCCATTTTTGGATTTGGTTGTTTTTTCGATATTGAGCTGCATGAGCTGCTTGTATAATATAGAGTTAATCCTTTGTCAGTTGCTTTATTTGTAAATATTTTCTCCCATTCTGAGAGCTGTCTTTTGGTCTTGTTTATGGTCTCCTTTGCTGTGCAAAAGCTTTTAGTTTCATTAGGTCCCATTTGTTTATTTTTTATTTTATTTCCATTACAGTAGGAGGTGGGTCAAAAAGGATCTTGCTGTGATTTATGTCATAGAGTGTTTTGCTCATGTTTTCCTCTAAGAGTTTTATAGTGTCTGGCCTTACATTTAGGTCTTTAATCCATTTTGAGTTTATTTTTGTGTATGGTGTTAGGGAGTGTTCTAATTTCATTCTTTTACATGTGGCTGTCCAGTTTTCCTAGCACCACTTATTGAAGAGGCTGTCTTGTCTCCATTGTATATTCTTATCTCCTTTGTCAAAGATAAGGTGACCATATGTCCATGGGTTTATCTATGGGCTTTCTATCCTGTTCCATTGATGTATATTTCTGTTTTTGTGCCAATACCATACTGTCTTGATTACTGTAGCTTTGTAGTATAGTCTGAAGTCAGGGAGCCTGATTCCTCCAGCTCCGTTTCTCTTTCTCAAGATTGCTTTGGCTATTCGGGGTCTTTTGTGTTTCTGTACAAACTGTAAAAATTTTTGTTCTAGCTCTGTGAAAAATGTCACTGGTAGTTTGATAGGGATTGCACTGAATCTGTAGATTGCTTTGGGTAGTATAGTCATTTTCACAATATTGATTCTTCCAATCCAAGAACATGGTATATCTCTCCATCTGTTTGTATCATCTTTAATTTCTTTAATCAGTGTCTTATAGTTTTCTGCATACAGGTCTTTTGTCTCCTTAGGCAGGTTTATTCCTAGGTATTTTATTCTTTTTGTTGCAATGGTAAATGGGAGTGTTTCCTTAATTTCTCTTTCAGATTTTTCATCATTAATGTATAGGAATGCAAGAGATTTCTATGCATTAATTTTGTATCCTCCTACTTTACCAAATTCATTGATTAGCTCTAGTAGTTTTCTGGTAGCATCTTTAGGGTTTTCTATGTATAGTATCATGTCATCTGCAAACAGTGACAGTTTTACCTCTTTTCTGATTTGGATTCCTTTTATTTCTTTTTCTTCTCTGATTGCCGTAGCTAAAATTTCCAAAACTATGTTGAATAACAGTGGTGAGAGTGGGCACCCTCGTCTTGTTCCTGATCTTAGAGGAAATGCTTTCAGTTGTTCATCATTGAGAACAATGTTAGGCCCTAATATTTGATTGGCTAAAACCTATGGGAATTTGTCAAACACTGACTATCTATACAGAAACACCAAGGGTAAATGTCGGAGGCAGGCTTAAAAATGATTTCCTTCATCTGAAATAATATAGGAGACTTTCCACTCAATTAAATAGTTTGACTTGTGTTATAGCCTCCAACTCCTCACCCCCACTAAATTTAATTCACTTTTCAGTTTAAAAAAATAATTTTTTTGAATTCTGAAACCAGAGGGAAATAGTGGTGGTGAAGCTCAACAGCAAGAGAGTCTGAAGTGAGAAAAAAAGATAAAAAAAGGAATAAAATGGAATTTCTTTATAATATATGGTTTGAGAGATGAAATTAATACCCATCCATATATTTAATAGGTTCAAACTTACTTTTACCCTAAGTATTTTGTAGTTATGTTTCAGAAGACAAGATTTCTTGCCATCAGCAGTGGAAATCCATCCGAATTTTGTACTCTTCACCAGAAGACTTTGTTTGGGCCCATCAAGAGGTAATAGGGAACAGCATAGAAGTTTATTGGAAAAACCACTGTGTATACAGTTGACATTTGGAAACTCCTGCTTGTTATTAAGCACTTAATTAGGTGCCCCAAAGTTCATAAAAAATCATAGGTTTAACTTCAACGTTTAAGAGGATCCTTTAACTCCTCTTGCTCTGAAAGTTGATCTCTTCCACTGTATTTGCAATTACAGCCCTGACAAATGATTGTTGATGTAATATACCTCATTTAAAGGAGAGAAATATAAACACACAATGACCTGATTTTTTTCTTAAATCTGTGTCCACAGAAAGAATGGGTAGAACAGATAAATCAATAATGGCAAAAGAAAAAAAAAAAACCCTAAGCACTGACTTTACATTCAGCAAATCATTCAATAGAGCTTGAATTAGTGGAAATTTCCATAAATAGTCTGAATGTGGGTGACCTTCAGGAAAATTACTATTAAGACAAAGACCTTTGCATATCTCTTCAAAGACGTTTGACAAGGGAATGACTCTCAGCTGTATGTCTTCGTTATTAAAGGTTTCATTTAGATCACCAGGATTTTTCCTGAAATATATACATTTGTCTCCCTCTTAGCTAAAGCAAACAGCACATTTGAGGAATTCTTGCAGTTTACAAACACATACATACAACACCCAAAATAATTATGTTTAGAAGTGCAAACTAGAAAACATTATTTTTGTTTTCTTATGAGCAGTCAGTGATACTTAGCAAAATCAAGGATGAGTTTAACGGTGAAAGTACTTTTGATAACAAAGGGTACTATAAAAATGCAGAATATTACTCCAAGTAACAGTCCCCAAAGTCAGTTACAAAAACCCTGGTTTGTCAATATGTTTCACAAAAAAAAGAGCTCTGTGGTGAAAAGAATATGAAATATGATGCTTACTACATTCTCTCTTAGATATTCACATTAGGACATTACATTCTATAAGCATATTAAATGCTCTGAAAAGCCCTGCAGTAAAACAACCTATGTACACTTAGCCAGATATTTTTTCCCAAAGTAACTTATATTACTGTTCCACTTTGGGACATGCTCTAAATTAATAGTCTAAGGTTGGGTTTTCAACTCTGCATCATAATTCTCAACCAAATGTTTATCATGAAGGTTAAATAAATGCTCACTATGGTTAAAGCACCATAAGGAATAAGAGATGAATAAAGCAGGATCTTTGATCTCCAGGAGCTTACACTCTAGCAGAAAATCTAGCAGGCATATCTCAAACGGAATGATATATCATGGTAAGTGGTATGTCATAGTTCAGTTGAAGAGGGAAGGTTTCGGAGTCTGTGGCATTTCAAACTGAATCTTAAAGACTGGACTGAATTTCATTTAGGAAGAGATGGGGTTTGGAAATATTAGGTGCAAAGAAACTCAAGACGTTCTGGAGGATGATGACTCAACCAGGTGGCCAGGGTAAAGATTTGGGGTGAGGGCTCTACAGGTTAAATGACTGGAAAGCTTACAAGCAGTTTTAGGCAGAGGTCAAATGATCTGGGTGCTTGAAAGCAAGGCTAAGGAAGGTGGGGGCGATTAGCTAAGCAATGTGGAATAATTATGAGAGTAGTATGATTAGAACTGTGCAGAATGGTTTGCAACGCTGCCCTTAACATGGACATACAGCAGACAGGTTTCTCGTCCTCTGCTTGGATCACAGCAATATATAATTTAAGATCTTAAACAAATCCGTGTTACAAAGGTTCAGAGAGCTGTGTATTTTATCAGAAATGTTCACAAGCAACCAAGAGACTAGAAAATTATGGTTTTAGAATAACAGAGAAAAGTGATAAATTTCCAATATCTTTCATAAATCCAACCTGATAACAACACAAAAGAGTAAACCTGAAATATGACCCTGTGCACTCCCACTCTCACTTGGGGTAGCAACCATAGAACAGGCCTGCAAAACTGATGAGACCAATTTAACCTGCAACTTGTATTGGTTATAAGAGGTTACGTTTATCCCTCAAAAGCCATATACTATTAAAAATTCAAATGGAGCAGAAGGATGACATGTGAGGAATATGTGGGTTAAAAACAAACAAACTGGCAAAGACATACTCTTAAAGACCAAGACAAGTAACACAATTTAATTTTTAAAACCCAATAACTGGGGGACTTCCCTGGTGGCGCAGTGGTTAAGAATCCGCCTGCCAATGCAGCACACACAGGTTCGCACCCTGGTCCGGGAAGATCCCACATGCCACTGAGCAACTAAGCCCGTGCGCCACAACTACTGAACCTGTGCTCTAGAGCCTGCGAGCCACAACTACTGAAGCCCACGCACCTAGAGCCTGTTCCGCAACAGAAGAAGCCACTGCAATGAGAAGCCCGTGTACAGCAACGGAGTAGCCCCCACTTGCCGCAACAAGAGAGGGCCTGTGCGCAGCAATGAAGACCCAAAGCAACCAAAAGTAAATAAATAAATTTATAAAAAAAAAACAATGACTGTTCAATTTAGAAAACTGTTTTACTATCGCAATTGCCTTCACATCTACTGGGGTAGTTTAGGTAACTAGGAATCTATAATTGTGCTTGCTAGGAGGACAAAAAAGGCTGAAATGAGACATGGAGAATTTTTTAAATAAATATAATAAAATATATGTAGTCAGTGTCTGCAATATCCAGGATGGCTCTCCTCCTCTATGGGGCATTTCCCTGGGAAATGAAACTATTATCTATGAAGCACTCTGTGGATTTTCAAAACAACTGGCCACAGAATATGTCTGAAGTCTTGACTAATTACAGTGATTGGTATAAATAGGGATTTAGGCTCATTTATCAAGTGACTAAAGATCACTTTTTTTCTCCCTGTCTTTTTTGCTAAAACTCTTCCTGAAATGAATTAATCTATATTCCTTCCTTACCAAGCGCATTATCTAGACCAGTGATTCCCAAACACCAAACTGCTGCCGGCGTGGCTGTATCCAAATCCCCTGGAGAGCTTCTGAAAAATGCAGATTCCTGGTCTGCTTCTACCCACAGTCCCCACTCCCATTCTGATCCTGTGTGGGTCTAAGTTACATTCCAGAGATATTTTTTAATGACCCAAGTTTTGGAAACCACTAATCTAGATACTAATCAGACGTTTTGTAATATCAGAAAAGCCATAAAAATCTCAGAATTTTATTTCATTGCTGTGACAGAGACCATGCTAGGTGGATACCAAACCCTATTTCCTTTCCTTCCTGGGCACAGAGCTGGACTGTATTTCCCAGCCTCCCTTGCAGTTAGGTGGGGTCAGGCCATTGGAATGTGGGCAGAACTGTGTACCACTTTCAATCCTGGCCCCTAATAACTTCCCAGAGAATCCTCCAGGTTGGCTGTCTTCCTTTGTTTGCCAGTTAGGTTCTTTAGGTTCAGTGGAAAACTGTGAGATTCTAGAGGAATATCAGAGCCACAAGATAGAGTCCAGGTTATCTGAATGAGTGTGTGGAGCCCAGCAGCCACCCCTCTCCACCACCACTGCTGATTCCCACTGCATTGTGAGGTGGACGAAATATCATCTTTTATTACGATAAGCTATTAGGATGCAGGGACTCTTTGTTACAGCCCTTAGCTTAACCTTACTAATACAACCCCCATAACATTTTTAGCAGATTTTGCTGTTGATTAAGCATTTCAAAATCATAAAGAGATATACTCACATTTTAACATCTAACATAGTTAGATGTCAGGAGTAACATCTAAAAGGCATAGGACCATAGGACATATTTAACCTTTAAAAGAAATTCTGATATGAGCTTATTTTTCTGTGGTTTTCTTCTTCCTTCTAAAAGTGGAGTACAAGAAAGAAAAAAAACATCTGGCTAATTGAGAGCTCCAGGTAGTAAGATTTCAATTTAATGAGGTTTTATAACAGTTACAGGAATAAAAATGAAATATAGCAACTAATAAATCTGAATTTTCAAGGACCAAATGGATACAAAATAAAAGCCTGTGAAAATTTAAGACTTAATAGAATCACACAACCTGAAGAGTATTCAAAAGGTCATGATATTTGTTTACTGTTGAATCTGTAGGAAGAAATTCTACCACTGAGCTCATCACTGTCACTGCTTTGGAGGCAGTTTTACATAAAATGTCAAGAGGGCAAGGTTAGGAGTTAGAGCTGGGTCTAAATCCCAGCTCTTCTCCTTACTAGTCGGGAAATCCTGAATAAATGCTGTGAGCCTCGCTCTCCCCATCTGTGCAATGGTGATGATGTAATTTGCTTCATGGGTTGTTATGAAATTCAAATGGGCTCTAAGGCAGTATATGGCACATTGTAAGTATTAATACCTATATTACTATAGTAGTTAGTTGCAAAATACCATCTTTTTTTACGGACAACCTTGTATCATCTACATGCATAAAGAAGATCTTGAAAACTCACGAGCCATAACTATCTAATTTTTACCCCAAAAGGAAAAAAGAGGAGAGGGCTGGTGGTGGCTGTGCCTAGAATTTTACACAGCTTTACACTGTTCTTGTAAAGCAGCAACTAGTGTGCTAATATTGATGCTTCTTAATCCTTTTTCTGCCAACCATGAAGACCAATAAGTCCTGAGCAAAGATCACTGGTGCCTGAAACTTCTCTAAAAATGCTAAAGCTCTCCCCATTCTCGGAGAAAAGAGCTGGGTGGCCTGTCATCGCTGTCCAATCTCAGCAAGCCTGAGCAGCTGGGGCCCTTCCTATCCAGCCCATATCAAAAATGCATCGGGTACCAGAGGAAGCAGAGATGATGCAATGGGGTGCCGCCTACCTCTTCCCTCCCCGACAGCCTGGCCGGCCGAGACAGCAGTGGGGCCTGCCACCGCACTTCTTTTGATAAGCTACTGAGGAGACACAGTGTCTCCCTTGGTTTTCTAAGTTTTAGTTGGAAAACTGAATTCAGGAACTTGTCAACTCTGACAGCAGAGCTTGAACATTCAGTTCAAAAACAATCTGCTTGTACTTTATAAAATCCGTCTTCTGACTTCAGAGCAGTAGGATTTTTCAAAATCTTCACTATGCAGGGAATGAAAAAACTTCAGTTTTCCTTCTTTCCAATTAAACTTGGGTTCTTTATAAAAAAAAATATTCCTATTTCCTACCCCAATTCTTCTCCCCTAAACTGCCTCTTTCAGCCAATAGAACTCGGTCCTACATTTCAAAAAGACTGAGACTTTGCTGTAATGTGGGCTCTCCTCATCAGCAAAGACTGCAGACAAAAATAGATAATACCCACGGGATTAATTGCAAATCAACACTGTTCAAGTGACGGGATTCATGACCCTTGAGGTTTTAAAAAGCAAGGCCCGTGGAAGAAATCGCTCCATGCCTTAAAGTTACAAAAGTCACACCTGGCAGCAGAAACCTCCATTGGAGGCTATATTGAGAAGTAAAATTACTGGCGCTCAAAGGGACAGGTCAGAACCCTCAACATGGCAGGAAACCAAAGGTAAAAAACATGATCCAATGACAGACGGCAAAGGCCTGTCAAGGCCTGGAAAATTACACGGTGAGATTCATTTCTGACACTTCATTCACTTAAGAATAACAGGACCCCGAAGTTAAACCATGACATCCCGAAAGGAAACACCTCTGTGGGTGACACTTCTTGCATAGCTCAGCCTCCAGGCCATACATCCAAACCAGAATTTCACATAGCTCAGCTGTGCATGGGAAGAGGGGGTGCGGAGACAAGGGAAGGGGGAGCCTGGGAGAGAGCAGAGAAGCCAGTAATAGAGGGAGAGAGACAAAATCGAAGCCAAGGGAGGATACAGGTGACAGTTCATGCCTGCTCCTTCCCAAAGGACTTGAGTCTTCACTACATAGATTTTTTAAAGTGATATTTGAAAGGTGATGCAATCATCCATTCATTTGGGTTCTGTCTGGCCTTTAAATGTAATATTTCAACCGAGAGTTCAAGCTGGTAGGGGTTTGAGGTGTTTTCATGAGAAGTAACCAAGTCAGACAGTTCCTATTGTCAAAGAGACCCTGTGGAAGGGGAGAAACACTAACATTAACCACCCAGGCTAATTTTATTCCTCAGGCCCAGGGGCACCAGCCTTCTAGGCCTTTCCATTCCTCCTAGCAGGAAGAAGCCAGGGGAGATTGGAGGTAAGCGGGAGGGGCAGGGGTGTGTATCTCAGAGCTGCTTCCATTTACCAACACTGGAAATGAAGGAAAGTGGTTTTTGTGATGGGGAACCCAAGAAAAATAGAGCCCCATTAAATTCCAAAGGCAGGCTCTAAGTTTTAGCTGCTAATTTCTGTCATGTTGCCTTCCATTTGAATGATGATCAATAATGATTATTTTTATTAAGATTTATTTTAAATTAGTTTCCACATGGCTTCAACAATGGAGTTTGAGTGTCACTAATATAATGTACTAGAAATCAGTTCCTAAAATATAAAAAGGATCAGGAATGATTTCTCATCTTATAGCATCACACACATACCTACACACACACACATATACACACACACACACTCCAAAAACTTCACTTTTGTTTTCTTCTTCTTTAGATAATAAACACAACTGCTTACAATTCCAGGTGATACTAAATGTCTCATGCACATGCATAACTATTTTAAAAAGGTGATTACACACACATATTCCTTCCCACCTGAAACATCAGACTAGAGAGACTGAGTTTCCCCAGTGAGTCTCAGAAACACAAAACAAGATGTTTAATTTGTTTAAGTTTCTAAAGCAATTTACTGGAGACAAAAATAAAATACCATGGCATTTTGCTGGCATCTTAAAAAAAGAAACCCTGTCTGAGAAGTACAATGAACCTCATGAGATCTCCAACATGAATTCTCTATTTGTATGCTCACATCCTTTTATGATTTTGTTCACTGAAGAATAGTTTAACATATTCCAACCCATGCACTTAGAGAAAAAGAAGCTTCCAACAAAACAGGTCTTTTTATGAGGCAGCCCCCAAGGTCTCCAACAGCTATACGGGCTCAGGCAACCACCCACACTCACCTATCCCAGCCTAGGTAATCAAGAGATCCTGTTCCTTGGATCATCTTAATTGGAGAAAAGTTTCTGCTGTTTAATGGAGTTAGAGCACCATGCCAGCATCAGCTCTGAGTTTAAAAGTCTTTAAAGAAAACTTCTATGCTTGTGAGTAAGGTACTGCCATCTATGCTTTCATTATTTTAAAATGAAGCTTGAAATGAGAAGAATGATTTTTTAAAAAGAAAAGAAATTATTCATCTGCAGCCCCTGGCTTCGACATTGTGCACAGCAGCCTAAGGAGGTCAAAGGCAGGCATAGTTTCAAAACTGGTAGGTTACTTTCTTTTTTTTTTAAACCCTGCTTTTTGAGGTTTGCACTTGATCTGCTGCCATTGATGTCCTACCATCCTGGAAAACTTTATTTCCCTGCTTGAGAGTGAGTTCTCAAGCTATCTGTTGGTCTATTGATTCTCCCTACCATTTCAGTGAAATGTCAGCACAAGAAACCTCAGATGTATAGGATTCTCTGTTGTACTTCTGCTTCCTCTAACTTGACCCTCAGCTTACCAGATACTTAATAACCAAAGATGGGATTTATGAGACACCATCGAATTATGAAGTGTCATTTGACATATCGATGCTACACTGTCAGCTATTCCACGTCACTTTAGAGTTCTTTGACTGCAAGCAACAGTAAATTACTCTAGCTAATTCCAGCAGAGAAAGACTGTATCAAAAGGGTATAGTGGAGTTCACAAAACAGATAAAAAAGCTGGAGATCTAGCCCAGAAAAGAAGTGTGAACCCAGAAAGGTTTGAGGAGGAAGTCTAGCTAACAGGAACAACTTGACAGTCTTAATGAGGTACTGCTACTAGAATGAATGAGTGCGAATCATCTGGGGAGGCGGTGTTATTTATACCACATCCCTGATGTCCAGAAAGGGAAAGTCAAGTTGGCTCAGATCAGGGGTTCATCAACCTATGCACCGTTGACATTTCAGACCAGATAATTCCTTGCTGTAGGGGGTTGGCCTGTGCATTAGCAGTATCTCTGGCCTCTACACACTAGATGCTAGTAGCATTCTCTCTGGTTTTAACAATGAAAAATGTCTCCAGACATTGTCAAATGTCCCTGAGGAGACAAAACCATTGAGAACCACAGGCTGAGGCTGGATCACAACACTGACCTCCTCATGGCTTAGGTAAGGCTAGGTACCTTGATGTATAATCCCATAAGACCAAGGGAAAGTGGATAAGACTAAGAAGGAAGCTGGATCCTGTTCCCAAAAGATCGGGGAATTAACGTTCACTGTCCATTTCCACGTCAGTAAGCAGAACGTTAAAGAAGGTTATGTTTTCCAGCCCACGTACTCAGAGAACAAGAAAAAAAGTGGAATTTAAGAAACTTCTGAAAACAGATTGCAGAAAAAGTAATCCATCAGAATGCTCTATCAGTCCTTCACAGCGTTGTGAAGCCAGCATCCGTGTGCTGGAAAAGCACAATCCTAGTAAGATGGGTGTTTTTCTCCATTTTTATTCAAATTCTCCATGTTCCCCATGTGCTTTTAAATCCTGCCAGATCTCTTCCCAACTCTTGGTATCTATGGGCTTGTGGTAATTGACATGGCTAATTTAAGGGAAACTGACTCCAAATCCCAAGGAACACTCAACACATCTCTCTATTCATTAGTCAGTTAACTCTGTTGGTTCCAACATGGCGCTAATGAGACCAAAGACATGAATGCAACCCTCATGCCCTATGGGCTTGTTCAATAGCCAGCTTGGAGCCCCACTCCAACCAGCCAACTGACAGATAGATGTATATGGCTCCTGGCAGGGACGGGGGTGGTGGGATGGGTGGGAGAGAGAATGGATATGTCCTGACAGATCCATCCCCACTGCTAGAACACCTCATGCGCAGGACCTTCCAGGAATGGGGTTCTCTTCTCCTCACAGAATGCAGAACACCGCACACACCCACCACAGCACTCTTCCCTAACATTCCAACGTGTGATGTGACATCTTTTCCACTTCCCTTTCCAGCTCATACCTACTCATATGAGGTGCCTTTGCTGCTTCCTTTCCCTTTTGTTCATTAACATTTCTTAAAAATTGAAGTGTAGAACTTCATCTCCAATCTGCACTGACTCTAAATTCTCTGATCCTACCATCAGCAGCAAGACTGGGCTTGTCTCTTCTCCCATTATTATTTCTGACAGCCCCAAAGAAATCACTTAATATTCATTTCAGCCTCCTTTTTCAGACAGTCTTAAAAATCAATTTAAAAATTTTTCTTCTTGATCCTGTCATTTAGCACTGAAATGGCCCAAACTGATTACTTGGGAGCATTAGTGCTTCTCCCTTCTCCCAGGATGTCAGCTTCACTTTGTGAGTCCTTTCTGGTATGATTTAAGTTGGCTTTCACTTCAGGGTTGTTTTTCACGGAGAAATATGATTTTTTTTTAGCTATATCTGTAGAACAACTTTCAATTATCCTTAAAAATAAACAACAACAGTAAATAATAGGCAAAACACTTTGGCTGAGAGAAAATCCAATTCAATGGGTGAAAAAAGAAAAAAAAAGACTTAAAATTGCAATTACTTTAAAACCTTCAAGAATGCTACTTTAAAGCCTCTACTTTCCAAACAGTAAATTAGTAACAGTAACTTTATCATATTTATTAATAAAAAGAAGTTAAAATAGCCATTCATGATGAGATGCTAAGAGCTGCAAGGAAGCCAAGAACAGGAAGAAAAAGGTCTGAAAGAGAAGAAAACATAACAGCATCTTTTATAAAGAAGAAAAAAAAAGTTCTTTTGTCTTTCTTGCCATTTCTGTGAACAGCCTAGAGAATTCAGTTCATTGTATTGTCTGCCCTTCTTCCTTGCTATAGTTTTGCTTTTCAGGTTGTCTTTAATTCTCCAAGTAACATTATTAGAGAGTAGGAGAGGTCGAAAACCACCAGAAGGACCAAGGAGCAAAAAACCTAATTAAATGAAACGTGTCCAGAGCATTTCATTCCTTAGCCTGTGTTTTCTTCTCTTAGCAAACAGAGGATGATTTTTAAACTAAGGAATGCTGCAGACAGACATGACATTAAAAAAGGGCTCTGGACCTTTTTTTCAACAGTCCTCCAGCTTGATAACCATAACCAATTTTTTTGCTCAACCTCTTAAGAACCTCTGCTATATTTGTAATTCCACCAGATTGTTATTTATATTATTGCAATATCTTAACAGACCTCCCCCCATCATGACTCTGCCTTGAAAAAGAAAATATCTGCTAAAACGATGAGGGAACAAAAGCCATCGGCATGAACTGCAAGATAGAAAACAATTGGATTTCTCTTACAGGATCAAAGAGTCAAAAATCATTCTTTCTGGGACTGTGGAACATCAAACATTGGGACTTAAAAGTGTCACCTCAGGAATTAACAAACACCAGAATGTACATCCAGCCCCAAACCACTTTCTGAGACTGAAGATAAATTATAGGAACCCATTGACATCACAGCAAATGTAATCAAACAGACTTTGAAAAGGCACACTGACTTCTGGGGACAGTACCCTGTATCTTTTCTGCCTGCCAAACATGCAGCATTTCTGTGCAAACAAGTGTCCTCCTAGTGCCACCAGGAGGCCACTTACATGAAGGACCATAGTATGGCCTTGGCTTTTAGGCTCTGATTGCATGAAGTCAGCCCATGACTACAGTGGACCAAAAATTACCTAATGTAACAAAGGGAAGGTGAGAGTACTATTGCTTGAACGTTAACTGAACATCAGTAATGCATTACAGTCCACCTGCAACGCTGCCCCTGACCAGGAATTCACTTATCTACATGGATGTGCAAGTAACCAGGCGATGCCCTGACAATGAGAAGGGAAAAGTAGGAATTGTTTAGATTACTGACTTTTTAAATAAATGACTTATCTTTGGAGACGGTGGTGATAGCTGAGAGGAGGAAAACTTGAATATAGATCCTGAACTAAGTTATACAGTGAGAACAGATGAGTATTACATCTACACCAGAACTTTTCCCCAAGTTCTGCCACACTTCAGGCAAAGCTGATAGAGAAATATCCATCTATACATTCAAAATTAGGTTATGATTCACTTTACCAAAGGTCCATTTATTTTACACTAAGGGATTTACTTCTAAATTCTTGCAAATAACTTCAGCTCTTTGAATGCATTTCTAATTAAATTAGAATTATAAGCATTCAAACTAGACTCAACTGTCAGAGACAGAAAATCTGAACTGCTCATGTAATTAACACATGTCCCTAGGCTAAGAGGCCTAGAAACAGGACCCTGCATGGGGATGACACACCCTTAATCTAATGATGCCAGGCTTTTAGCTCCTTGGTCGTCATCTCACGTTTCCTTACGATGCTTCAGCATTTGTAGAACTGTCTTTCATTCTAATAAAATGAGTGTAATAGGAACTCAATGCAGAACCACACAGCATTTTCATTGGCAGGCAACTTTATAGATCACCTAACAAAACATTCCTCCAAGGCTGGAGGCCCTTCAGCACATGCCTGATAGACTCACTTAAGCACATCCACTGACAGGAGATAACTACTTTTCAAGGCTCTATGTGTCACTCAACTACAATGGTACAGGACCTTGTATAAAACAGTCAACATTGACAGATGAATGAGCAAAGTTCTACCATATATAAATGGGGGGATAAGGGGAGACCACATTTTTACCTTAGTCATCTGTGTTCTGCTGAAACATTGGTTTCCTGACCCTTCCATTTCAAATATTCTATGTAACTTCACCTCCATTTGAATCCCATCCACTATACTGTCCCCAGATTTATTATCGAATTCATAAGAATGGCAGCACCAAAAATCCCAAATACTGATGACAAATTTCTTGTAAATCACCCATCAGATTACAGTAGCACATTCATTCACCTAAGGAAACACTGAGAGTGTCATGAGCCCCACGGAGACACAGTGGAGAAAAAGCACTTTGGATTTCATGCACGCTTTAAACTTTCAAGTCTGGCATTCTCTACCTGGGAGTGGATCCTGGCCAACAGTTCCACAGACTAACAATTAGTTGCCAACAATTTGTTGAAGGCCTTTTTGGTCTAACACTGGGCTAGTTATTATGAAATACAAAAAATATATATCAGACGTGGTTCTTTGCCATCAAAGATCTTCCATCATCCCACTGGGGAGACAAGACTAATAATATACAAGGCCAAGGAATATATCATTAAACTAATATTTGTTTTTTGGAATTGAAATAGAAGAGGGATAATTTGTAGATTTGCTAATTATACGTCTGTGTCACACACGTTAGTCCTGAATGGCTCATCCATGGCTTAACCTGACTTCAGGGGTATTTCATCAAGTCCTCTCTTGATTCGTCCACATGTTTAGCTGACACCACTTCAAAAGCATGGTTTCTTACAGAACACACTGTTTTGGTGGCTGCTGTAGCTCTTTCTCATTTATGCGAAGCAAATATGGAAGTTAAACACTTTCAACACCTATCCTGTGTTAAGTTTCCAAAATTTTCCATGCCAACATGCAAATAAGCTTCCAAAACCTAAAAAGCATTTTCATATAAATAGATGTGAAGCAGTTTTAAATACTTACAAACAGTCCCCTTCACACCCTGTTGCTAGATTTTCATGCATAATGTTAACAGGGGGAAAAAAAATAACAGGAAAAGAAAAATAGCCCAAAGTGAGCAGCAACTGAAAGCTTGAAAGAAACCACAAGAAAGAAATACATGTATATTGTTTGCATGAATCCTTAGTCTCCCTCTTCTTAGATTTTAGCCTTACAGGATTCAATTTCACACTAAAAACGCAGCAGAGATGGCTGAGACAAAGGAGGGAGAGAGTAAATCGCTTAATGTACATTCTAGAAGAAAATAACCCTGTTCTTTTCCAAGCAAATTCACTTCAACTTCCCCTCCTCTGTGGGTGAATAAAAGCATTTTTAAATCAAAAGTTACCATAAATTTTGATGTTACAAAAATAAATCCCCCAGACATTTTGTTCAGCTTCAGGAGTAAAAGGCTTCCAAAGCATTTACTCTGAATGTAATAGCAGACTCTACAAGAATACACTGGGCACTAAATCCTAAATAATTTATACGCAAGATGCAGTACATTTCACACTTCATTTTTTAGGATAACTGTGGCCATGAGTGCAATCTCTTGAAAATGCAAAGTTTTAGCAAATAAACTTTAAATGCGTTTTAAAAAATTAAAGGGTGCTGCTTGAATCTGTCTGGAGTTCTCACTTAAAACTAGAGAGAATCAGAGAGATTTTTTTTTTTAAGTCGGGGCAAATTGACAACATTGGATTTAATTCTTTGTTTTATAAAAACTTAAAAGATTATAAATGTTAATCGCTGAAAATAATAGAATACCATAATATCTAAATGAATATTGAAATATATTAGGTAAAACTATTTCAAGTTTGGATCCCAGGAATCACAATTACAGGCTAGAGAGTTCCTTGGCAAAACTGAAGGAACTTAAAAATAATAATAATAATTTTTTTTTTGAGACAGCTGTGCCCTCTGGAGGTGGCACTTGGGAATTGAATAAATCTTCCCTAAACCACTAACAGTGACTTTCCTAAAGAATTGAACATGCACTTGGAAATGCAAAGAAGGCTTTAAAAGGTTTCATTCATGTTCCTTTCTTTGTGTCAAACCAGTTTTCAATGAATACTAATTCAGAATTTCAATTTAGAAGTGTTCAAATGAGTGCAAAACATTTTGGTAGAAGGGATTAAAAGCCGGTGTTCAATATGTGCAGTATAATGATTAGGGACATGCTGAATATCATGAAAAGAAAGAATGGTGATTCCAAATCGAATATCCTCAAAACCTCTTTTGGTGAACTGCATGGGAGCCGATGGCCTTCCGCCTTCACACCATATCTTCCAACACTCCCAGAGAAAACCGAATCATCTAGACTAGCAAATGCATATGTCCTACCTTCTCAGAACAATTCACCACGTCCCCTTCATTTTTCTGTTGACCTGTCGTTTTCTTCTTCATTCCTAATAAAGAGAGCTAAATTTCCTCATCTGGGAAATATATTATTCCAGTGGGAGAAGTAAGATATAAGTACTTCTCGCTGGAGTTTTAGAGATAGAAATTAATAAAGGTGGCTTTCTAATGTTTGGAATTTCGATAGGCAAAAACAGAAATAAATTAAGGATATAATTATGGAGGGGCGTTCAAAAGCAAAACAACCCCAGAAGTAGTCCTTACTTGATGTGAAAACCAGAACAAACCCACCACTTTTAAAGAATGAAGACATCTCCTTGATTGTGAATTCGCCTTAGATGTGGGTGAATGCTGTGCCTTTTTTTTTAAGAACTGGGGAAGAAACTAAAAGGATTGAGTAAGGCTGGAGCGTGGGGCGAGAGTATAACTACCATCCATGGGAGTGTAGGAGAATACCCCCCAAATATCACTGAGGTGTGATTCTCTTAAGTAAACAAGGTAAACAAGTTCCCTGGTGTGCACCGAGCGCACCTGCGTTGCCAAGCAGGACTGCAACAGAAGGTTCTGGAAAAAGGAAGCAAAGGTCTTCCCCGCTTCCAGTTAATTTGGGCCACACTTGCATCACAGGTTCCGACCTTCCGGCCAAAGACAACTTCATTCCCCGACCTCACTTCCTCGCTGCTCCCCAGAGGGGAGTCAAGGACCCAGAGTTCTAGAACCTCGCCCTATCGGCTTCCCCCTGCCTCCGGTTTCGACCCACCCGGGCAATTCTTAACTCTTCAAGTTCTCCTGCCCCTCAGCCGCGCCCCCACCCCGAGGCCGACTCCTTAAAGACGTCCAGGACAATGACACTCACAAGTGATATCCAGGTCCCACCGAGGGAACGCGCTCGGCACCCCGAAACAGGAAGCAAGCCCTCAGGCCCGTCAGGCAGTCAGCGGAGCGACGCGCGCACCTGTGCGTCCGCCTGCGGGGCCGCTGCACCACGGAAGCGTCGCCGGCAGAGGGCGCCCGTGGCTAGACTCGCCGCCCGAGGCCAGCACGCCTCCCGGCGGTCCAAAGCGGAGGGCCCCCAGGGAGCCAGGGAGATGCACTCATGGGTAAGGAAGTCTGGGCTTCGGCCATAGGAGAGGAACTTCCTAACTTCTCTGAACCTCGGGCTCCTAATCTAAGAAAATGGTGATAACCCTAATATCTAAGCCAAGTCGTCAGGTATAACTATATATTCACTCATGTATTCATTCATTCATTCATTCACTCCCAACAAATATGCCTTGAAGTCCCCAACATGTTCCAAGGGCTGTAGAGGTACTAGGAATACCCTGACAATCAAATTGGAGCCAGCCTCTGCCCTCTTTGAGTGTACATTCTAATGGGATTCGCTTGGAGCAGCATAAATGAGATCACGCGCGCGTCGCAGTCTTACTCCAACTCCTAGCACACGCTCAGCCTTCGGAAATTGTTGGAGCTTATTATTATTAGGTGTCTGTGTCTACAAAAAGTTCATCCTCCACCTGCAGGAGAGAGGGTTTGCTCATTCCTGGGTTCCCCAAGGGAGAGCACAAACTTCCTTATCTTAATAGCTCAATGGTAATGAAAGGGACAAAGCCCTGGGGCTGGCATGGACCCTTCAGGGTACCCTTCCTTCTAGGAAAGGCTTTGTGTCTTTGAGGGACTGACCACTTTCCCAAGAAAAATAGAGCTTCTTCTGCTAAAAGAGGGGCAGGCCTACACAGGGATCTCCCCTAACCCAGACCCTCCTCCTGTTAAAAGCTGCCAGTGGCATTTTGGAATGTTAGACATCCCCTCCCCTTTTTGTAGGTATATTTAGGGGTTGCCAGTGGTTTCAGCAGCCCAAAATAACTTTCAAAGTTCCCCATCAAAGGAACTGATCAGAGATGATAACTTACATCACGGAAGGGAGACACATCGTAAAAACAAATCCTAGGCAAATGGAAATGCTTTTCTTAACCTTTTTTTTTTTTTTGAGGTGTTTAAGGTTTTAACTCCACAAACAGCATCTGAACTTGGGAGGCAGGGTCTATTTCTTTCTTCTGCCTGGGCCTGCTGAGACTGATTTTTTCTTTTTAATGAATTTCAGGAAGGTGTATTAGTCTTCCACTCCTACATAACAAATTACCACAAACTTAGTGGCTTAAAACACTTATTATCTCACAGTATCCATGGATTGGGCATCAGGCGCTGGGTTCTTATCTCAAGATCTCACAGGGCTGAACTAAAGGGGCTGGCTGACTGCATCCTCACCTAGAGGGTCCACTACGGAAATACCAACTTCCAAGCTTCCTCAGGTTCTTGGCTGGATTCTTTTCCTTTTGGACGTAGGACTGAGGTCCCCATTGTCTTGCTAACTATTAGCCAGTGACCACTGTCAGATCCTAGAGACCACTCTCTGGTCCTTGCCACAAGGTCCCCTCCATACCCTCTCATACTTCCATTTTTCTCTTTTAAAACTCACCTGATTAGATCAGGCCCACCCAGATAATCTCCTACCTGATTAACTTGAAGTCCACTGATTAGGAACCTAATAATGGGAGTGAGGATCCCATCATAGTCACAGGGGAGGGGATTATACAGGTGTCTTAGTTTGGGCTGCTGTAACAAATACCATAGACTGGGTGGCTTAAACAAAAAGCATTTATTTCACATAGTTCTGGAGGCTGAGAAGTCGAAGATCAAGAGGCTGGCTGGTTCAGTTCTTGGTGAGAGCCCACTTCCTGGTTTGCAGAGGGATGCCTTCTCGCTGTATCCTCACATGGAAGAGAAAGAGATCATCTCTCTAGTATCTCTTTTTTTTAAGGGCACTGCTATCTTCATGAGGGGCTCTACACCTTGGAGTTACCTTCCAAGGCCCCACCTCCTAATACTATCACATTGAGGATTAGGCCTTCAACATGTGAATTGGGCGTGGGGGGGGGGGTAGTTCACAAGCATTCAGTTCACAGCAAAAAAACATGCATACCAGGGGGTGGGAATCTTTCAAGTCATCTTAGAATTCTGCCTGCCACAGGAAAAAATTGAGGAAAATAAACCAAGAAATTATAAAGCTATAGGATTGTGCTAATTGACAGACACCAGATTCCTACCTAAAATAATTAGTGTCTAAAGGTCAAGGAGGCCTCCAGGACCCAAAATACCCTTCTCTGTCTGGTCTCGAGCCCTCAGCCCTCTCCAGCCTTCTCATTCCCCTCCTCCACCCGCTGCATGAGTGGGAGTAAAAGCCAAAGCTGGAGCTCAGAGGGTAAAGGGCACGGACTGAGGGCCATAGAGAGGAAAGGCCACTGACACCCACCTCATGGTGCCTCTGACCTGGCAGCAAGGCAGCAATTAGAGGTGGAGGGGTCAGGAAGACACACCTGGGTTCAGAGGCCAGCTCTGCTACTTACTCACTTTTTAAGTTTCAGTCTAGTCACTGAATCTCTGTTTTGAGGTCAGTAAAACGAAAACAAGTTTTCCCTCAGAGTCGTAAGCATCGGATGAGATAATTTACATCAGGTGCTTTACACAGTACCTGGATGGTAAGGGTAAAATAATTGGAAAAGATAAAATAAAACCTACCTAGGAAGCAGCTCAGGGAAGCAGGAGTTGCTATTTCTCATAACATCTACTGGGTGCCCAGAATGGTGCTGGGAACTGTGAGATTTACAGACTTCCATAAAGCAGGATGTCTAGCACTGACACATGTACAATCTAGGTGGAAAGACAAGCAAACAGGTGTCCTTTCATAGAGAGATAGACTATGAACACAAGAGTTCTCTTTCTCAAGGACTTTTCACCCAGGACCTGGAAGCACTTGGCCTCTCATGGTGTTCAAGCCAGGCCTTCAGAGGTCTGTGTTGCCTCAGTAGCTGGCCTGCCATAACCAGAGTCCTTCTGGTCCCTGGACCAGATGTAAGGTCCCTGAAGTATCGCACAGAGAGAGACCCACCCATGGGACCCTCAGTTAGTGACACTCAGAATGTTCAGCCTAGTCAGAGCTGGCTCCGTTGTCTTCTGCCAAGTGAGAGTAAATATCAGATGACACAGTCTTAGAGGGTGGGACCAGAGATTGCAAACAGTGCCGTATTATTTTCTTACTGCTGTTGTAGCAAATCGCTGCAAACTTAGTGGCTTAAAACCACACACGTTTGTTCCCTAACAGTTCTGGAGGTCAGAAGTGTCCCTGGGCTAAAGCCAAGGTGTCAGCGGGGCTGTGCTCCCTCTGCAAGCTCTAGGGAAGAACCCGTTTCTCTGCCTTGTCTAGCGCTAAACGCTGCCTGCATTGCTTGGCTCCTGGGCCCACATCACTCTGATCTCTGCTTCTGCCATCACACCTCCCTCTCTGGCTTTGGCGTTCCTGCCTCCCCCTTATAAGGACCCTTGAGATTACATTTGGGCCCACCTGGATAATCCAGGATACTCTTCCTATGTCAAGATCCTTAATTTAATCATATCTGCAAAGTCTCTTTTGCCATGTAAGGTAACATAGTCACAAGTTTGGGGGGTTAGGACGTGGAGATTTTGAGGGGCCATGATTTTGCTTATCAATAAGTACTATTTCCCTGAGTCAGATGCCTGTATTTTTCTCCCCAAATGATTCAGAAAAAAAACTATTCATCTCTAACCATTGACCTGATCAAGCCTACAAACAACTTGGGGATTAAACACATTTTCATAGAAGTAAGTTCGTTGAAGTTTAGTGAGAAAAAGGTGCCGTGCTCTGGACATGATAAGAGAATAATTGATCATTAAAATCTGCTCTTAAATGCAACTGATAGGCCACCGTTTAATAAGATGTGAAAAGAGAACCTATATTTTAGTAGAGTTCTAGCATTCTTTACTTCAATATTTGCAAATTGTGATGATCGCTAACACCTATGTTCCCCCACCCTGTTTCTAACTATTCTTTAAATTGACTTGATACTGCATTTTTTTTTTTTGACAGTTCAGTGACAGGCACAAATTACTTCACTGTTACCGTGGTAACTAAGGGACCTCCAAACAGAGAAAAAATAAGATTAAAATAAAAGGGGGAAAGGAACATTCCAAATTAGCATCGTTGTGTCGTTGTCCAAGTGTAGTCAGGTGTCACTTGGTCAAGCTTTGGGAGTTTTTTCCAGTAAGGACCCCTGAGTCAGTCAGTCAGCGGGACAAGTTGCTCCTGTGAACAAGAATGCTTGTCTCCTGCAAGAAGCAATGGTTCAAAGTTTATGGAACCTTCTACTCTCCCTTACTTATGCATCTCTTTTATTTGGATCATCTCCTTTGTTTTTCATCTCCTCCTGCTTTTCCCCTTCTGAACACATTAGTTACTATGGAAACATTGGTGTGAATGTCAGAAAGCTCAGCTCAGAAATGCTTCATAAAGTCAATTTACAGAATGGTCTGACATTTATCTCATGTTTGGGAAATTTAAAGAATTTGTGATATTCATGACCACAGACAGGGGTGGGTGGTAAACACTGTGCTATATATGGATTTTAAAATTCGTTTTATATACACTGTGAAAACATCAGGTTTTGTCTTTTAGGAGAAGAATAGCAACACAAACAGGAATCTGGTTTGGAATTTGAAATCGGATTCATTTTCCATCAGTTCAGGGAAGATTTCCACTTTCTAAGTTTATAAGGCTGACTGGAACCTCTTGTGTCAAAATAAATGCTTTTTGAAAAAAATTATGGTTGGCTTATTTTTTAAACTTTAACCTGATAATAAAACAAATGGTATTTCCCATAATAATGTACACAGGGCACCAGCAATATTAGTTAAACGCACAGAAATGTTAATATCCATGCTGTAAAGATTCCTACTTCACTATGGGGAATTTCAGAGTTAGCGTTACCCTATGAAATAATAATAATAATAGCTAATGTTTATAGCACACTTACTATGTGTCAAGCCCCATTCTAAATACGTTACATGTAATAATTCACGTGATCCTCAAAACAACCTAGTGAGGTAGATGCTACCATAACACTTGTTTTACATACAAGAAAACTGAAGTACAAAGAAGTTAAGTAACTCATCCAAGTAAGTATTGATAGTTGAAGCAAAGATTCAAATGAAGGCATTTGGGTTCCAGACTGTATATTCTTAACCATCCTGCAAAACTGCTTCTTTATGAAAAAGTAAAACAACAGTAACAACATATCTAGCTAGAGAGCTTTGAGTTATCATTCCTGTACTAAAAAAGACAATCCAGGCGTCCCCCAGCAGAACTTCCTCCCTAATGACATTGTTCAGAGCCTTAAGGCTTGCCACATTCTCCTTGGGGATACAAGTTCCTAATGATTACGGTTTGGTGATGAGTTCAGATTAGAGTCAAATTTGATTCTAGACTTACAGGCTCTTGTATATTTATTTTGTTACATATAAAAGAGTAATAATGTTTTGCTATATGATCAGCAGGAAAGCTATAAATAGCTGAAAAGATACTGACATTAACTCCACTGGATTCCATCAGAAGAATTTTAATTACAAAGAAAATCCAGTGTCAACCAGCAGGGCTACATTAATGCTTTGCCACCCAACATTCCCCACGTCCCCTGGCAACAGCTCCCAATCTTTGTTTGAGAAAGCCCCACCTGCTCGGTTCATGTGCTTGACTCTCCTGATGCCAAAATGGATCACGTGATCCAGGTCTAAGCCAATCAGCACATCTCATCTCCCTGACCTCCGTGACCCCTTGACCTCAGTGACAGATGGCATGTGACCAGATCAGAGCCAATGAAATGCAAGAAGATTTTTGCTGGGAATGCTCCAACAGGAAGAGGGGCTCTTTTTCCTCCCTAGAAAATTTAACTGTGAAATGAGCTGCTCTAGCCATCTTTGCCACCACCGAAGAGTTGCCCTAGAGCATACAGAGGCAGAGAGACCGAAATCCCCGGAACAGAAGGCATGTGAAAGATTAAGAGAAACCCAGCCTATGGTATCATTTGAGCCCTGGGTACAGCATTGTCCAAAATCTGTCTGCTAGAATTCTCAATTCTTGAATCAATAAGTTACTCCACCACCACCACCACCCTTTTTTTTTTTTTTAATCTAAACACATTTGAACTGGCTTACAACAAACAGAAAAGGTCTAATGGACAAAACAAGAAGTGTCTGTGTCCTTTGAGTGAAAACACTACCTCTTATTCACCTTGTTCGTAAGCAAGCAAACATTCCCTTATCTAAGATTCCAAAATCCACAAACCTCTGAAAACCAAAAGTCCCTTTGTGGCTCATTTGGTGTCAAAACAGACATGGGGCTTCCCTGGTGGCGCAGTGGTTGAGAGTCCGCCTGCCGATGCAGGGGACGCGGGTTTGTGCCCCGGTCCGGGAAGATCCCACATGCCGCGGAGCGGCTGGGCCCGTGAGCCATGGCCGCTGAGCCTGCGCGTCCGGAGCCTGTGCTCCGCAGCGGGAGAGGCCACAACAGTGAGAGGCCCGCGCACCGCAAAAAAAAAAAAAAAAAAAAAAAAAAAACAGACATGACCCTCATGGACACAAGGCTGCCCACAGTCCTTCCTTATCCCACTTAATGTGAATATTCCTGTTTGGCTAAGGAACAACTAATGTGTGTCATTACAGGATGCTGCTTACAGACCCCGCCAGAATGGTCAGACCATACAAGGTATAAACTCTTACCTTTATTAAATCAAAGAATTATAAATTCTGAAGCCCCAAAGTGTTTCTGATAAAAGGGTGTGGACTTAGAGTCACAGGATAAATTGAACAAATAAATTGATTGAATAAATGACTGCTTACTCTCTGAACAGGATGGGATCTGAGTCACCTATCAGTATTATTCAGAACCACAGGAGTAAGGCATCCGTTACTCCAAAACTATATTGAAGGTAAGAGTATGCTTGCATACACTAGACAGCAAGTCAAACATCAGATTGATAAACACCAGGACAAAGTGAAAATTCATAAGCAAAAATTCATTATGAAAGCAAAAAGAGTTGAATGTCTCAAAGAATACTATCTATCAAAAGCTTCAAGAACAGAAAATCTGGGTGAATAGAAAGAACCTGCTGCCTGACTCCACACCAAGTTACACTACACTGTACATGCTATAAACAATAACTACAAGACGTAAAAGAATTATGACGCCAAGTACATGTGGTTACTACGACATTGACTAAATCTTGAAATCCATATTCCATGTCCATGGGGGATCCATTCTTCAACCCTTCTCCCTGAGTCCTCACATTATATATATTAAAAATGTCATTTACTTTTTATTTGACTGCAGCCAAGAAAATTATCATGTTATGCGATATTAAAGAGTACTGGAAACTAATTAAATACTACCCTCAAAATAGGAAAATTTGGGGTCATGACTCATCTGCTTTCTTCTTTATATCCACAACCTAAAACAATAAGTAGTACATGGTAGGTTCTTAAGATGTACTTTATTAATAAATGAAATATGTGCTACATTCTGATACCTTTGCCATCTGACAACACCGAGAAGTCAGTGGAACAACTGACGGAGGGGAAAAACTAGAGAAGAAAACAAGCCCCTAAGGATGGTGACACCACTAGTACATGGATAGAGACCCTCCATGGGCCTCCTATCACTCACAGAAAACCAGATTGAAATCAATGATCTCTAAGGTACCCCCCCCAGCCCTATGATTACATGATTTTTCTGCATTAAAAGAAAATCTAAAAGGGTGCCGACAGAAGTCTATATAACTTACTTAAAACACTGACTAATAGAGCATAGAGTAATCCCTAAATTTGGAGAAGACTCTTGGAATTTGAAATTTCATATATATGAAAAACATACTGCCTCAAGCATCTTACCATAACTAAAAGATGGCACAAGCCTGAAAAATAGTCCAGCTCAAACACACACTGGTCTGAGGAATATTGAATCCTTATGTTCCTGTTAATAAAACATCTAATGTCCAAACTCCAAGCTGTAAGAGCCCAACCAATCCCGGCATGTTGTCAAAGTTTTCTACCTCCATGACATTGCTTAAATCTAACCTACCTTTTCTGTGGAATAGTTCTTAACTGCCCCCCTTCACTCCGGGTTCTCCTCTAATCTTCCTTGCACACTATTGCCAGATGAACTTTCCTAAGGAAAAGCTCTAATCTCATCACTGTTTCAAAACCTTCAACACTACTTTATTACCTTCGGCAGGATTTCACTAATTATGTGATGATAACACGTTTCCCTATTTCCTCTCCTACTCATTATTCGGCTTCTTTTCAGTCTCCAGCACTGAAGCACTCTCATCTACCTGTCTTTTAACATGTTAGAATTCCTTAAATCTTGACTATAGCCCCTTCTCATTCTATAACTTCTCCTTAGGCGACCCCATACTTACTGAGGCTTTCATTAATATCTAGATGCCAACGAACCTCATTGTTTTTTGTGTGTTTGTTTGTTGTATTTATTTATTTTTGGCTGTGTTGGGTCTTGCTGCGAGTGTGCTTTCTCTAGTTGCAGCGAGTGGGGGCTACTCTTCTTTGAGGTGCGCGGGCTTCTCACCGTGGTGGCTTCTTCTGTTGTGGAGCACTGGCTCTAGGTGCATGGACATCAGTAGTTGTGGCACGTGGGCTCAGTAGTTGTGGCTCATAGGCTCTAGAGCGCAGGCTCAGTAGTTGTGGTGCGTGGGCTTAGTAGCTCCGCGGCATGTGGGATCTTCCTGGACCAGGGCTCGAACCCATGTCCCCTGAATTGGCAGGTGGATTCTTAACCACTGCGCCACCAGGGAAGCCCTACTGCCAGCATCCTTCTAATCTCAGCTTAATGTCACCTCCCTCACCATTCCTTTGAAGGCAGGCCAAAACTACAGTCTTGCCTATGAAATTAATGTCCTAAATCAAGTGTTGACCAATTAAAAGGGAGATTATTCAGGTTGGAGGAGGAAGGGACAGACTTATTCAGATGAAATCCCTCAAAAGAGAGACTGGATGTTCCCTGAAGCAAGAAACTCCACTTGTGAGGATGATGAAGTAAACAGCCATGTTGGAAAAGCTAACAAGAAACTTTGGGCAACCTGCAGCTGACAGCCAGCAAAAAGCAGGGGCTGCAGGCATGTAGCCACGAGGAAACGAGTTCTGCCAGCGACCTTAGAAATGAATTCTTACCCAGTCAAGCCTGTTGATGTGAATGCAGCCCTGGCCAACACCTTGACGGTAGCCCTGTGCGATCCCGAGCAGAGAACCCAGTTGTGCCATGCCACACTCCCGACCTAGAGAAACTGTGTGACAATAAATGTGGGTTATTTGAAGCTGCTAATTTGTGGCAATTTGTTATGCAGAAATAGAAAACTGATACACATTCTAAGCTAGTGAAGACGTTTTTGTTGTTGTCATGTGTTTCTTACTTTCCCCCCCCCCAAAATGGCTTAAATACTAAAGGAACAATTGAAAGAATACATTGGCTAGAACAAAATTTAAGTGCATTTGTAGCCAACTCCCCAGTAAAAGGAAGTGACAATTCAATGCTTTAAATTGATTTGCTCTACTTTACTGGAATGTGTAACTCCCCCCACCCCCACCCCCTCAGGCTTGCATTCTTAGTAGTTTCTTTGGATTTTAATCAACTAGTTGCTCTCAGGTGAAAGAAAAAAAAAAGATAGCAGATTTAAAGATCAAAACACAACCATAAAAAAACAAATGGAAGAGCACACTTACTGCACAACACACTACAGCACAGGGAACAGTCCACAGCCTGCCTTGCTGCAATGCTTCCTCACCTCTGCTATTTGAGTCAGTGTTTTCCCACAGGAATAATTTTATAATAGGAAGTTGATGACCCAGCATCAAATAAGTCATTGCTATGACTAATATGGTCAATTTATATGTAATAAAAGCAAAGAAGGGATTCAGACCCTCTACAATAATTTAAAATGAAGATATTATGTTTCAAGTTATAAAGATAGGCATAAAAAGACCATTCATCTTGCTTATAAGTTCACAAGTAACATAATAAACATATATGGTTTAAAATATAACTTTATAACATCATTTTTAATCTAACTAATATGCTAGACCAGATAAACACATCACTTAATTTAACCTAATTTTGTTAAGAAGCTAACTTATCCCCATACAAAAATCTAGCAAAGGGCTTCCCTGGTGGTGGAGTGGTTGAGAGTCCGCCTGCCGATGTGGGGGACACGGGTTCGTGCCCCGGTCCGGGAGGATCCCACATGCCGCGGAGCGGCTGGGCCCGTGAGCCATGGCCGCTGAGCCTGCGTGTCCGGAGCCTGTGCTCCGCAACGGGAGAGGCCACAACAGTGAGAGGCCCACGTACCACAAAAAAACAAAAAAAAATCTAGCAAAGATAATTATAGGTTTATATTGCTTATGAAAATAGAATTGAAACTCTGAAGTAAAATACCAGGAAAAGATAAAATAGTATATGAAAAGAGGAGTCCTCCCTGACCATGTAGAATTTATCCCCAAACAAAAGATGCGTCCATATTCAAAAATAAATCACAACAATTCATATCTGTAGGTATTAAAGAGGGGATGTTCAACAGATGTTGGAAACTGTTAAATTTCTGTTCATACCTTTAATGTTTAAAACACTTTGAAGACTAGAGCTTATAGGATAATTATTAAATATTAAAAAGCCTTCTCAAACCAAGAGCCCACCTAATGTACAACAGGTAGCTTCTAGATACATTCCAGTTTAAATCCACTATCTTTGATCAAGCTCTGCTTATTTCACCTTCCAATAGTTCTCTAATCTTTTGATGGTTCAGACCTTCAGTGTGTCTTACCTGGAGGACTAAACAGTCTCCTAAATGATGAATGCTATGGTCTGAATGTTTGTGTTGCCCCCTGCACCAGATTCATATCTTGAAACCCTAACCCCCAAGGTGATGTTGTTAGGAGGTGGAGGCTTTGGGAGGTGATTAAGTCATGAGAGCAGAGCCCTCCTGAATAGGATTAGTGTTCTTATAAAAGAGGCCACAGAGAGATCCCTCATCCCTTCTCCCATGTGAGGACACAGTGAGAAGGTGCTTCCTGTGCACCAGAAAGCAGGCCCGAATCTGCCAGCACCTTGATCTTGGACTTCCCATCCTCCAGAACTGTGAAAATATATTTCTGTTGTTTATAAGCCACGCAGTCATGGTACTTTGTTATAGCAGCCCAAACACACTAAGACTACATCACTGCCCTTAGTCTAATTCGTCTCAAAGCCATTCTCTTCACTGTGGTCAGAATCATATTTCTAAATTTGTGTCACGTCCCTGATTAAAACCCTTTATTGGTTCCTCCAAAGAGAACCTAGTACTTGGCATGCTCCCAAGGTACATGCTTGATGATCTGACATGGCTCATCTCTGTAACTCACATCCTGCCTTCCCTGCCTGGCCCTTGCAGGTCCTGTGCATGCTATTTCCAGCCTCCTGTCTGGGAGGCATGTCCTCCTCCCTCTTTACCAGGTACTTATTCATCTTTAATCCTCAGTTCAGGACTTTTATCTCCTATTTCCTCTAAGAAGCAGTCTCAGATACTACTCTACCTTTTCAGATTGTTACTAATACCCCTCTCTGCTGCCTCCACAAGTGCCCTGTGTATATATCCATTCCCCACTCTTAGCACATGATTATTCAGTCTCTGCATCTGTCATTTCTGCTCGATGAGTGTGCTCTTCAGTATGATCCCCAGTGCTTAGCACATAGGAGGTGACTGCTGTTCACTGAATGAATGATGAAGAAAAATGAAGACGAGGGAGCAAAAGTGAGCCCTGTCAGTTGGAACACCTCTCCTGAAGCACAGTCTGGAATGGAATCCTCTGTGGGAGTTGCCCAGACCAGGGGATAATGCCTGCGAGTATTATCTACCACTAATCCTGAGAGAAACCCCAGCAAAGCCAAACTTCTTCATCTGGGATATCCTATAGATTTACCCAAATCATCTCACACCCACACTCAGAGGATGTGCTATTTCCGTTTCATACTTAGAAAGCCAAACCTGTTGTACAAAATGGATGTCAGGGCTTCCCAGGTGGCGCAGTGGTTGAGAGTCCGCCTGCCGATGCAGGGGCCCGGTCCCGGAAGATCCCACATGCCGCGGAGTGGCTGGGCCCGTGAGCCATGGCCGCTGGGCCTGCGCGTCCGGAGCCTGTGCTCCGCAACGCGAGAGGCCACAACAGTGAGAGGCCCGCGTACCGCAAAAAAAAAAAAAAAAAAAAAAAATGGATTTAAGAGTGTGCATACTTTCTAACAAGAAGGGTAGAAACAGAGAAGTCAGTCCCCTTATTCTGTAATCTACAGGCAAACATCCCTCTGTTTACTGGATAAATTCTAAACTCTTAGCTATGTCTTACAAAGCCCTTCCTGATCTAGACCACCTTCCTCTCCAGTCTTCTCTTGTATAAGCTCCTCGTATGGCCCACATTCCAGCTGTTCCCTCCTACTAAATTTAGGCAACTTGGTTCTTTGCCAAAGTCAATAACTTTGATATTTAAAAAGGGTTCAGTAACGATAGCAATATTTAGATATCCAGATATTCTTGTTTCATTTTGGCAGATAAAGATTTAGTGTGCATGATCATCTTAAAAAATGAGAAATAAAATGTTTTCTCATTTCACTAGTATTCAAATAATGAGTAGGTGTCTTTTGACCTAAGATGTGCTTCAAACAAATTTTGAAAAGTTCAATTTGTCAGAATGCAAAATGAGGCACAATTGATTTTTTTTTTTTTTTTTTTGGTACGCGGGCCTCTCACTGTTGTGGCCTTTCCCACTGCGGAGCACAGTCTCCGGACGCGCAGGCTCATTGGCCATGGCTCACGGGCCCAGCTGCTCCACGGCATGTGGGATCTTCCCGGACCGGAGCATGAACCCGTGTCCCCTGCATCGACAGGTGGACTCTCAACCACTGTGCCACCAGGGAAGCCCCATAATTGATTTTTAACATTTTAATTTTAAGTGAGCTGGTTGTCAGATTTCACTTGAAAAGGACCCACAATATCTACATCAAGGGCATGTCAACTATCTTCAACCATTCTTGTCATTTTTCTTTGTTCATAAATTTATCCTACTACTATAAATCCTATTATTTGACATGTGTGAAGGGTTAACCAAATTTCCAGTTTATTGCAAATATCATAAATACCATACAGAAATTAATAATTTATAACAATCTCTACATGTTTTCCATATATTCAACAATTGATAAAATTAGATATGAGATGATACTGAACCTCTCTTGGGGTCAAAGCACCATACTAGATATTGCAACTACAGAGAGATTTCCAAAATGGCCTCTGCCCAGTGGGGAGAGAGACCTGGAGACAAACCAACCCAATTCCATAAGAATTATAATAGTGATAGGAAGTGAATTTTTGGATGCACGGAAGAGATCATGATTGCTTTAGGTCATGGAAAAGTGTCACAGAAGAGGTGACATGTGAAAAGTGTCCTGAAGGATCTGTAGAAGTTTGCGAGGCAGAGAGAACAATGAAAGTGATTGCCCAGAGCTATGAAATGGCATGGTACTTTCTGGTACCTGAGACTGAAATATCTGGGGCAGGGCTGTGGAGCAGCAGGAAGGATCAGGATGCCACATCAAAGACTACACATGGGCTTTTTCTATGGACAATTAGTTTTGCCTTTTTGGTGAGGACAACACTAGTATTATAGAAGTGTATGCAACAGATAAGAAGAAACAGTAAGGCAAAAAGCCTAGGTAAGAGGCTCTTACAATAAATTTCAGCAAAGTATGAAGAAGTTCCAAATCACAGCAGCTGGAATAAAGGTGAGTCAAGATGTTTATCAGTCAGCTATTGCTGCACAATAAACCACCAAGAAGCTCCCAGTGGCATACAATCGTAGGCATTTGTTCCCATAGATCTGAGGATCTACTGGGCTGGACTAAAGCTGGGTTTGGCTGAGTGGCTTGGCTGAGACAGCTCTGCGTCACACGTCTCATCTTCCTCGGGACCAGCAGCTAGCCTAGGAAGTTTTTTGTGTTTAGTTTTGTTTTTTAAGGTCCATGTCAGAGGTACAAGAGAGTGGGTGGAAACATGCAAGACCTCTTAAAGCCTGGGCTTGGAATTGACACACCATCATTTCTGCTTTATTGGCCAAAGCAAGCCACATGGCCAAACCCAAAGTCACAAGGAGAGGAAACATATTCCACCTCTTTAGTAGTAGGAACTGCAAAGTCAAATGGCAAAGGGCAGGAATACAGCTAGGGGTTTAGGACTGGTGACAATAATGGAAAATACCACATTCTGGCCTCCAGAACACAATAATTCATGTTCTTCCTAAATGCAATATATGCTCACCCCAACCCAAGGACTCTAAAAGTCACATCCAATCACAGCATCAGGCTCAGTTCAAGACCTTGTAATCTACACTAGATTCAGATATGTTTCATCTTGATAAGAACAATGGATTGCTCTTTGTTCAGTGAACAGAATAATGAGCAACTCCCGAGACACACGCATGCGCACACACATGGAGCCTACAAACTGAAACCAGGACAGGATAACTGCAAAAAACACTCCCATTTTAGAAGAATGGGAGGCTCCTAGCAGTCACTGGCCTACAGCAATTCTGAAATTCAACTGAGCCCAAGTTGCTCTGTGGATGGGAAATGTTTCTTAATTAGGCCTGGGTTCTGCTTCCTGGGGGCGCCTCCCAAATCCATTGTTCTCCACAATGTTTTTGACTGCTCTTCAAGATGTCCTTCGTTTTTCATCCTCCTCAACCATTTCTGAAAAGGGCTTTGGAAGATAGGCCATTTGGGCAACAGAGCAACTTTCTCAGCCTGCCTCCTGGATTACAAAGTTCAGGGCTTGGAGAATTTTTTATATTTTTGAAAAGCCTGCATCTTTTAGTCCTAAGTGGCAGCAGTGATTTTGCTAAATCAACTGTTTAAAACACTTTGTAAATGTTTATGCATTTGACTCCAGTCTACCGAGCCAAAAGTCAAAAGTTATACCCACAATTATTTACTAGACATGCTTCTCTCTCTCACTCTTGACTTAATTACTGTTACTAATAAGTGCATATCAGACTAATGTGGGACCATGCCCTTAAGCTTCCTAAATGTCCTTTTTACCAGTTGAAAAGGCATACCACAGGTTCTCAATTTTCTTAGCCTCAGGTTATCTTTTATACTATTAAAAATTATTGAAGACTCCAAAGAGCTTACCTTAGAAAATTCTAGAAAGTACAAGAACCCATTCCATTAGATATCAGGGCAATGATGTAATCACATGTCACATAAGCACTGGAAAACTTCACTCTATGCTCATGAGAAAATAAGAATGAAAAAGGACAATGTCTTACTTAGTACTGTTATGAAAATAATTTTGACCTCACAGGCCCCCAAAATGATCTTAGGAATTCTCAGGGCTCAGCAAACCACATTTGGAGAATTACTGGTCTACTAAAAGACACTTTTTCTCCTTTCAGAGGTTCTAACTATAGATTCCATAGCCACACCCTTGATTTTCCCACAAATAACATAAATCTAAACAGACTCTGTCTTTACCTTTTTAACTCTGTAGTCTTTTTTAAGAGCTCCACCTATCTAAGTATGTGGAACTTGATAATTTAATACATAATTTTTTACTAGAAATATGCAGTGATTATCTACAGTATTAACTTGTTTGGCATTCTGTTAACTTTAACTGCAAAGTAATACATCTAAACCTTATTGATACAAGGTAAGAAGAATCTTGAAAAGAAATAGAGCGGAGAGACTAAAAATTAGAGTTCATGATTTGCCAAGTAGGATGGTCCTACTGGAACCTCAAGAGTTTGTTTGAAACTCTGAAGGGTTACACCTTAAAAATAAAAATAAACCAGGAATTTAAACTCAACTTGGAAACACCTCAATCCCTGATTGCGTTATGATGACATGGGTGTGCTCATTCCCCTAGCCTAACTGCCTGCCACAGTGGAAGTAAATGTTCTCAGGGAGAAGATAATAGCATTCAGAGACTCAAAGTATTTCTACAATTTTTTATGATATCAATAACTCAATAAAGAAATATTCAAGAAGACCAGATGACACTGGTCATGTGACCAAAAACTGAGAGAAATAATGTAAAATAGAAACAAAAGCATAAGATATCCAGATATTAGTTATCAGACACAGACTTCCAAATGAATAAGGGAGGGGCAAGATAGGGGTAGGGGATTAAGAGGTACAAACTACTATGTAAAAAATAAATAAGCAGCAAGGCTGTATTGTACAGCACAGGGAATGTAACTAATATTTTATAATAACTATAAATGAAGTATAATCTTTAAAAATTGTGAATCACTATGTTGTACACCTGAAACTTATAAATTTATTTTTGGCTGCACTGGGTCTTTGTTGCTGCGTACGGGCTTTCTCTAGTTGTGGCCAGCGGGGGTTGTGGTGCGTGGGCTTCTCATTGCAGTGGCATCTCTTGTTGCAGAGCACGGGCTCTAGGCACACAGGCTTCATATAGTTGTGGTGCACAGGCTTAGTTGCTCCACAGCATGTGGGATCTTCATGGACCAGGGCTCAAACCTGTATCCCCTGCATTGACAGGTGGATTCTTAACCACTGCACCACCAGGGAAGTCCCTGAAACTTATATAATACTGTAAATCAACTATATCTCAATTAAAAACGAAAAAAGAAAAGATTTGCTGTAGGTTTTTGGAAGATATATTTTGTCAGGATAAGGAAAATTTCTTCTATTCATAGTTTACCAATTTGCTGAATTTTATCACATACTCTTTCTGTATCTATTGAGATTATCCTTATTGGATTGGTGATTTAAAATAACGGATTTGTTAAATTATCCTTGTTTACTCAAGATAAATTCAAATTAACTATAAAAGTTATATGCGATAAACACATATATGTGTATGTTATGTACTACACACACTTTTTCTATAGCTTTGTTTCAGCATAGTTTACAAAAAATAAATTTAACTTAAAAAACCTAAAATTAATATATTTAAGGAATTAAATTATAAGATTCACCAAGAGAATTAGAAACTATAAAAAAGAACAAAATGGAAATTCTAAGCTAAAAAATAAAATAGATGATATTAAATACTTACCAGATTAGGTAAATACTAAATTAGACATAGCTGAAGAGAAAAATAGTTTCTGCTAAAATTTTTATTATTACATTGAATCTAAAAATCAACATGGTAAAAACTGACATTTAACAATGTTGAGCCTTCCAGTCTATGAACACAGTATGTCATTTATTTAGGTTTACTTTCTCTCAGTAATGTTTTGTAGAATGCAGAGTACAGGTCATGCATAACTTTTATGAAATTTATACCTCAGTATCTCATATTTTTGATTCTACTGTAAGTAATATTAACTTTTAATTTCAATTTGTTTTTTGCTAGTATATAGAAATGCAATTGATTTTTGTATATTGACCTTGTATACTGTAACCTTATTAAATTCACGTATTAGTATTAAATTTTTAATATATTCCATAGGGTTTTCTATATAGTTGAATACATCATCTGTGAAGAGACTTCTTTACTTCTTCCTTTGTAATATGGATACCATTAATTTCTTTGCTTTGTCTTTGATCTTAGGGAAAAACCATTCACCATTAAGTACAAGGTTAGCTGCACGTTTTTCTTAAGATGCCCTTTATCTAAAACTAGAACTACCATATGATCCAGCAATTCCACTGCTGGGTATATATCCAAAGAAAACGAAAACACTAATTTGAAAAGATTTAGGCACCCCAGTGTTCATAGCAGCATTATTTATAGCAGCCAAGATATGAAAGCAACCTAAGTGCCCAATAACAGATGAATGGGTAAAGAAGATGTGATATATATAATACATATATAATATATATTGTAATATTATATGTATATAACTCAGGCATAAAAAGAATGAAAGTCTGCCATTTGCAACAACGTGGATGGACCTAGAGAGTATTATGCTTAGTGAAATAAGTCAGACAAAGACAAATACTCTGTTATTGCTTATATGCGGAATCTAAAAAATAAAACAAACAAATGTGTATAAAAAAACAGAAACAGACTCACAGATATAGAGAACAAACTAGTGGTTACCAGTGAGGAGAAGGAAGAGAGGAGGGGCAAGATAGGGGTAGGAGATTAAGAGACACAAAATACTTTGTATAAAATGAGCAACAAGGACATACCTTACAGCACGGGGAAATATAGCCATTATTTTGTAATAACTTTAAATGGAGCATAATCTATAAAAATATTTCATCACTATATTGCAAAACTGAAATTAATATACTATTGTAAATCAACTATACTTCAGTTTTAAAAATTTTAAAAAAGATGCCCTTGGGAATTCGCTGGCTGTCCAGTGGTCAGGACTCCGCATTTTCACTGCCAAGGGCCTGGGTTCAATCCCTGGTCGGGGAACTAAGATCCTGCAAGCCATGCAGCACAGCAAAAAAAAATAAGTAAAAGACGCCCTTCATCAAGTTGAAGAGGTTCTCTTTCATTCTTACTTTGCTGAGAATTTTTAATCAGAAATAAATGTTGGATATTGTCAAATGCTCTTTTTGCATTTATTGAGATGATCATATGGTTTCCCTATGTTAGTCTGTTAACATAGTGAATTACATTAATTTTATAACGTTAGCCCAAATTTGCATTCTTGAGATAAGCCTAAGTCATATGTATTATTTTTTATACATCATTGGATTCCAATTGCTAAAATTTTGTTTAGTACTTCTCTATCTGTATTTCTGATAAATATTGGTTTGTAGTTTTCCTGTGATTTTGGTGTTAGGGTAATGCTGACCTCAAACAATAAGTTGGGAATTATCCCCTCTTCTATTTCCTGGAAGCATTTGTTGAGAATTGGGATATTTTCTTCTTTAAATATTTTAAAGAATTCACCAGTGTAGCCGTTTAGGTTTGGCATTTTCTTTGTCAGAAATATCTGCAGAATCTGTAGTGATGTCACTTCTTTCATTCCTGATATTGGTAATTTAAGGGGGTTTTTATGTTTCTCATCAATCTAGCTAAATGTTTATCAATTTTATTGATCTCAAAGAACTAGCTTTTAATTTCACTGATTTTCTCAATTGATTTTGTTTCCTATTGCACTGAGTTCTTCTCTAATCTTTTTTCTTTTCATTTGCTCCTTTTGGGTTTTACTTGCTATTATTTTTCTAGCTTAAGGTGGAAGCTGAAGTTATTGAGTCCTTTCCTTTTCTAATACAGGTATTTAACGATATAAATTTCCCTGTAAGTACTGCTTTAGCTGATTCCCACAAATTATAATGTTTTCATTTGCATTCAGTTCATTATACATTCTAATTTTTTATTTCATCTTTTTATGTTTAAGCAATTTGTATCTTTATATTTAAAGTGGATTTCATGGATTCAGTATACAGTTGGATAAAAAAGATTCACTCTCATAATAAGGGTAACGACAACTTATACTTAATGCAATTACTGATACTGCTGATTAAATCTACTATTTTACTGTTTATTTTCTATTTGTCCCATTTATTCTTTGTTCCCCTTTCTTCTTTTCCTTCCTTCTTTTGGATTATTTTCTATGGCTACATTTTATCATCTTTGTTGGTTTACTAGTTATAACCTTTTCTTTTGTGGTTGCTTTGGGGTTTACAGTATACATTCTTAGCTTATAACATTCCACTTCCAGGTAGTAGTATTCTGCTTCACAGTTAGTATAAGAATCTTACGAGCAGTGTGCTTTCATTTCCCTCCCCTCACCCTTGATGATACTCTTCTCAGACATTTCACTTTACATATGTTAACCACACAATACACTGTTATTATTTTTGCTTTAAATGTCTATTAGCCTTTAATGAAAATTTAAAATAAGGAAAAAAAGCCTTACATTTGTACACATATTTACCATTTTTATTGCTCTTTATTCCTTTGCACAGAAGATTTCTATCCAGTACCTTTAACATTTCCTGTAGGGCAAAAGGCTTCTTGTGATAAATTCTTTCAGCCTTTCTAGGTTTGAAAAAGTTTTATTTCATTTTCAAAAGGTATTCTCACTAGGTACAGAATCTAAGTTGAGTTTTTTATTTTCAAAAATTCAGTATTTGAAAATTATTTCAAATATTTTGGGTCTTTTTAAAATTCAGTTGTATAAATCCAATCTCTATTATGCTACCTTGGCCAGAGGCTAAAATTCAATTTCAAGTTTCCCATTTTTACCATTTAAAATTTTTCGTGCTTATTTAGCTTTTAAGTTCCATGACAAAAAAAGATTTCATCTTTATGCATAAAGTTACTAAAATTATTTTATTTATCCAATCTCTTTTAATACACATTATGTGCATTTATAGAAAAAGGCAATAGGAAAATATTAACCGATTTAAATACAGCATGTAGCAAAACACACTTTTATGTCTTCTAAATCTGTTTGATAATGATATATAAGAAAACCTGTTACAAGCCATAATGCTTTTATAACCTGTCAGGAAAAAAGATTATAGAAGCACTCCTAAAGCTTTAATACAAATGTATTCTCTGAGCCGCACTAGGACAAAGTAATCTGCTTTTATTTCTTGAAGTAATTATTAGTATGTTTACACTTATTTAATATACCCTTAAAATCTCTCAGCACTTAGGGGAAAAAAGTTAGTAAGCTAGCTACATTTCTTCTTTTTTTTTTAATAGAGTTCTTTTAGTAAATACTTTCATCTCAGAAGTCAAAATTGGGCAGGAGTGCTATATACAAGGTACATAGTTTAAATCTTTGGGACAAAAGACTATAAGAAGGTAAACAAGCCAGTGGCCCCCCTAATCTTCTATCACTAAAAATGTAGATCAGAGCAGGCAGATGTACACATCTACATATTATCAAAGAGGTGTAAATTCTTTTGACAATTAACCTTCCTGTTGTGTTTTTTTTAATTTTATTTATTTTATAGTAAGGTCAATAGTATAAAATATTACACACAACACACAAAGAATTAGAGAAACTTAATGATATAAACCACAAAACAAAATAAACCACACATCATTTGGGAGAAAAAAAATGGCACTAATACTGTAATATTTAGTATGTAATATGAAATTTTCACTGTTTATAAGTTGAATTATATTGATTGAAACTTTATAGTATAATTTTGTATGTTATTAATTCATGAGATAATCAGCAGATATGCAGTTCTGGTTGAGTCTTATAAACCCTTAAAAGTTTTCATAAAGTGAAATTAGCTAAAAAACACTGACCAGGAGTAGAGATTTGTTAGAAGTATAATACAGTAACATAAATGCAATAGATATAATGTAATCTGTGCAATTCGAAATTCTGAAAATTTTCTTATCAAATGTACAATAAATAATAGTCATACTTGACTTCATCAAGTTAACAAAATAATTATTAATCAACCTTGTGTTTTATTAGTCAACTGCTTAGAAACCCAAAACACCAATTAAAATTACTTTCTCCATAAAAATAGAAGGTATCTCAAACTCTTTAATCATCAAACATCCAAAAAAATTTGGAAGGCAACTGTCAACCAAAAATATTATGTTTAAAAGAGGTTATTAAAAAACATACATAATCTATTTTTTTTCTGCACAATTTTCTTTTCTTATGAAAAAGGGCACTTAGTGTATAGCTAAAGCTTTCAGAAAATAAAGATTCTGTTGGCTTTCCTCTTAGGCAGATGACACAGTGTACAGTTTTTAATATAAAAATATAAATATTTTTGACAGAAAAGATGAAATAGTGGTTGGTATACAATCCCATCACCCTTTTACTTGAAAAAAAATTTTCCCAGAGGCCATGAAAACAATACTGAATCTATATAGCTCTGTGTTGCCAGAAGCTTCCCAAATTACAAAACATTAAAGTATTCACTGAAATTTCAAAAGTGTGCCCGTAGTCTTTTGTTTTCTTCTCGTAGTCTTTCAATTTCTGCCACTAAACCTTCATTCACTGAGTATCTTTCCAACAAAGAGTGCATTTCATTCTAGAAAAGGGGGAAAAAAAGCTTTTAAAATTATTGCCATCTCATTTATTTGGCAAGCCCTTTTACATATTTTCAGCTATCATTTTTCTCAGGTTCGATTAACTAACTGATTTTTTTTTTTAACTTAACCACCCTTACTACTTTGTTAATATAACTGAAAGAGCACTGGTGAAATTTATATATTTGGAAACCTTATATTTGCACATTTCGGAAGCTTTTTGCTTACTTACTGCAAAAAAAAAGCTATGAAAAAGTAGCTATCATACTTTTTTATCATACTATCGTATCATATCTTTGTAACTATCACAGGTTACAAAGAAGAGTGACTAGTTAAAATCTATTTTACTTATTAAATTTCTAAAACTCCCTGTTTATTTCTTAGCAATTAGATATAACTAAGTAAAAATACATCACCCCTTTATGGACTTTTTAGATCCACAGCTATGCTCACTTACAATAAAATATGTCAATACATACCAATTGCATATGAAACTGTTTAATCATCTCCACTTGCAAATTCACAATATCCTTATGGCATGCTTCTCTAGGGAAGAATGTAAAATATTTATTAGAATTATAACAATTTTACCAGCTCTAGATCATTCAAGAAAATGGCTAAACTCTTATCGTTTCACGTTACTGTTAATAATTATTATTACAATAGTAAAAATACCACTGCACCTAGTATTTATTTACTCTGTGCTAGGCACTGTTTCTTGTACTTCAGATGTAAGAATTCATTTAATCTTCACAACTAGGTGCAATTATTACCTCCATTTTACCAATGAAGTAACTGAGTCACAGAGTAGTTATAACTTATCCAATGTCACACAACTAGTAAATGGTGGAGTAGGATATAACCCCAGGCTGTCTACCTCCAGAACTCTCATTATACTACATTCCTTAATACAGAAATTATCATTAAGGAAAGACACAGGTTTATATTACAATGAAATACAGATAATGCTCTAGGTTATAATGCTTTAACTATTATCAATGTTTAAGCTATCAAAAAAAAGAAAAAAAAAACTTCCAGCAGAATGAAAAGAGCCTATTTGGGTGTAACAGAGGTTACTCAATAAAATGCAATTAATTCATGCCTACAAAAGCCATAAAAGTGGGAATTCCCTGGCATCCCAGTGGTTAGGACTCAGCACTTTCACTGCCGTGGCCCAGGTTCAATCCCTGGTCAGGGAACTAAGATCCTGCAAGCCACACGGTGCAGCCAAAGAAAAAGACATAAAAGTTATGAAGTATAACAATAAAAGGAACATTCAGCCACCTGCCACACAACTTATGGGCTAGAACATTACCAAAATCATAGAAGCTTCCTGTGTGCTCCTCTCTGACTCCAACATTTACCTCTTGGGAGAAGCCTAAGAAAGAAGTCACTACGCTGCTGAATTTTGTTTGAGCAAAGAAATGTTTTAAAAAGAAATATATATATATATATATATATATATATATATATATATGTATGTATGTATGTTTGTATGTATAACACAGAATCTGTAGTCAGTCTATTTTCGTTGTGCTTGCTTTTGAGCATTACAAAAAGGGTACCATATCCTATGTAGGCTTGAGTAGTGGACATTTAAAAAATAATCCAGTATCATGTTTTCAAGTTTCATATTCTACATATCTGTAATTCACTGATTTATATTAGTGTATACATTCTCCTGTCAATTTGAATTGTTTTCAAGTGTTTATTATTACAATGTTGTTATAAACAATCATGTATATGTCTTCCAACCCACATGTGCCAATTTCTGTAGATGATATATCCAGAGTAGATATGTTGAGTTATAGGTATGATCCAGAGGTACACTGCTCAGACTTACAAAATAACAGAAATTATTTTCCAAAGTGGTAGTATCAATGGACACACTCATCATCAGTATAACAGAGCTCATCTAGCTTTACATCCATACGAAGACTTGGTGTTACCAAGCTTTTTACAATATTTTCCCATCTACTGGGTGTGAAATGGTATCCCATTGCATTTTCAGTTGTCTGATTAATTTGTAGGGCTGAGCATCTTTCCTTATGTTCATATGCCATTCCTCTTCTGTGAAATGCTTGCCTATGTCTTTAAACTATTTTTCTACTGAATGTCTTTTTTAAAAAAATTATAAGAGGTCTTTACATAATCTGATCCTTTATTGGTTATATGAGTACTGCAGATACCTTTTGTCTTTTCATTTTATTAATAGTGTCCTGGGATAAACAATTCCTATTAATATTCTCAAATTTACTAACCTAATATTAATGCAAATTTATCAATCTATTTTTATAGGTAGTGTACCCTCTTATTTTTAAGTAACTTCTCAAACCCTGAAGTCATATATTGATATAAATTCTCTTACAATGCCTAAAATGTTTCCATTTACATTTAAACTTTTACCCTGTACGGAACTGATTTTTTAAATAGCATGCAACAGGGATATATACATTTCCTCTGTCATATATCACATTTCCATATATACATAGGCATTTTTTGGGGGGACTGCCTATTTGATCCCTTTGGGCAATTTGTCCACCCTGTGTTAATGATACACTTTTCTTTTTTTTGTGGTACGCGGGCCTCTCACTGTTGTGGCCTCTCCCGTTGTGGAGCACAGGCTCCAGACGCGCAGGCTCAGCGGCCATGGCTCACGGGCCCAGCCACTCCACGGCATGTGGGATCTTCCCGGACCGGGGCACGAACCTGTGTCCCCTGCATTGGCAGGCAGACTCTCAACCACTGCGCCACCAGGGAAGCCCAATGATACACTATTTTAATGATAGCCTATCTATCTGACAAACTAGTCCCCTTCAACCTTATTCTTCTCCAGTGTCTTGGTTATTTCATATCTTCCTTCTTTCATATACATTTTGGAATTATCTCATCATCTTCTTCCAAAAAACCCAGTTGGGATTTGATTGGAATTGCATTCAATCTATAGACCAAGTTAGAAGAACTGACAGCTTCATAATATCTTCCCATTTAAGTGTTAATGCTTTCTAATAATTTTTTTTTAATGTTTTTCCACACACAGATCTTTACCATCTTTGGTTAGATTTATTCCTAAGTACCTTATTTCTTCTGTTGCAACTAAAAGATATTTAAAAAAAATTTGTTTCTCTTCTGCTTTGAGTTATGACAAGAGCTGTATTAAAAAACAAACACAAACAAACAACAACAACAAAAAGTGAAGGCACCGTAGAACCACTAAAGTAGCCAGGATTGGAGGGACCATGGTCTTGTAAAGAAGGCGAGTCTACTAGGTAACCTCCACATTTACCTCTGCTTTTCCCTCTGCGGGATGTGCTGATTCCATATTATGAGAAAAAGAGGCTGAGATGAGAGCAGTGGCCTGGAGTTTGAAACAGTCTCACTTGGTTGGGGAGTATTAGAATTCAGAACTCCCAAGGCAGCCAGCACTGCAAGGTCCAAGATTCTGGAAAGGGGGTACCTGTAGAAAGTAAACCTGAATCTGTGCAATTTCCCCTCAAGACATCTTTGACTCCTAAGCAATGCCTGTACTGAGTTAGATGGCAGGAAAACAAACATAAAGTGGCAGCTAGGGCTTCCCTGGTGGCGCAGTGGTTGAGAGTCCGCCTGCCGATGCAGGGGACATGGGTTCGTGCCCCGGTCCGGGAAGATCCCACATGCCGCGCAGCAGCTAGGCCCGTGAGCCATGGCCGCTGAGCCTGCGCGTCCGGAGCCTGTGCTCCGCAACGGGAGAGGCCACAACAGTGAGAGGCCCGCGTACTGCAAAAAAAAAAAAAAAAAAAAAAAAGGCAGCTAGAGAGAAGAAAAGGATTTTGAGAGCCCTGTGATGAAGAATTGGAGGTTTAAGTTCGGGACCCACCAAGATAAAAAGGCCTGGTGAATACTCCAGACATTCAGCTCACATCTTAAAAGGGCACAGACTAAACCCTAGGAATAAAGGCAAACCAGAAATAAAATAGCCCTAAGAAAACCTAAAACCCAGAAAATGATCTGCTTGCAAGAAACTTAAATCTTCTTTAAAGACAACAGAAATAAACCCACAGACTTCTGCTTAGGATGTTAGCTCCCCAGCCCTAATAATGAGAACAAGCCAGGTAACGTATAAAATCATACATTTTAAATAAATTCAACTTTGAGAGTGCAAAGAAATCTAAATGAACTAAAATCCAGAAAATGGTGAGTCCCTCCAGAAGAAGAAAGACCCACAGTTGTTTTCATCCTAGACAGGGCAGCAGGGGAAAAAAGCTGCCACTGATAGGCTAAAGAGAACTAGCTGAAATTTTTATAGATTTTTAAAGGTCAAGTGAAGACTGTCAAGGCAGTTTAGAATCCCAAGGAGTCCCAGCCGAAAATAAAGTCTCCATTCCCTCCACAACTTTTTGCCACAGGACTTCACTGAGTGCTCACGTAAAAATTAGGGGCAGAGCAGGAGGGCTGAGAGAGACAGCCCCTAGGGCACAGATGCACAGAGCCTGGTGAAGACTTAGGGCAGGGGAGGAGAACTGACAGTAACCCCTCTGAAGCACTCCAGGCCCTCACAGAGAAGTCAGCCCCAGAGCTGAGGGAGAATGGCTAGCAGAGAGCCTCTCAATAGCCCACTCTGTCCCTCCGTTGTAAGGTACAGCTGGCAACACCTACTGGAGGCTGAAGTCAGAGCAGGCGAATTTGCAGAAATCCTCTGAGCCATTCTGGGTCCTCTAAGCAGAGGCTGCCTATGGCTGACAGAGGGGCAGAAGAGCAGAGAGAGGCCCCTACCCACCCTCAATCCCCAGGTACAGGCACACAAGGCATGATTTCTTTCTAAATTTGCCCCAGAAGAACTTCTCCCTTTCTGTGTTTTCAACATTGCTTTATTCACATTATATTACAGCTGTAAACAGACAATTCTGCCATTTTGCCCTATATATGCATTCCTGAAATATCTCATATATTTTAAAAAACTGTTTATGGAAAAATAATAGGACCAGATTTTTTTAAACGTGGTATGTACATATAACGGAGTATTATTCAGCCTTAAAAAAGAAAGAAATCTTGACATGTGACGTGGATGAACCTGGAGGGCATAATGCTAAGTGAAATAAGCCAGACACAGAAGCACAAATACTGCATGATCCCATTTATATGAGATATCTAAAAGAGTCAAACTCATGGAAGCAAAGAACAGAATTGTGGGTGTCAGGGGCTGGGGAGAAGGGAAAATCAACGAGTATAAAATTTCAATACACAAAGTAAGTTCCAGAGGACTGCTGTTACAATAGTGTGTCTACAGTTAACAATACCGCATATTGCACGCTTGAAAATCCAAGAGGGTATCTCATGGTAAGATTCTTACCACAGTAACACTGAAGAAGCAAAAAAAAAGAAAGAAAGTAACAGGATTTAAGGAGAAAGGACTTGGGCAGACCACTCAAAACCTATATAATCTTTGTAACCTGAGCACTAACACAAACAATTAAATCCTAATAAAAATACTAGCATAGTTTAAATATTGAATAATCAAAGATTTTACCTTAAAAAAAAGTGAGGGTCATTTGGTAAAAGGGGAAAGAAGATAGAAGGATTGGGGCTGTCAAGCATGGAGGCAAGGATAAAATGCCCAAAGATGGGGAAAAAATCACAAAATAAGCACTTCCTAACACAAAGCACATAGCCAAGCCAAATTAAGAGGAAGGGAATAGGAGGAGATGGACATGGATAGGTGATTTGCTGCCTTTACCTGTGTTCATGTACTTTGTTTTGGTGGCTGTTACATGAACCACCAAAATTTCCTTATCATGTTGTCATTACTGCCCTATTTACAAATGAGTTAATTAACATCAAAGAAACACACATCAGAGCAGCCCGCACTATGTCTACCCTAATTAAACTATAATGCTTTTGTGGGCAGATCATCCGTTTTTGTATCCTTAGTATCAGTACATACTAGGCACATTATAAATGTCAAAATGATTATTTTTCTTTAAAAATATATTTGTTAACATCTAAAAATTTTTTTCAAAACATTTTTAACATTAAAAAGAAACATGCACCAACAAAAACTGCACATCTTCTCCAACAGTCTTGCCCATGGTATTCCAAATCTGAGCAAGAGTACTAAGTAACTAAAGGTCAGAAAAGGAAGAAAAATGCAAAAGATTCTAATAATTGAAAATAGCTTTCAAAATATATTGAGACAACAGGTAAAAGGAACCAGCATTCTAGAACATTCTTACAATGTTCAAAATTCAAAGAATGAGAGACAAGGACAGGTCCAGGCAAGAACTTTTTAAAATTAAGTATTACATTCTGATGCATTCTACTTGAAAATATTCAGAATTCCTTTAAAAAATATCTTTACTACATTACTGCACATAGCATACTTAACAGGTGATCTATAAATATTGTAAGAATCCCATTTGAGCTTACCAGAATCTGTCCATAGTTTGATGATGAAAAAGATCCACAATGGCAGCCAGCCTGCTACACCATCCTGCCAAGTTATCTAATAACTGCCCTAGGGAAATGTGCCTTTTCCTAGCTGATACAAAATAAACTCAACACTTCAAGATCAACAAAACTCATATCTTCTATGGGTTTATGGACCCCAGAACTTAGGCAAAAGTAGTAACCACAAACATTACTCATAGTTACAGTTTTACACCTAATAAAAAAAGCTAGTCAAGGTCTAGATAATTTCTCAATTACCTAAAGTCATCCAATGTTTCCTGTATCATGTTCTGAATAAAACGGATTTGAACAGATGTCAATGGTGCATTTGGCCGATTATTTCCAATGGTATCAGCTATTTTTTCTGATAGTGAACTGGCAACTCCAGCAGTGACAGAAGATGCTATCTTTGGATCTAAAATTAAAAATGGACAAAATATTAATAGTCAACTTGGACTAAGAGACATCAAACACTTCTAAATATGATTTGGCAAGAGAAAACTTGAAAAACTGGTAAGAAACAGTGATCTTGTGACATTCAGAAAAATTCACTGTCTGGAATACAAATCTTAGAAACTTTCAATGACATTATTTCTAATGAGTCATTTATCTCTCTCTCTATCTATCAATCTATCTATCTACCTACCTACCTACCTACCTAAACTGCCAAGTGTCTAATGTAATAACATACGACAGAGGAATTAATCCTGAAGAATCTCTGAATCATTTTCTCTTACAAAAGATGAATGTGACAAGCCACACCACAAACTAGATAAACCAAGCCTATGAGAAACAAACAGAAGGAACAGAGGAGTAAAGTAGTTCTACAGGCAAGGCCCTAGAGTTTAAGCTAATGCAATATATCCACAGAAATCTTAAAATATAGGTATCTATATAAAAGAGCTACTACTATACAAAGAGTTTTTTGTATAGGTAACTCTTATCGCTGAACCTAATATCACTTTAAATGTGATGGAGTTTTTAGGGTCTCTGCCATGAACTCTATAGATAGAACTTTAATATGGAAAAAAAAAGACAATTTCAGGTACTTAATGACCCATTTTCAAAGGGTCCTATATTCCTATCTGTACCACAGTAGATCAAGACACTTACATATTGGATTGAAAACGAAATTCACACCCAAAGAGTACCAAATCAATGTGGGTGAATTTAACATTTCATACCCATTTCATCGTCTTCTAGTAAGAGAGTCACACACTAGAGAAGTGTCATAAATTTTAAATTCCTTGAACTTTTTTGTCTATGATCACTCTCTTAACTTATCCTTTTCAAGTTAAATACTGGGAGTTTTCAACTTAGCACTCAAACATCAGGAAGTTTTATGTACTTACTTGGAGTTGAGGATCCATTGACTGGAAGTTCATATATAAACTGGCCTTCAATTTCTTTTTCTGGCTTTTCAAATTTCTCAGGACTTCTTGTTTGGTTGGATGATGGAGAGGTATTTAGATTTCCAGTTTCAGCACCAGAGATCAACTTTGCAAACTTCACATTTAAAATAAACAATTAATATATAAATTCTGGTTTTATCCATATTATCCATATAATTTGTATCTACTTTTCTCTTTTTTCCAGTAAGTACGGTCAGAAAAAGGAAGAATAGAAAGGTATCTTGAAGGAGAAAAAAATGTTGCTAGGGCCAGTGGCAAAATAAATCAACTTTACTAATCAAAAACAATTTCAATGATAACATGATAAGCAAAAGCTCATTTACTAAGAATCTGCAGTTGAATATCATTTAAAATGGCAATCACAGGCCAAAAAACTAAATAAATAAATCCCCAAACTCTCATGTGATAACTGGTCAGAAATATTTCAAAAATAAGTCAAAAGACTTTTTTGTACTTCTTAAATGATCTTTTCAATATCATTCTAAAAAATAAAAATGAAAATAAACAGACATACTGCACAATAGACTCTATTAGATTACAGCAGAAGGTAATGATGATGAAATACCTTCTCAGCACCATCAATTTGCTCTAAGACTTAGAGTAAAAGACTTGACAACCAACTTGGTGCTTTGTGCTACAATGGAAATACATTCTAAAAGAAGTCAGGTATAAAATATTCTTACACAGACAGTTAAATCAAGTATCTTGTCTTAGGAAACAAACAGTGTAAGATTACACCTGCTGTTACCTCCAACATATCCAAAGACAGATTTCAAAAGTAATCTTCAGTTTTTAACATGTGACATCAAGATTTAAGAATATTTTCTACCTAGTAAGTGCACAGCACTGTCAATAATTAGGACATATCCAGTGGCAGCTGCCTGCTTTCTAGTGATGAGATGCATTATACTTGCTAGTGATAAACACACACAGTGAGTTCAATATCATTTATAGGCAGATACCTGCTTGAAGGAGTCTTTAGGTTCCTGTTTTCCCAGATACATTTTCTTAGATTCAGCTGTCAGATCATGATTTTCATTTTCTTCTTTCCCTGGAGACCCCATAAAGACATTAAGAGGACTAGAATGCAACATTGAAGTGCTTGAAGCTACTGGATTTTTTCTTGGAGGAAACACTGAGTTCAACTGTGGTAGAAAGTCAAGGCCTGAAAAAGAGGAGAAAAAAACTAGCCCTTATATGGGATGTTCCCCAATCTTGGATATTTAAGAAAAGCACTTAACACAATAGACATGTTAATACGGTAGAAAGACATGGGATTTCGATTCAGAAGACAGGTTCACTTATCAGCTCTACCCCTTATTTCATTTGAGTTTTTGGGTAAAAGTCGTAAAACTCTCTGTGACTGTTAAGTGATCTGTAAATGTGAATGATGATATCCACCTCCCTGAGTGGTGAGGCTTAAAAGAGATATTGTATGTGAAGATACATTGAAAACTGCAAAATACAATGAATGTTTTAGTAAATAAAAGTTTTTGACAAAATTGTTAATTTGGTATATGTCTGTGGTATATCTTGGTAGGTAGCCTCTAAGATGGTTCCTCATGATCTCGGCCTCCTGCCAAGGATCCATGGCCTCGTGTAATCACCTCCCTTGGAATGTGGGTTGGACCTAGGAACTTGCTTCTAACAAAGAGTATACAGAAGAGTGGCAGATCTCACTTCCAAGATTAAGTTACAAACACACTGTGGCTTCCATCTTGAGTGCCCTCTCACTTTCTCACACCAGCCCTGAGAGAAGCCAGCTGCCGTGTTGTCAGCTGCCCTGTGGAGAGGCCCACATAGGCAGGAACTGATATCTTCGGCCAATAGCCACATGAATGAGTTTGGAAGCAGATCCTTGCCCAGTCAAGCCTTGAGATGACTGCAGCCCTGCTGATACCCTAATTAAAACATCATGAGACATCCGAAGCCAAAGGTACCCAACTAAGCCACGCTTGGATTCTTCACCCACAATTATGAGATGGTAAGTGTTCTTTTAAGCTTCAAAATATTGGGGTAATTTGTTTGTTACACAGCAGTAGATAACACAAAATCACTTTTAACTTTGATAAAAATACTTCTCAACAGTTCTTACCATCTCCTTTTCCTACGGACTCATCACTTCCTTTGTTAACTACAGCATCTATAATAAAATTAGAAAATAAAATTTAAAAAATAGTGAAAAAGAAGCCATAGCAATTTAGGCTTCCTATTCGTTCCCCAAAGAGTTCAGGGACTAACAGTTTTAAGAAGAAAAATCTGAGTGAAGGTAAAGCTAGTATTCATATAAACTTCCCTTTTCATTCTTTTAGCTTCATGCATAGCAGCAAAGATAATTCTATGTATAGAGTCATTTAATGAGACAGCAAGGTATACCAGAAAAAGCACTGGAGTAGGCTCCAGAGACCTGTAATCCAGTTCTGCTTATACCACTGAATAGCTCTGTCACCTTGGACAAGACTTGGGTATAATTATGCTTCAGTTTCTGTACCTATATAATGGGGACAATGCCCCGACCATCTCACAAGACTGTCTTGAGGATCAATTGAAATAATGTAAAAATATTTTGTAAGCAACACAATGTTATTAAAAATATAAGGCTTCATTAAAATTTTTTCAATGGTAGAACATGTTTAAGAATATTTCAATATTGTAATATTATTCATTTACCAAATAACAACCAAAAATTGCTAACTCCATTTTAACAGATTAATAGAAAAATGGGCAAAGGTCATTAAAAAATTCACCAGAAATTCACATGGCCAATAAATTATCATACATGATTATCATATTAGTAGGACTATCATCCATCTCTCCACCATTCATCTATCTGCATGTGTGTGTTATACCTAGTAATCGCACAACACAGACACTTTTATATAAGTTACTCATTTTTTCCTAACAAAAGCAGAGGTACTCTTATTTAAAAGATGAAGAAATTGAAGCACAAACAGATTAAGACTTTACCTAAGTAGTGTTGAATCTTTGAGATTAAAACACAAATCTCTTGACAGTGAAAACCAGCACTATATTTAGTATCCATGTCTTTTTCTTATCAATGATATCAAACTCCAATAAACGAAGGGCCTATGGCTCAAATTCTAATCATATCTTTTTAAACAGCAAAAGCAATTAAAAAGGAATTTATATCCTTTATTACTTTCAAAAACCATTAAAAAGGATTTCATTTATAACTCAAACACTTTCAAAAAGCCCCTTCAATTAAAAAATTACTCCAGCGGTTCTCATAAACAAAGCTCCACAATTGGGTGCTAACCTCCAAAACCTTTCTCAACTCCAGCCCAAGCCACTTTTACCTCCTTTGCCCACATCTCTCCTCTCTTTACCCCTCAACTAGGTAGTATGACCTCTCTTCATCCTGAAAGGAATCCTTCCTCTTTTATTAGATGGAAGATAGCAATTTGACCGGGCAATTTAAGGAGTCATTTTCAAGCTGGGGTAAGGCAGAAGACACTCAATAATTCTGTACCACTACGTATATATTTATTCTTTCTGCTTATGAAATTAGTTGAAGAAAATTTTGAAACCAGACAATTTTAAAGTAAAAAGTTAAATTTTATAAGATCATGAGTGGATGTAATAATTTAAACACCCTGCTACTGATGACATTTAGATTCACTCCTGTTTTTCAATACTATAAATAAACAGTAAACACACAAATCTCTGTGGGCTTCTCTGAATATTTTCTTAGGTAAATTTATAGAAATGGAATTAACAGGACAAAAAGAATGAATATTTAAGTCTGCCAAATCATCTTCTAGAAATTAACCCATACTGTTAATAATACTGCTATTAGTAGTGATACTATCCCAGTAAAGAAAACAGTATGAACATTAGCACCAAAATAGCACAGCCAAACCACGTGCCTAGTTCATATAGAGTGAACAACGATATATGTTTCTGTTTAACAAACTGGCAAAGGTTTTTTTTTGTTGTTTTTTTTTGGCTTTTTTCTTTTTAATGGCAACGTCTACTAGCAATGGGGAGTGTGTGTGTGTGTGTGTGTGTGTGTGTGTGTGTGAGTGTGTGTATGTGTGTGTATGTGTATGGTACTTTCATATATAGTTAGTGTAAAAGATGAGGCAATCTAACCCCCAGCCATATTTCTCCATGAAAACATTTAATACCAGTTAAATACTAATAAAGAAACAAATTTTTTTATGTTAGGAAGATATTTTTTGCCTATCAAAATATCCAAGATTTGGGGAAGATTTATTTAGAAGTAGATACAAGTAAAAGATTGCCTATGGAGGCAAAACTTCCTTTAAGAAACTTCTGTGGAAATTAAAATGCTAACTTGAGAGCTATTTGCTTGGTTCCCATGTGAAAATTACTAGCATATATTTTGGAATGATAACATTTGAAATATCTGGGCAAAGGGAAAGATACCATCTCAGGGATTGAGAAAATTAGCAACTGTCATGAACAGAGTGAGACTGAAGCTATTATCCACATCTTTTAGCCAGAATAAAAATGTCATGACGACCCAAGCAAGAGGACATGATCCTCTGATCTGAACAGACTTACCATCTCGGATAGGTGAGAACATGTCACCTAAACTACTTTTTCCAGTATCATCAAAGCTGGAGAAATCCTGGGTTTTCCCACTCTCTGTTTCCTTAGATAAAATATCTGTGTTTATGCTTCGAGGCAGACCTTATAGAAATTGGATATAAAAATAAACATTTTTATTATTTCTCATAATAAATTTATCATGAGAAGCTAGGCTCTAAAAATGAATGCCTTACCTATAATATCGGTAACACTACAACTGTGGGCATCAGGAAAGAAAGCAGAATATAACAATAGCTCAGTTAAGCATCCTTTTCATGGAATGAAGGGCTCCTCAAAAGCAAATAACTTATTTGCTCATATAACACCACTTTTTAAATCTACTTTGATAGAACTTTTCTAAATAATTCATGTACTTTTCTTAACTTATTTTTGTTAGTGACTGACTCACTGTTAGGATCATCTACCAGTGATTAAAAAAAAAGTCTCTAAGGCATATAGTACAATGCCTAACATATAGCAGTTTTCAAGCAACGTTAGTTTCTTTCCCCAGCTTGCAGTGAATGGGTCTCTTTTTTCCCCTTTTTATTTTTTTCTTCACTAACAGTGGGAACCTAACACTGCTCTCAGCGTTACTGACCTTAAATGACTTCATTAACCTTGGGATAGTTTACTGAGAGGAAGGAAACCAGAATACCAAACTCATAAAGAATAGTACAGTAGACAACAATAAAGAGGCATGCAGTTTACTTCCTCTCAGTATATATTGCATGACTTTAGGGCAAGGACGTTATAATAGGAACTCTGCAGGCTCAGTAACTTCTTGCTCATTTTTGGGTCAAGGACTGAGTTCTAGAGATTCAAGAACTTTGATGAAATCTTGGCATTTGAATCGGTAGCATATTACTGTCTTACATTTTTAAAACTGTTTTATTTGCCATCTTGGTCCCAAATGAAAACTGAAAAGCCTGGGATAAAAACAAAGATTAGCTTTGTTCACAATATTCAAAAATGTCCAAGCCTGGCTAATGAAATAAACCTAATAACCTCACAAAAGTTATGACCAAACATTTGTACATCACTGTCATTGAAGGGTGTTTATACCAAGAGTGTAATCGGTTATAAAGAAGAAATTTCTCTCCCTTTTCTAGGTCCTCAACATGTTTGATGCATAACTCTAGCCTCTGGAACTTTATGAAATAGAAGCTTGGTATCATTTGAAAATAGTGCTAAAGCCTTATTTTTCTCTTCTTAAATGGCTGTTTCCTACTGAAAATGAGCACTAGCAACAAGTCTGCAGACAGCGGTTCTTTTTTTAAAATATATGTATTTTTTTTTGGCTGTGTTGGGTCTTCAAGGCTGTGCGCGGGCTTTCTCTAGTTGTGGCGAGTGGGGGCTACTCTTCGTTGCGGTGCGCAGGCTGCTCGTTGCAGTGGCTTCTCTTGTTGCGGAGCATGGTCTCTAGGCGCACAGGCTTTAGTAGTTGTGGCATGCAGGCTCAGTAGTTGTGGCTCGCAGGCTCTAGAGCGCAGGCTCAGTAGCTGTGGCACGCCAGCTTAGTTGCTTCGTGACATGTGGGATCTTCCCGAACCAAGGATGGAACCCATGTCCCCTGCATTGGCAGGCAGATTCTTAACCATGGCACCATCAGGGAAGTACCTGCAGAGGTTCTTTTCAATAACTAAATTAGGACACCTTCAGTAGAAACCATACGAACTTATTTCAAATTTTAAATTTATTTTACACCATGCTTAAAGTAATAGCAATAAGGATGATCATAACGACAATATTAGCAACACTATAATTTATTGAGTGCCTACATGTGCTATGCCCTTTTGATACATTTTCTCCGATTTTCACAATAACCTCAAATGTTAAATATTATCTATGGAAGAGAAAAATGAGAAAAAAGCATGGTTAAGAAAACTGCCTACTAATAAGAACCTGCTGTATAGCACAGGGAACTCCACTTCGCTGTACAGCAGAAACTAGCACAACATTGTAAAACAACTATACCCCAATAAAAAATATATATATAAAAAAGAAAACTGCCTAAAGTCATCCAGGCAGGAAAGTGATAGATCTGAGACTGAAGTCTAACATACTCTCAATGTTTCACAGGGGGAAAAATGTACATGTGTGTGAGTTGAGAGAGAGAAAATGATGCAGCAAATGTGGTAAAATTTATAAAATGGTGAACCTGCTCAAGGATATACTAGAACTCAAGAGTTCTTTGTATTATTACTGAAACTTTTCTGTAAGTTTGCAATTATTTCCAAATAAAATCAATAAACCGAAATTTCTCCTTGTGGGTGCACAGTAAGCACGCATTTTGCCAGAAACTGCTAATCAGCCAAGAATTATCATTAACTGGTGGCCCTGCAGACCCAAGTCTTCCACATCTAATTAATGCTGCCATTGTTACACATAAACTTCCTTATTAAAAACTAAATGACAGACACTGAGACTTCAGAAAGTTTACAATAAATGAGAGAATCTTTATTTTAATTTTTGAAAATTATGAATAAAATAAATAGTAATTTTTTAAACTAACACCAATTTTCATAACATAGTTAATTCAACATCTTGGCAAACATTATTTCTTCTTTTAAACAGATAGCAATAGTATTAGTTTCTAGGAGTTCTTAAATAAGGACCTTATTATTTTTCTACATAATATATAATGATTTTTATGTAAGGATGATATAGATATTCAAAGATAATTTATAGTGAATATACTTATTATATTTTTAAAAAAATTCTACACTACCAAGACTAACAAATTAAAGTTTTGCTTATACTTGGGAATAGTAAACTCATATTGAAAAAGCACCAACAAATATTTGTGCTCAATTTAAGTACTTGTCCTGAAAATTCAAAAAGACATGAGTACATTCATTTCTGGTAAGAATACTTTAGAGACATACTGGTATATCATGTAGACTTTTAAAAATATGTTGAAAGTGACAGTATAGCATAACTTCTTAAAATAAAAACAAAAAGGCTTTCAGGAATTTAGGGAATTACGATCTTTATTGTAGGCAAAGAATATCTTCTACAGTAAGTATGGGGAAGCTTATCACCATATTATACCTTCACAAAGTCTAAATGAACTCTTCTTTAAGAACTGTTTCATCAATACGATTATCAGAGTAGAAGAAATTCCTTAAAAATTTCAACATTTTCATTTATTTTTATTTAACAAATGACTAATTTACGGCTTAATATGTGCCAGGTACTATTCAGTACTTAAATATATTCATTTCATCACCTGACTTACTTTCCAGTCTGAAAATTGAAGTATAGGGGCCATTAATAGCTTTTTCTTTTAAACTGAGATCAAATCATAATGAAAGCATCAAAGTTTCATATTATCTACTGATTAATCTAAAAGCACAATGAAAAGTCATCTAGTCTGTAGCGGTACTTCTGAGAGGGCATTATTCTGTTTTTAAAATATCTTACAACGGAAGTTCAGCTAAACAGAGTAAGTGAAGTACCTTTCATTAACCTTTTAAACATTTATAGCTAAAGTTAAATTTTTCACTTTTTCAATTTTCACTATCTACTAATAATTTTACCTAAATACTCAAGTGAATTTAAGTTCTAGGTTCTTAAAGAAAGTGATAATGATATCCATTTGGGGAGGAGACAGGATGGGAACTCCAAATACTATATATAAACAACATTTACCTGCTTTGTCTTGAAGAGCAACTGTTCCTTTCCCCACAACTGCTGTCGTGGCCTGTGGCAGAACTGTGGCAATGGAAGTGGTAGCTGCTTCTCTGACAACTCCAGAATTCTGGACTCCTCCACTAGCAGTGCTCACGTTAACAGTACGTTTGTTCACAGCTGTGGGCTTATTTGAACAGCCTTTATTTAAACCTGACTGAAACGGAAGGGAATATTTAAAAGATCAGGTTTCTAATGCTCCACACGAGACATTAATATTTCATAAATTCCCTATTAGTTTAAAAAATATTGTTTTTCCCTTAGAAATCTTAAGCTTGCTGGTGGATGTGAGAGTTTCCCTCTGAACCATAAAAACCTTTTAATATTTTTGAAGAGAGAGAAATGTGAAAAGCGCAAAAAAAGTTTTAAAAGTAAGTATCAAATGGATTTGTACTAAAATTATTTACAATGCTTTGATATAAAAATTATTATGAAGCAAAACTACACTGTGTTTAATTGACAACATATGATTTCTATATTCTGAACTAGATTTATTTAGTAAAATCAAAAATGCTGAAAACAAAGAAAATATCTTACCTTAGAAAGGACAGTGGAGTACTGAAATGCTATACATTGCACAGATGTCTTATGTGCACTGATGGTTTTAACTGGTGATTTCAACATCCTTAAATCATATTGATATATTTTCCCACGGGAAGCTCCAATAGCCAAAGTGGCTCCATCAGGCATGAAATCTACTGCAGTTAGAGGAGCGTCAGCCACTAAAGTTTTCACTAGCCTTTGGAAAGGAGAGCAAAGTATATGTAGATATGTGAATGTATATATATAAGCTTATACGACATATAAACAACTGTAAACCAAAACCAAAGTTACTTAGATTTCGGCACAGTTACTTGGAATACCCATCTCAAATGTTTGTTTAAAGCAGAAATGCAGAATTAGACCTGGAGACATTTCTACTACAATGGCATGTAAAGGAACTGCTAAGCACTCCATCCTATTTTTCTATTCACTTCCAATAGATACAATACATTCTACATCTTCTAGAAACAGGACCTATTTCTTTGAGTAATTATTATTTTGGCAGTGAACGTGATAGAATTCCTGCATGTTACTCCACAAATAAGGGCTCTATAGCCTCAGGGTTAAGGAGGCTCCAAGTATCCCCTTTCCATTTAGTGACCTGCTTAGGCCTCAAGAGGATTATGACCTTTGACAAGGAAGCAGCTGCTACTTTGCTCTTGGTTATGCATCTCTTGACCCAAAAGCTAAAAGGATTCATGAGGTTTAATCCCCCCAGAAGCTAATACAGAAGTATGGATACTGATCTGCTGAAGCTGAACTCCTTGCTGGAGTGTCAGGTATACGAGAGGAATGGTTTACTGTTAGGGTTCTCAGTAAATTAGTTCAAAAAAGAAAAGAATTAAAAAAAAAAAAAAAGAAGAGTAAAATAAGTAACAGTAAACTTTAAAAAGGGGCTCACAGTAGGTCCTTCCCTAGCAGTAATATTATAATAATGCCACTTCCTTTCACATGATCATTAGATATTGTTAGGTGTCTTGAATACACCTCTTGCAGTCTTGCAGGTTTTTTTTGTTTTTTAAGCTAACCAAGCACACTTATAACTGTAAGAAGAACAAGAAGGCATAACAGACCTAGATACTTAGAGAATTATGTACCCTTTAGCTCTATATCAGTGGTTCTCAACTGGGGGTAATTTTACTACTTTTAATTTGGGGAGTACTACTGACATCTAGTAAGTAGAGGCCAGGGATGCTGCTGAATATCCTACAATGCTCAGGACAGCTCCCCACAACCAAGAATTATCCAGCCCAAAATGTCAACAGTTTAGAAACCCTGCTCTAGGTAATGAATTAATTTTAAAGCAAATTAATCATATTGCTTTAAAAATACACAAATTTAGTTGTATTCTGCAAAAGAGTAATATGCATGCATGCTAAAATAAAGATGTGAAATCATTAACATGCTACCCCTCAACACTCATCATCCAGAAGTACTCTAAAGCAGGGGTTCCCAACCCCCAGGCCACGGATGGGTTCGGGTCCGCGGCCCGCGCTGCACACAGTAGGAAGTGAGCGGACTGAGGGCGAGCGAGCAAAGCTTCATCTGCTGCTCTGCACTCGCATTACGGCCTAAGCCATCCCCCCACCCCACCCCGTCCACAAAACCGGTCCCTGGTGCCAAGAAGGTTGGGGACTGCTGCTCTAAAGAACACCCACATCTCATCTAGTTTTTTCTGCATGGGAAAAAAAAGAAAATTCTACCTTATTAGATAACAAATACACAAACTTTACATCTTCTAACATTAATCAGAGGTCTATACAAATCACAAATATGGCGGCTAATGAAAGAATTATTTGTTACTAAATTAAGAAATGAGCACGTTATACTTACTTCTTACTTGAAGTGTCATAGAGAATGATTCTTTTATCCAAGCCTATAGTTACAAATAGCAATTCATTGACAGGAGAAAAACAGATGCCTGAACCTGGAGCTTTATGTGTACTGTCAAAGTTATGGTATGGACTCTGACTATTCACATCCCAGAGAGTTACTATTCCATTATCCGAAACACTGCCCAGTAGCGACTTCTTAAACAAGGAATACTTCAAGTGCCGAACAGACTATGAAAATAAAAATAAATTTTACGGAATTGTAAGCATACATAAGAACATTTTATATAAAGTATAAATATGGCCAACCACATTATTCACAAGGGATTTAGAACTTCTCTGGTTGATCGCATAACAGGTTTCAATCGTGACAACCATAAAATCATTTAGTGGGCTATAAGATGACCCTAAGACATCTTAATTCTAGTAACTGAATATTTGTCATGATTTTATTATGTTGGAGTAGAGTTACCTCAGTCACCTCTTTTTCAGAAGAAAAATACAATATATTGAGGTAAACTACATTAATTCATCAGGATTAGAACATTCCACCTAAATAAAAGGCCCAGTCACAGTCAAATCATGAATAAGTATAAGGGAACGCTGGTAGAGAATAAGCAATAATATTTTGCATTTGTTTTCAGTATATATTTTTGATATCTGGATATGCTTGAAACTGATGTGCTGGCAATTCAACACTTGAAGCACAATAAAAAATTAACTAAAACAGAAAGGGGAATTGGCAACACTCTAGACTGGGGATGGACTATATACCCATTCTTTCAAAAGCTTTGGCCTGAGGGCAACGCTCCCTTTCTCTAAAACACTCATCTCTAGAGGCAGTGGAGACATTCTTTCTAGTTTCTGCTGGACAAGAATATACAAAGATCCAGTTTGAGTAAACAGGTCTTAGATTAAAACTGGATGAATTTTATCTACTTTTACTAAAATGTTGCTTTCAAACTTGACTGATATTATCATTTATCGTGCTGAGAATTAAGTATTTTACATTTAAGCTATTTTCCCCCCACACAGAAATAGCAATGTAAGTATAGAAATGAATATTAAGTAGAATCCACAAGAGTGGGAAACTAGCTATAAGACACCTTCAAACAGTTTAGTTATAGTCCGGAGTCAAGCAATGAATCATGTTCTAGATGGCAGGTATCAACTACACATATAGGTCCCAGATAAAACTGCCACAGAACAAAAGTCAAACCTGAGGGCTTTTTGTTTGTTCTATCTAATCTATCACACTCCAAAAAAGATTTAAAACCACCAGCTTTTATATATTAAAAAACTCATATTCTACTTCTAAGATGTTTCAAAATAGTAAGTATTAGCCCTCAACAACAAAAAAATATTTAGGAATAACATAACACAAATTCTGTCTAAGGAAACGAGTATTTGTAACCCGACACCTCAGGCAAGATAATCACTACGGTCAACCATGAAATTGGGCTCCTCATTTTCATATGGCTAAAGTACAAACAAAATTTTGGTTTATATTTTCCATTTTTGTTGAGGAAAAGCATATTCATTTGAATAGACAAATCTTTCCTCTGGTCTACACTCAAGAAAAAATAAACTACATGGACCTTGACTATATAAAAGATATAGAGAGCCTTAGTGAATTATAATGTTTGCAGAGTCATATACCAACCTACCTAAACATAAGCAAAATATTAATTTGTAAAAGACTTCTGTAGCATTTTAAGAGTTCATATAGTTATAGCCCTTCACATAATCTAAATTTGGATAAAATGCACAAGCAGAACATTAAAAACAAAACATCACCATAAAATCATAGACCTTCTAGATACTCAAAGTTCATAAAGTTCAACCTCTTAGGCACAGTAGTAATTTGCTAAAACATCCTTAAAATACGGGCCATCCAGAATCTGCTTGAATACAGCAGGGAACAAGGAGCTTACTGTTTTATATACAGTAGTCCCTACCTTGTCCACAACTTCACTTTCCATGGTTTCAGGTACGTACCGTGGTCAACCACAGTCCAAAAATATTAAATGGAAAATTCCAGCAATAAACAATTCAAAAATATTAAATTGAGCACTAAGTAGCATGATGAAATCTCACTCCAGTACGCCAGGATACCCTTTGTCCAGGGTATCCTGCCCATTAGTCACTTAGTAGGCATCTCAGCTGTCAAATCAACTATCAAGGTATTGCAGTGCTTGTGTTCAAGTAACCTTAATAATGGCTCCAAAGTGCAACACTAATGATATTGGCAATTCAGATATGCCAAAGAGAAGCTGGGTGCAGTGCTTCCGTTAAGTGAAAAGGTAAAAGTTCTCAACTTAATCATAATAAGAAAAGAAAAAAAACTATGGTAAGAATGAATCTTCTAACCGTGAAATTATGAGGAAGGATAAAGAAATTAATGCTAGTTTTGCTGCACACCTCAAACTGTGAGTTATAGCCACAGTGTGTGATAAATGCTTAGTTAGGATGGAAATGGCGTTAAATTTGTACAGTAAGATATTTTGAGAGAGAGACCGCATTCACTAAACTTTTATTACAGTATATTGTTATAATTGTTCTATTTTATTATTGTTGTTAATCTCTTACTGTGCCTAATTTATAAATTAAATTTTATTATAGGTATGCATGTGTAGAAAAGCACATAGTATATACAGGGTTCGGTACTAACTGCAGTTTCAGGCATGCACTGGGGGTCTTGGAACGCACCGCCCACAGATAAGGAGGGACCACTGTAAAACTTAATAAATAATTTAAAATGAATTTAAGTCAAAACCTAAATTCCATACATTGCCTCAAATTCTGTGGACCTATATGGCAACTCATTTAGAAAAGAAAAACAAGACTAAAGATAACCATAAATCTTCCTCTCAGATGAACCTGCGTTTCAAGTAGAGCGAAACTCTGTATGACTTGGGTAAAAACTTCTTAAACTCTCCAAGCCTCAGTGTTCTCGTGAACAACACAGAAAACACTTTTGTTTGCCTGTCAAGGTTACTTTAAGGATTAAATAGCATTTCTGCAAAAAGCCAGGTACATAGTAGGTGTTGCTACTATTCTCACAGGTTCATGACTCACACATTCATTCATGTACCATACATTTGAGCATCTTTTACATATAAGTTTTTAAAAGACCCTTAAGTAGCCACACTGGTTTCTGTCAATAACTCACCTCTAACTCTTTGATAACAGACCTTCATTTCTGAGCCTTCTACATCTATTAAATCATCATCTATTTAGAATATCAAGAGAATATCTAATGATCCTGGATAAATGAAATGTTTATCTAAATTATATTTAAAATAAGTATTAACTCATTTTAGTATCAACAGCATTTGTTAAGTCCCTATCTTGTTCCATATTCAAGATATTTCTAGGAAAAATAACAGCCAGCCTATAGGTCATAATTTGCTGACCCCTGCTATAAATATTTGGAAATGTTTCTTTAAAAAAAAATCACAAAAAGGAAAAGAAAAACCATCCATAATCCTACCACCTAGAGAAAAACTGGTTAATAATTTGGAGGATATCCTTTAAGTATTTTTCTGTGTATATGTATGTTTGCGTTTGAGTAAAGTACCAACAGCAAACTTGGGACCATACTTTATTATTATAAAGTTAGCTGTGTTATTAATATCTTCTACTACATGATTTTAATAGCTGGATAATATATGAATGTACGAGTATATCAATTTATCTAAATAATCTAATGATGGACACTTAGGCTATTTCCAATTTCCAAGTACCCTGACTACTATTATTTTTAAAAATTGCTACTTTATAAAAGAATTTGTATTTTATTGTTGTTCACGCTTTAAAGGTTCTCGGTTGAAAAATGCTAAGTGACCATTTGTCGTCCTTCTTTTGTGAACTGCCCATTAATCTATTTTGCTTATTTTCTATTGGGCTATTAAGATTTTTAAAATACTAATTTGCAATTGATCTTAATATAATAAGGACATTAATGCTCTCATAGACATAAATATTTTCCCCATTTTCTTTTCAACTTTGTTGATTTTTATCATCTTGCTTTTTGTCAGATTTTAGATTTTTATGTACTTAAATACATCAAACTTGCCCCATGACTTATGACGTTGTTCCTACACTTAGAAAAGCCTCCCCTTCACAGAGATAGGAATGTACATTCACATTCTTATAGCTTTATAGTCTCTGATACATATATGACTATATATATATATGCATGTACATATACAAACATACATACATATACACACTCGTAAATATACAGTATCCGTTCAACTCCATTCCTCCCTCTTCTTCATTCCCAGTGTCTTATTTCAAGCACCAATCATCTGTCACCTGAGATACTGCCCATTTCCATTCTCAATGGCTTGCTATCCATCCTTCACACTACTGCAGCAATAACCTCTTCAAAACTGGATATCTGAACATAATTCTGTCTTGCTTAAAGTCCTTGTAACGGGAGAGCTCTGAGAAGACAGAGGTTATGATGGTGGCAGAGTTTTTTAATCTCCCTGAATCCCCCCATTTTTGTGTGTATGTGTGCACAAGCAGGCCTGAGACTGCTTATCTTTAGAAAGTCCTGCTTTCAAGACTGGCCCTTGGCTGGAGTCTTGGAACTTGGATTTTTGGAGGGTTCCCACCACCCTAGCTGAAGAGAGTGGCTCACCGACTGATAAGAGTGGCTCACTGTGCCTAAACTGTTTGTGCAAAAGATATGGTTTATGGCTGAACCATGGCTGAACACCTGCTTTCCTTAGTAGAGTTTGGAATTTCGGTACATGCTAGGTAGAGGGTGCCTAGGTAACCAACCTCCAACAAAGTCCCTGGCCAGTGAGTCTCTAACAAGCTTCCCTGTAGACAATGTTCCATACATGTTGTCACAATTTGATGGGGAAATTAAGCACATCCTCTCCACTGAGATAACACTCTTGGAAGCTTATACTTGGCTTCCTTGGGACTTCACCCAATGCACCTTTTTCCCTTTGCTGATTTTGCTTTGTATCCTTTCACTGTAATAAATCATAGCCATGTGTATGACTACATGTTGAGTCCTGTGAGTCCTCCTAGTGAAACATCAAACCTGGTCTTGGGGAATCCCAGCACAGACAGTGAGTAGAAGTATGTGAGTGTGTGCGTTATGTGTGTGTGTGTTTTACAGATAGATAGCAAACCAAATAGCAGAACTAAAACCCCATGAAAACATTTACAACAAAACTAGACTATCAGGTATCCCCATGAGCCCCAAAATACACACTAGTAAGTCAAACATTTAACAGCCATAGTCCTTCATAGTATTAGTATCTGTGCAAGAGGAAGCAGAAGGAAATTACAGGGACTGAGACAGATCTGAGAACAGGAAAAGCCCCAAAGAGCCGAAAGGTTTTCACAGGAAAGCATGGTGACCAATTGACAACATCAGCTAGACCAGGAATATCCAATGCATTAGTGGTTCTATGCAAGAGGTTTGCAGAAAGGTCTGAAGGGCTAGAGCAGTTTAGCTCCAATGAACTCCCAAAACTGTCCAGCCAAGGTATCTCCTTCCCAGGTCAGGGCACCATACTGAGAAGACACTACTAAGAGCGGAAACAAACTGAATGGGATGGAGTCAATATAGTTGAAGGAAAGTGAAAATTCACATACAAGTACAGGAGTAGCACAAAGCCAAGCAACCTCAGAAAAGTTAGAAAAGATGCCCTCTAAACTCCATCTCTGTCTAGGAGTTCAGGGAAACTGACTTCACAGATAAATCCCATACAAAGTTACTATGAGAACAAAGAGAATAAGAAGAAAGACATTCTCAACAGATGACCAGAAAGACAATAAAATGATACAAGACCTTAAAAAACAACATAAATCAGAATTAGAAAACTCAGAAATGAGATGTCAGAACTTGGAAAACAATTAGCAATTTTAATCCTTTTAAAAATGCAGGCTACATTATGTAGCCTTCATTAAAGGTAAAAGGAATACAGAATGAATAAATTCAACAAATAATACCATAAAGATAGGTCAAAAGGAAAGACCTTTTAAAAGTCAAAAATAAGGAAAAAGTTAAAAATGATTTGAGAGACAGTAGTAAATCACTGAAGATAAGAAGATCCAACAAGGAAAAAAACAGAGATAAAGAAAATATCAAATACTAAAAACTATAATTCAAGAAAACTTCCTGAAAGAAGAAAAGATTTGAAACTACATGTTAATTGAGCATACCATGTACCTATGAATAACAATACAGAATGACCAACACCAAGACATAGTCTAGTAAAATTACTGAATTTTAAAGGAAAAAAAAATCTTTTGGACATACAGGGAAAAAGAACAAGTGACTTATAAGAAAAAAATACTTAAATTATCATCAGACATTTGAGACCAAAAATGATAGAGTAACACACTTGAACTCCTCAAGGAAAGAAAATGTGAGCCTGCTGCTACTGAGTTATGTTGAAAGAGAATTTGTAATCTCAAAGAAAAAGTCAAAGCAGAAAACATACACTTATGGAAACAATATTAACATATGTTACTCGTGATTATAAAAATTTGGAAAACACCTAAAGTATAGAAATGTTTAAATATGCTGTGGCATTTGAACAATGGAATATTATGTAGCCATTAAAAATTATAGTTATGAAGACTAGCAATATGAGAATACCTGGGACAGAACACTAATAAGAAAAAGCAGAAGACAAGATTGGACCAACAGAATGATTATAACTTTATGGACGGAAGACAGAGCTATACAGAGAAACTGCAAGAAAACATTCTTCAAATCACTTCCTATTAAAATGTAGAAGAGAAGAACAAAAGGAAAAATTATACTTTAAGAATATATAAACATATGGAAGTTTATTTTATGCCAACATGTCAATCATAAAACTGCTCAAAAACATAATATAAACGCTAGAAAAGTATACAAATACTAAAGAAATATATAAAGAGAATCAAGAACATATTATACCATAGTATACAACTGTATACCAACATTCCCATATAACATAAAGGAAACCACTATTCTTGATATAAAGCTTTGTAGTCAGTCAAACTATTTGAGCGCCAAAGTTCAGGTGTAAACAAAACCAGTCAACCAAGTTAACTAAACTGGAATTAAATTCATTCTTGATAAAATAATTATTTTTAAAATGTAATTAATAATTATTTACCAGATCTCCATACTCATAAGGCTTATTAATACTTACAAAAGCTATATCTAAAATGTCAAAAATTTAACTGAAGAAAATGGACTTATTTAACATATACTGAAAAATGCTATATTTAAAATCTCACAGACATTGCATTTAAAAATCACTTTTAAATCTAAGAAATCAATAAAATAGATCCACTTTTTAACTGCTTTCAAAAAGGGTGCAGTCTGAGAAAGGCAACACAGGTTAACCTATTTGTGAGCCTAAGCTGCTGAACTTGCCAAATAGCGACTTGCAATTAAATGCTAAGGAGTCTGTCAGCCCTGGCAGCTCTGCAGAAGCAGTAAGGCTCTTTCTCCCCTGCAGACAGACACTGCGATCCACAAAAAACTAACAGCTTCAATTCAGCTCAGACATTTCAAAGTAAGATTCTCAATATATTCAGGCAATCTCATTTCCAATATGAAATTCAGTATAATGCAGATTCAGTGAGACTCCATGGTTTTGTAACTTTTGCTAAGAAATCAATTTGATGATTTTTAAAGATTTCAAATTCTTGATTGTTCACAGAAACAAAAATAGAAAATTTTAATTTAATCATTATATGTGCCCTACCTACTATTTTTCTCAAAAACCCAAACCCTATAGTAAAACTGTCAGTGTAGAAAATGGGCTGGGTGACAGTGTATTGGAATTGAATTATGTCAATTTTTAGACAGACTTGAAATTTTTATGAACATTGTTTAAATTTAAAAAATGAATATTTAATATACTTGAAATCATAAATGAATTGTGAGGAATCTTAATAAAAAAAAACCTCCACAGATTTCAATTATGCTGCCTGTAAAATGGAAACGTAAGTATACAAAATCATAACTGTGACTTTCTTCACTAAGAAAACTGAGACTGCATACTTACATACAAAGAGGCCAAGTGGTATTTCCTAACCCATGGCACTCTGCTTTAATGCTGTAGAGAAAAATGAAATAATATAATACACGAAAAATATATAAACATTTGTTCCAGGAAAAGGGAAAAAAACCAACACACTCCAGTTCGATTTCTTCACCTTCTTTAATGCTCTTCTTATTCTAAGTTGCTCTAAAACACAAAATATGATTACTGAGGTCAAGTTACAACTGGTTAATTAGCAGGGGTTTGGAGGGAACACATTAAACCTAAAGATGTTCAAACCAGTTTGCAGAAGTAAATCACAAAAGCTATTTTAGTAAATTAATATGATTATTCATTAAAAGTTCACACTAAAGTTCCCTAATCTCCACATGTTAGGAACTATGTTAGCATCTCATCTAGACCAAAAAAAAACAAAAAACAAAAAACACCAAAACCAAACAAAACCCTGTTGAAAGTATATTTTCATTCTCACTTGACAGTTAAGGAAAAGGAGGCTTGAGAGTTAAGTCACTTGCCCAGGCTCACACAGCTAGCTCTCCAAATAAATGTGGGATTTACAATGTAGAGCTATACCAAAAAAGCTTATAGAGATGCCAACTGCCCAAACAAGAGGCACCAAGAATGCGAAAATCTAGGTTCTGGTTCATCTGACCTTGCACAAGAGATAAGCTTTGAGCATTACTGTTTTCCTAAACTAGAAGATATATTCAGTTTTGCCATGCAAAGTAATCAATGAAAAAAATCCTTTGAAAATCAACAATACAGCAACCTGTCACCTAGAATTTAAAAAAATTTTCTTCATGGGAAGAAGAGATAAGAATAAATAAATGTTGGACTCTTGCACAAAGTGACAAGAGAATACTGCAAAGTTTCCAGAAGTTTGGATCCTCAAATCCTTATACATTCAGCTGTCTCTGAGCTAGAAAGAGACTCAAAAGGAAACAATGCTACCACTCTTCAAGAGTCGACCTTCAGATCAGTCAGTTAAGAATCTTGTGGTCAGAAAGTCCTGGAATCTCAGTTTTCTCACTTGTAAAATGAGAATAACCTATACCTCACAAGTGAGTAGCAAAGAATAAATGAGAAAATGTAATATAAAGCAATGATCACTATACTTGAAACACAATAAATGGTAGTAAGAATTCTACAAGGTGATATAACCTCTGCCTGAATGCTCTCTGAACCCTCTCACCACCTACACTCACCCCAGTGGCAATCGGATGGACTTTGTAATAAATAATGTTGGCATAACTATATACCTGTATAGAAAGATGAACCCCATCTCACACCATATACAAAAATTAATTTGAAATGGAGCATAACAGACATAAATTTAAGAATTTCTGTTCATTTTTTTTTAAAGGCATTAAGAGAGTGGAAAGGCAAGCCGTAGGCTAAAGGAAGATATATGCAACGTGTATATCCAAAAGATGACTCCATCTGGAATACAGAATAAACTATAAATCAATCAGAAAAACAGAAATAACCCCAAACAAAAAGGATAAACAGACTTGAACAGTGACCTCACAGTATATAAAAGTGTGCCAACTCATTCAACACAGAAAAATGCAAATTAAAACCACAATGAGATACAACTACACAACCATCAAAGTGGTTAAAATTAATTAGACAATATTTGGTATAAGCAAAAACGTGGAGCAACTGGATCTCACATACATTGCTGGGAGAAGTAGACAATGGCACAAGCACTTTAAAACCTTTCTGGCAATTTTTAATAAAGTAAAAATTGATGCCTACCCTAAGACCCAGCAATTTCACTCCTGAGTATTTACTCAAGAGAAATGAAAACATATATCCATAAAAAGACTTATATAAGAATATTTATAGTAGCTTTCTCACAGTTTCTCTACAAACTGGAAACAGTTTGTAGAGTTCTCTACAAACTGGAAACAGTTCATGTGTCCATCAACTGTAGAATGGATAAATAAATTGTGGCACATCCATATAATGGAATACTACACAGTAGTAAAACAGTATGAACTACTATTATTCCATGCAACAAAGCAAACATAATGAAGACTAAGAGAAACCAGACACATATAATTCTTTTAAGAAATATGAGGCAATGACTGGAAAGGATTAAGATTCTGTATCTTGATTCTGGTAGTATGTAGTTACACAGGTGTATGTATGTATAAAAATTCATCAAGCTGTGTATTTAAGATATATGTACTTTATTATATGTAAGTTATCTCAATTTTTAAAACTTTAAGATTTTACACACAATAAGGCCAAGAGCAGTAACCAAACCTAATGTTTTCACGACTATTCCTTCATCTTTTGTTTTAATAAGAAAACCCTCTAGCAAAATACAATAAAAACTGAAATCTAAGAATATACATGGTAGTATATGACCTAATATTTATGTTACTGAAAAGTCAACCCAGAATTTATAAATCTAAATTTAGCATGCTTCTAATATACCAAAGAAGTGAGGAGGAGAAAGAGGAAAAGAAGAGGAAGAAGAAAGAGAAAAAGAAGAAGAGGAAGAGGAAGGGGAAAAGAAGAAGGAGGAGGAGAAGATTACTCTATTTCTTTAAAAAGCAAGGCATCTGAACACTAGATACGATTTTTTTCCAATAGTTCCAACTTCTGTGGGCTTAGGTTTTATGTCTCCATTATCATAATAACCAAAAAAATTACAAAAACAAAATATTATTTCCTATTTTTATGACAATATTAATACATTCTCTGTGGCAAATCACTTATCCTCAACCATAAAATGCAGAAAGTGAGATTACCTCTAAAGTCTTTTCTCAGTTCAAGGTTTCTATGATTCTAATATTCAACTAATCAAAAAATTCTGAGTTCCCTAAATGCCTTCCAAAATAAAAGCCAAAGTTTGGTCTGGCATTCAAAGTCCCACTTCAACACTATGTTCCTGCTTACCTTTCTAATCTTTTTCTCACATTAGCCCTATATAAAACCCATACGCTTTCCTTTCTCCTTGTTTTTCTTCATATGATTTCCTCCATATAAAATATCCCTCTCCCAAAGTTCTTTATTAGCCTATTAAGATCTTTGTTATCTTTAAATGTATTCATATACTCATATATTTATTGAGGATCTTTTCCATATAAGGCACAAAGTTAGACAATGGCTGAGTACAAAGAAACAAGACACAGTTCCAACTATAATGTGGACATGTAAAGAGCTAACCCTAATACAAGCTAGAATCAAATAACTGCCAGAGGCCAGTTAATATACTAGTAAAACAAAACAAAACAAAATCAGTTATAAGCCTTAGACCCAGATGAAATCCTCCCTCCTTCAACTTTCTCTATTTTATTCCCAATCAGACAGTCTTCTCTGTTCTGGATCACCATGAGACTGTTTTTCATCAATCTTCCATAAAATCATTTATATGTACATCTCTTTTATTACCTCAATACATATGAAATCTGAGAAAAGACTTTTTTCTGTACATTTTTAATATCCATTAAATTTTCCTTAAACACTAAATACTATTCAAATAATGATTTTAATGCTTTTCAAAATTGAAGAGCTCCCATATTTTATCTAATAATACTTATGGCCAAAGTGATTACACTAAAAAGATTAAAAGAAGTTTCACCTCATTGGAAATTCCTGTGGAGAATTTCATGGAAAGTTAGCCAAGAATTAGATTTCTTGAGAAACTGAATATATTCTTTTAAGAATTTTATAGACTAATTTTTATAAAGAAAAAAAATTCAATAATTGACTAATTTTCTTCTATAAAAATTTTCCCTAAATACTCGTATTAACCTGAAATACATAAATATGCTTTGATACTTTAACTATCACATACTTGAAACAAACAAACAAGAAAACTCAATTTACCCTGTGCCTAAATATTGGGTTAGCCAAAAAAGTTCATTCAGTTTTAAGTAAAAATAAAAGACATTTTTCATTTTCACCAAGAACTTTATTGAACAATGGATTCATTAACCAAATGAACTTTTTGCCAACCCAATACAATTATTCCATGTCCACCAAACAGAGTATTTATGAACCTAAGTATCTGTCTTGTAGCTGACATAGTTTAAGCTATGCAACACTTCTATAATGTCGTAATTAATATCCATGTTTTGGGCTTAATCTATTAACAATTATCTGTATTGTTTATACATAGTTAAGTTCTAGGAGCATGTTCAGTGGCATAACCGAACTCATGTAAGCACCATCATCTAGTATGAATTAGCTTTTACATACTACCATTAAAGAATAGCTACCTAAGTTTGAGTGAGCTAAATGCAAATTTAAAATACTCAATTTTAAAAACTCAAATTCATTGTCTTATGTAAGGTAATTTAAAAATCTATCTTATCAACTTTATTTTGAATAAATCCATACTGTACCTGGTTACTACCATGGCCAAAAGGAGTACTAGATAAATTAGTGGTTACACTGTGCAAAATAATTTCACCACTGAGAGATCCAGAAGCAATGTAGCAGTCATTCCAATTATATGTTACACAAGTTACTTCATCTTTATGATCCTGAATGAAAGAAATGAAAGTAAATACAGTGCCACACAACCTTCAAACAGCATATTTCCACGGGTTTTTGTAAATTTCATGTTTTGTAACTATTATGTATTTGTCAATCTAATATATGCTTGAAAATTTTCCTCAAATAACCCCCTAAAAATTACTCAAGTGAGTAGTAAACTATCTGATTAACACCAAGTCTTTTCAGGGAACAAAGATTTATTTTTCATAACCATAATAATGGTCAGGCACCCTGAAACAAGAGACAAAAAGGAAAGGTAATTTTCTAAATGGCATTATGTCTACCTTAAAGAATTCACTTCCACTGACAAGTAACATTTATTGCAAGTTGATTATTATGAGAGTCCCTGCCCTTGAGAATATTACTGTTCAACTGAGAAGACAGGACATTTAAGTGAACATGCAAACGGCAGAATGAATGCTAAATGAGTGGCAGAGGCAAAGTGTCAGAGGAAAGAGAGTTATCACTGTGAACTGAGTTGACAGAGGAAGCTTTATGGAAGACAGAAAGCTTGAGTTCAACATTAAAAAAAGTAATAAGAGGTAAGTTAGGGGAGGAGAAAGAAAACTGACACTGCAAAATAGAAGAGAGCAAAAAACAAAAGCCCCAAAGCCAGAATGAGCAAAGCATGTTTGAGATTTGATGGCTGCTGCTTCCATCTGCTGAGTACCGACTAAGGCTGGGAGTTTTATATATTATTATTAATCTTTAGAACAATCATGGGAGGCAAGGCCATTTTCCCCATTTGATAGATGAGTTAACTAAGGTTAAGAAACTGTGCAAGCTCACAGAACTGCCAGTGGCAGAGCCAGGATTCAATCCAGGTCATATTCCAAAGCTTATTTTCCTCTCATTATACTCGACTGTCTCCCAAATCCAAAGGGGAATCCACTTTGAGGAAATAAAACTGTTCAGTTTTAAACAAACTGAGTTCACAAGGACTATGTTTTCCAAAATTAAATTAGAGATATCTAGCCTAGGAGCATAGTGATCAGCATAGTTTTTAAGTTTGATGTCATACCTTAATAAGATAAACAAACCAACCTTTGTATCTTGTAATTAGATTAATGTAATATCAAGAATAGTAGCTATAATATTCCACTTATTTTACAACTTTTTCAAATGGTCCTTGAAGCATGCTGGGAAATGCCTTTACATTTTACTGCTTTTTTAAATCAAACAAATGTCATCCTGAGGAAAAGAATATCTGATAAGAAAGGAAAAAGGAGTGGACATATAGTGCATCATTCCCATTTGAGAAATTATAACGTGGGGTCCAATACAATTTCTATGACTTTGTAAAGAGGCAGGTGTGTCTTCCTGATTTCAACTGTGGAAAATAAGTCATTCAGCTGAGGATGGAAAAATGAGTAGAATTTTGCCATGTAAGGAGGGATGGGAATAAGTGATGCTCCTAAAACGTGTGACACTGTGTGACAAAATTGGCCACAGACTTCTAATCTCTTCTCAATTCTTTAAGATATTCTTTAGTCATACTAGGTATATCCCCCTGAACAGCTTTAATTCAATTATTTCATAATTTAAAATATTAAACAATGAATAGTATCTGAGTGTGCCTCTCATCTTTGCCCTTACTAGTTGCTTGACATTGAACAAGTTCTTTAACATCTCTGAGTCGGAGTTTCTCCATCTGTACTTAGGAATAATACTACTTGCTCTGCAGAGTTGTAGAATAGATAGAATAAATATGTTAAGCACAGTGGCTGGCATGTGAAAGAATTCAATAAAAGTTAAGTATTCTCATTATTGGCAACTTTTCAATTTTCCCGAAGACTCTTCAAAGTTTAGTTAATACTTAAAATAATGAACTTCCAAAAGTAATATTTTAAGCAGCAATCATAAGATTATATTTCAACTTAGCTAAGAGAAAACCATTTTCTATATACTATTTCTCTAGTAAGAATTAACTCAATGACATTAAGATATGTAATAAAATTATAATGATCTCTGGTATTTGCTTCAAAATACTCTGAAGGTCTGAAGATGAGAGAGTAGATGAGCACATAAATAAAACAATACTGGCCATGAGTTGATCATCACTGAAATCAGGTGATGAATATATGGATGATGAGTTAAAGGAAGTTCTTTCTCTGTGTATATAGGTATGTGTGTGTATAGATAAAAATATGTTTAAAATTTTGCATATTAAAACTTTTTTAAAAGACATAAAAATTAAAAATAATTTAATAAATGAACTTCCAAATATTAAAAAGACAGAAGTCCAAAAAAACAATTGCAACCAGGGGCTTTCATGATGATTATTTTCATTTTCTGAAACTGCAAAAAGCTAACTATTTAAAGAAACACTAACTGTAAGTTGTAAACCATTTTAGAAACATTTCATTACCAAGATGAAAATACATACATACAAACTGTAGCAGAGAACTAAGAAGCCATATCCCCAAATACTGTCATCCCAAAACCACTCTCATTATTTCGAAGTGCCTTAAAAAGATCTCTAATGACAACAAACCATATTTTTTTTTAAATGAAGTAAGTGGTTCACTCACACGAGAGCAGACCAAAGTGAAAAAATAAGGAAAAAGTTTTAACCCCAGCAATATAGCAATATAGTAACATATGTGGAGGGAAAAATAAACCAAAAAAATTGTTTTTGGCTACACAGCATCTTTCTTTTCCCTAACAAATCTCACTTCAATTCTGAAGCAGCTTATTTTTATCATAAAAGCTCAAAATTAAAAGTTTGGTAACTATTACTAATAAACATTGTGGGATACCCATTTCTGTAAGGATTAAAAAAAAAAAAAAGTTGCTTACCTTAAGAGATCGATGAACTCTTTTTGATTTTAAATCCCAAATATTAACAGTGTTATTTAGGCCTCCGCTTACCAAATACATTGATGTTGAATTTAAACTGACACATGTCTGCTTTTGCTATTAAAGAAAAAAAAAGTCACATTAACGTAACAGAGCCCAGAGCTGACTTTCAAGTCTCACCCAACACTTGGTAAGCACATGAAAAATATTTGTTGAGTTAAATGCTATAAATATGCCAATTCTTGTACTAAAGATTCACCTCTCATTATCTGTCACATGGATTCAATAGTTTGCAAAGTGTTCAAAAAGGCTTTAAGGAAATCAACCAGATTCAAGATTCATGTTCTAGTCCACAGAAACGTGGTGACAGAGGAAGCTTAGGAAATACCAGCAAGTCTTGGGCTCCCATCAGGGCTTACTTGCCCTTAATATTTCCCTTTAATAAAACCTGGTCTTAGACTCCCACAGAATATCTCATATTAAAATCAACCCACAGCTCAGAAAATTCTTAAGGTAGAGGGAACTGTAAAGAATGCCTAGTTTAAAACCCTCATTTTACAGAAGGGCAAAGTTTTATAAAGAGGATAAGATACTAGTCCAGTGTCACAGCAAATCTCCCCCTAATGGCCCAAGTCTCAAACATCATGTCATCAGAACCTAACTCTACACTCTCCCCCACCACTGTAAAGGTCCCATTCATCCAGTTCCTCAAGATAAAAGTCCAGAATTAACCTTGATTCCTTGTTCTCCCTCTGCCCAATCTATCAGTAAGTTCTCTAAACTCCAAGCCTAAAATCTATCCCACATGGGCCCCCCTTTATCTACTGTCACTGCTAGCACCCTAATCCAAACCTTGACAAAACACAACAGCAGCCTCCTAACTGGCTGTCCTGCTTCCACTCCTGCTTCCTTACATCCCATGCTCCGTAAGTAGAGTGACCTTTAAGAAATGTAAATCAGATCATGTGTCTCTCATTTAAAAATCTTCAATGGCTTCCAATCACACCTAGAATAAATTCCGAACTCATCATTAACCTGGCTTTCAAAGCCCTATTCATCTGTCCCTTCTTACCTGGTCTCACCATTTTCCTCCTTATCCACTAATTCTCTAGCCACACTGACCATCTTCCATTCCGTAAACACTATATTTGCCTCAAGGCTTCTACACAGCTAGTCTTGCCTGGAAAGTTAATTTCCCTGAATCTTGGCTTGAATGGCTGCTTCTGGTCAATAGATATCAACTTAAATGCCACAACTTCAGGAGACCTCCCTTGGCCACTTAACATAACTTGCTATCTCAATATCTTATTTTAGCTCTCTGCATAACAACTTATCACTATACTCAGTATTCTGTTTACTAGTTTATTGTCTCTCAGCAGAATGTCAGTTTCCTTAGAGCAAAGACCATATCCATGTTCAATAAATATTTATAGAACAAACGGCTAAAGTACAGAGGTAACCAAGTTTTTCTCACAATGATTATCTATGAGTGTCATCTATCTGGTAGTACCATCAGTAACTATGCTACAAAGAGCACAGTATTGCATGTTTTTCTCTATTTAATTTTCAGATACACTGCATAGTTACATTAATTATTCTCACCTCCACCTGAATACCATGAGGGGAAAAAAGAGAAATGAATTCCAAAGGGGACATTTTGTGACTTAGTTAAAGGTTAAAAGGCAAACTATGCAGGTTTAGGCAAGTCATCTCACCTTTCCGAGCCTACATTTCTACATCTGAGAAACGAGAGATGAGGACCAGATCTACTGTTCTTGAGAGTCCTGCATCTTCAAAAACATCCTCTGCTCAAGAGAGCACCAGATTCTTAAAAGGGTACAGATAACCCCCTCTCCCTCCCCCAAGGCTTCTTCCAGCTCTGAAATTCTGACTGAGTCAAAATTATTAACACATACAAAAATATCAGGAGCACGTTCCATCAATGTTTCAGTATGGTCGCTATAATTCTCTTGCAGGTCATTCTAGGAATTGACTTTAGTCTAAACAGACTAGTAAAAGTTAGAATCTGGTGATCATTGCAGATCAGGACAGTGTGCTAAGAGCTATAAAATAACCTTTAAAGAAAACAGAGAAGAAGGGCATCCATCAAAGATCAATATATTAGGATTCTAATCATCAAAAACCACTCAAATTATTCTTAAGGGCTCAGAACAAAACCTGTATTTATAGCTGCTTACCATAATGATAGAAGATCTTTTTATGTTAATAGATTATTAACGTAGCTAATGAACTTAAATAATTAATGGAAATTGAGTGCTTACTACAGAAATCCTGTACCCTAAGACACAAGCAATGGGTGGAATTTTAAAATCTGAAAATAACATCAGGTCAAATTTCTAGGCTATATAGTAGCCTATTGTATCCATTATAATACTGTTAAGACCAATATGTCTACTTTAAAGAGGTAAAATACAAAATCAAAGAAAATAAATATGAAACTTAATAAAGTTCCACCTTAAAAATAATGTTAAAATAAGTACGACAGAACCTTATTTTCCCAATGAGCAAAGGTCTAATATCTCAAATGGTACATAAGTAATAGGACTTGGATCCTATGAAGCAAAGGTTACCAACACACTAATATGTTATAAGAAATTACTAATAAAGACTAAAAAACCAATGGTTGTAAAATATGTTTTGTAAGTAAACCAAAGCAGATTTAAATTATAACTACAATGATCTCACTTGCATCAACCTGCATTCTGATATGACTTAACTGTGGGAAACAGAACTACAGCAACTAATGTAAAATATTCACAAAATCCTTAAAGTGGTGTCACACTTGTAAATATCATGTCATTTTTATATTTTACACATTGACAACAACAAAAAGCGGTCCCAAACTGGTTCTAAGGCAACGCATAAGAGTGTGTGTGTGTGTGTGTGTGTGTGTGTGTGTGCACGCATGTGTGTAGATAGACAGATAAATAGTGGTAGAGGTGGAAATCTAAATTGTTTTGATGTTGATATTTAACTCACAAATGTTTGCTGCCCACCTTTGACATGATCTGAAGATCCAAAGATGACTAAGATGTTCCGCCTGTTCTTGAAGAGTACAGTTTGCCTTTATTGAGCAGCGACACTCTCTGCCTCAATTTCACTTGCTGAGGTTGATAGGCAAACGTCATTCCTACCCTTAGCAGACATTCTCTCCGCCCCAGTCTCTTAATATCTGTGGGCTGGAACTGATGCTGAGATCAATCCAACAGATACCTTTAGGAAAGGACTGATAGAAATCCTAAGTCCTTTTTACGTTAGATGAGCTTATATTCCAATGCTCTGCTGTGTTCTACTCCACTGTAATTGGAGTAGAACAATTATTAATCGGGCTGCCTTATCTACTCCAGTGTGTAAAATTATGACAATTCATAATGGTTTAGAGTCTGCTATGAAAACTATGAAATTTAAAAAAAGAACAAGCTACCAACTAACTACTTATTCCTTTTTTTTTAGATCTTATTTAAAATGGAAATAGCTTTCAAGAAGTGTGTGATTGGAAATAAGAAAGCCAGCATTATCCTGAATCAGAGGGATTAACTTATAAAACTAAAGGGTAAGAACATATAGTGAGAGCTTCATTTAAATGCTCTGGGACCAAAGCTCTGGGACAAAGGCATCCTGTTGCAGGAGAGCTTGGGGAGACTCAGGCAGTACCATGTGGACAGAAGCTAAAGCAGAAGGCTACCATCAGATAAGGCTCTTTAGCTGATGGTCCTGAGCCCAATGTCAGCAAAGGTAGGGCTACATCATTAGGACTCTTTTGCTCAAATCAACTCAGTGACCGTGGTGGAACATCATCCTGAAAAACCACAGCAATACCAGAGAACCTCCCACAGAGGGGAAATGGAGAAAGTAACTGCCTAGTTGACGAAATGAAGTCCTTGATTGCTCCCCTAGTACCCAATATTATTTTACCTAAAGATGTTTCAGTAAGCACACTTATTTAACCTTTAAGTGTTACTCTATTATTTTAAGCTCAGGTTAAGAATAACGCTTTTAAACACCTTCATATTTAGTTGCCAGCACCATAATAAATAAGCAATTACAACCCAAGCAAAACAGATTTTTAAAAGTTAAAAAAACACTTACCCCTTCACCAAGCTCTAAAAGTGGAACAGGTTTACATTTGCAACTTGAAACAACTATTTTGTCACCACTGGAAGATGCTGTCACTAGAAAGTTATCTAAATGAAGAGTTATGGAGAATCGAACAATCCATGAGCAGCTCTAGCACTCGACCATCATTACAAGAATTGAGATGACAAAAGCAAGCACACTAAGCAACGAATATAGCTGATACATTAGCTTTCAAAACTGGCTCAGATTACTAATTGCTAAGACTAATTCTCTTTACTACTACTGCAGGGAAGAACCATCCTTTCTGATTCTGCTATCACTTGAAAGCTATTTAACCCATGTGAAATACTACTCCATTTTCAAAGAGTAGGCCAGAAGGTCTAATTTTATCCTTCAAGAATGAGAGCATGATAAAAGCAACATCAGGGAAATATCAATCAACCTTTTCATCTATAAATACTGTTTAAGACAGCTATTTAGTAACGCAGTGCTTGATATCAATTTAAGCTAGGAAGCAAATATCCACATTAGTCTCCTATTTTTCTACTAAGAGATAAAGCCTGATATTTTCTCAGGATGGAATTTTTGTGATAGAGTGTTTTAATCTTAAATGTATTAAGAATATTACAGTATATGTAGCAAATATAAATAAGTGTGGTTACACAGCAACTATGTTATGAGAGTTTTGACTTTATTTCAATTCAATTAAATTCAAGTTATTTAAAATATAATTTTTAATTATTAAAATAAATAATTATTTAAAATTTAATTTAATAATTTAAAATTATAATTTCCTTATTTTACATAAATTATAAGTGGAATAATCAGTAAACACAAAACAATGTAAGTATTTTAAAACTAAAATGACTAAATACAATAATATAACCAAGACCAAGAATCTGATTTTGAGTCAAAACAAATTAAAATATCAGAAGTTTAAACCTATACTTTTAACAAGCAAAGTCTTAACTGCATTACTTTTGGATGATCTACATAACATTCAGATATTTTGTGAACATACCATGGACTGTAATTTTATTATGATATATGATTCAAACAAAATCACTTCCACCTACCTAGATATTACAGCACTGAGAAAAATAAATCATTTCCCTTTCCTTGGCTTCTTCCTATGTTTATTGTTACTTTTCTCCTTAGAATATATTAAAGAAAGGACTGAGAGAAAACAATACAAGAGGGTACTCTAGTTACTCCTTTTATTTCTCATGTAGTTTTAGAAATCATGAGAAAGTGAGGAATATTACCTAGAGAACCAAAAAAAAGAAAACTAATCTCCCTGGCACCTCACCATCAACGCTGTCCTTGGGATCCATGCTAAGTGGTCCCTAAATCTCTGAGTCTGGGAATTCCTTGGTCTTCAGTAACTAACCTCTATGGAAGGCATCAAAGCCTCAATAGGTATAAAACTATACAAAGGTTTTCAGTGCACATGTACTTGTACAACAAAACTATACAGAAATAAGACCAGTTTCCAAAAGTCATAGGACACCATCACATAGTTACATCAGTTTTGTTGATAGAGCATTAAGTGGTTTATCAGTAAATGTATCAACTCCTAATAAAATTCCTTGGAGGAAAAAAATAATAAATCTCATTAAGAACTGCTACCTTTATGCAGTGAGTAACAAGGAAAATTAAGCTCTAAACATAATAAAAATCTAATAGAAGGAACCTCACACATTTGTGACTCTTTTTAAAACATCTTACCCCACTCTACATCTAGAGTCCTTCAAAAATGCAGTCCCTTCACCATGAGTTTGATTAATAAAGCACCAAAGTTATTTATTTTGATACTTTAATACAAAATCAAGGAATGATGAAGAGGTAAATTTAATTCAATAAGAAAATTCATCATTTTTGTTATGTATTTGCAAGAATAGTTAGATTGAGCATGAAAACTTCTAATGTTTTTGTTCATGAATCATTCGTATTTTAAAGCTTTGATATTTTTACTTTCATCAGGAAGCAGAATATTACTACTTTGATACTGATAAGATCAGACACATGTTAAAGCTTAATCTGTTGTTTAAGAAATAGTGTATGCGTATGAGTTCCACAGGCGAATGATTATTTCTAGCATACCAAGTATACATAACATTTTCATACAAAAGGTGGTAAGAATACTTTGTTTACAGCAGTGGTTCACAACCGAGGGTGATTCTGGCTCCCAGGTGACATCTAGCAATTCTGGAGATGATTTTTGGCTGTCACCACTGGGGCTACTGGCATCTGGTTGGTAGAGACCAGGAAGGCTTCTAAACATCCTACAATGCACAGGGCAGCCTCCATAACGAAGCATTATCTTGCCCAAAATGTCAATAGTGAGATACTGAGAAATCCCTATTTATGAGTTCATTTTATCCACATCTAGGAACTTATTAAGACAGGGAGGATGTCAATCAGAAACATAAAAACCTTAGGAAAGTTCAATCTAGATAATTTTCCTGTCTTTTTGGGAAACAAGACTATTTTCATCACAGATAGAAAGGAAGAGAAATACAGAGAATACATCAGTAAGATGGGAATGTTTGACTATTTTTATCTCTTCCCTCAACCTTTGCTTCTGCCTTCAAGTTCTGTCTTTAATTTCCCAACTACAAATATCCAAACACAGATACAAAACATCATTCCAGAACCTTTCAGAACTTTTCCCACCATTACCTACCTTATTCCATTTGATTCAATAACAAACTGTTAATAACAAAACTAATTCTATGATCTGCATCTAGTAGCTAACATATTTTTAATAGCAGTGTTTTTCAATGTAGTGAATTGCAAATAAGTTTTTAATGAAATTAACAGAGAATATCAGTGTGCATCATATGACATACTGTTTACTAAGTTCCTATTTCACAGCTATGCCAAATATATTTCTCATTATGGATCACATGCAAAAGTTTCATTGATACTGGTTGTTTAACCTAACAAAAAGTGGTTGTTTAAAAAAGAAAAGGATACTATTGCTGCTCCAACACACTGAGCTGATTCCATGTGGTGATGTGTGTGGGTTGAACTTATCCACCAATGTCATAGATGAAGCATCCCATATTTTAACATCATCTCCCGATGAAGCAAATCTGAGGTTTTCCTGCATGACTGCACCTGCAAATAGTTTAAAACAACATATTTTAAAAACAATTAAGGATAGGTTTTAAAAACAAGAGTTAAGATGAGGCATCTTATCTAAAACAAGTGGCTCTACTCGTTCACTTTTGTCTCAGAGACTGTGCTCACCACAAAGTTTTTGGAGTGATCTCTCTAAAACATAAACCAGATCATATTCTCTTAGCTGACCTTTCCAATGACTCTCCAGAACAAGTACAATGAAATCCAATCTCCTTAGCGTGCCTTACACAAACTGGCCTGCTGTAACATTCCTACCTCTCTTTCCCAGGGCCACCAAACTCACTGGCCTTCTTTCTCACCTCCGAGTCTTTCTGTTTGCAGCCCCATCTGCCTGGAATGGTCTTTCCCGATTTCCCAAGGTCATCTCCTTCACATCATTCCAGTCTCAGCTCATGTTTCTTCCTCAGAAAGGCCTTCCCTGACCACCATGGCTAAAGCTGCTCCACACCAGTTGTCCTATATCCCATTACCCTGTTTCATTCTTTATGGCCCTTCCTGCTATCTGCAGTCTTACTCTCATGTCTGACTCCCCTTGACTTGAACAAAATAAAGATCCTTAGAACAGGGATTTCATCTTGTTTACTACCAGTCTTGAAACATTCCTGGCACACAGCTGGTACTCAACAAATAACTGTTGGATAGGTAACTTCCTTACCTTTTAAAAAATTTATGATAAACTGTAGTACTCCTGCAGGTCAGAATCCCGCCATGGCAGGCTTTCCAAATAAGTCTAAAATTAGCAAATACAGCCTAAGAAGATGTCACTAAGTCCCTATACCAACACACAGTCTACAATGCCTTCGCTTGTATTATTTGTTCACAGTATACAGTTCAAACACAGAATTCTGACAAAGTGATTTCATAAACCAAGGCAGTCTAGAAGACAAAAGGCAAGTAGTAATACATGATGGGTAAGAAAAAAATGCTGAGAAATACCTGGGAGAAAGGGGAAGGGAAGGGACGGGGGCCTAGAAATATACCCTTCACACCTTCCTGGTGTGGACAGTGCAAGAGTGCAGCAGCGCATAAGTGATATTACAGACAGGTTCCCAAGTCATCAACAAAACATCACAATTATGAGGAGCAGACTCTATTTCAGAGGACAACCTAAAGGCCTAACAAGTTACAGGGCCCTTTCATTCTCCAGAGACAAAATTTTCAATGTGTTTATAAAGAAGCTAAAACTTTTGTTAACTAGAAAAGCCACCTATGTGATTCACTATGCTCCATTCATCAGATAAATACAGTTCTACTAAGAGCCGTTAGTCATCTGCTGAAATGTAGACATAGTGTTTGGATTCGGTGCCTTAACAGGTGGTAACATGTGCCCTTTCGGATCCCTACTCAACAACAATGAAGTGCTGAAAGGCATCTGTAAACCCAGTAAAAACCACTGAAAGATATCTTTACTATAATCTTAGACCATGCCTGTTGAGCGGCGTGATGTAGCGGAAAGATCCCTTTAGACCTGGCTCAGATGATCTGCCCCAGAGTTAGGTGACAGTCACTTTGGCCAAGTCATCCAACGTCGGTCTCCTCCTCTCAAAGTGGAGCGGGAAAGGGCCCACCAACCTCAGTCTTCCGAGAACTGAGCACATTTTAAGGGCGCGGCATCATATCAGCCTGAGGAAGAGGCTCCCATCAAAACTGAGCTGTCAGGACACAAGGCGGTAGCACCGTCAGCCCCGGATTCGGGGAGCGCGGCTACAAAAAACAATTCCACTACGACTTAGCTTAAACAAAAGTTCTACAAGTTTCAGTAAAAACCCAAAATGCATTTTACTTGCAGGAGTCTTGCTCAACTGGGGTTACCTCGTAAAATGCATTTGAGCGCCTGCTAAACGAGTTGGATTTGAGCGGTTTACAAAAAGAGAACGGGACTGTGGACAAGCGGCAAACTTTCCGGAGGCAGCGCAGTCCCCAGAGCCGCCACCGACCTACCCCAGTTGCCCCGGGCCACCTCTCAGGCCCGACCGGAGCCCGTCGCAGGGGGAGGTGCGCGACCCCGGCCCGCGGCTCCCTGGCACTTCCGCGCCAAAAGCGCCGCCGCACCCCTGCCCGGTAACCGTCCGGAGCGCCAGGCCGGCCGGAGCCCCGGGACCCCAGGGGCCTCCGACCCGCCCCCTGAGCTGACCGGAGAGCGGGCACCAGTAGTGGGCAAGTACTCGGCAGGCGTCGGCCCCCACCCCGGACCCTCCGGAACCTCACCTCTCAGCCGCCGTACACCGGGGGCCCCGGCGCGGCCCTCTCCGGCGCTGGGCTTCCGGCTCCCGCCTGGACTGTTAAACTTCGGCGGCCGGAAGTCCCGCCCCCGGATGGCGTCACCGGGAGAGGCGCTACCGCAAGCGATGGTTCGGGTTGGTGGCCAGGGGCAGGGCCAGGGCCAGGGGCGGTGCTGGGCCTGGTGGGGGTCCTGGTCCTAGTGCCTGGGACGGATCTGCGGGCCTGGGCGGCTCCCTCCACACCTCACCGATGGCGCTAGGGCCAGAGGCTGCTGCCCTTTTGTCATCCATTTGTTCGTTGGCTTCCTACTGTGTGCCAGGCACTCTGCTAGACTCTGGGTGCACAGTGCTGAGTCTAGCCTGGGAATACAGGGGTACGGTCAACGCTCGTGGTCCCTGGCCTGGTGGAGCTACAGTCCAGTATTAGGGGCAGACGTTAATAAATACATACTTAAATGAAAATCAAAAACTCTGAGAGTTGCCTCAGATGAAAGGTACAAAATGTATGAAAGGGAAATGAACATGGATGTGGGTTTGGGAATGTCTTCCCTGAAGAGGAAACCATGGACAGCCGATAATACCCGATGCAATTTACAAACCAGGAGACATGCTAGGAAAAGCTAAGAAATAACAGAAAGCCTAAGTGTCTGAGTTATCCGACTTCAAAACCTATGATCTTTTTTCCAAATCATGCTGCAGGGTCAGGAACATCGAACACCATCTGGTTGGGAATTCTTCTGAAGGAGATGCTTCTCAGAGTGGGAAAAGGAGTAGGTGACTTGAGCTTTCACATTCCCCTTCTAACAGGGCTTTTTTTTTTTTTTTAATAAGCTCTGCTGAGAATCCTTTTAAAAAATATAGGGCATTTCTTCTGTAAACAGTGTTATTATTCTTTCAGCACAAGTACATACTTGGAGTGTGTTTCTGAACTAGGTATGTAAGCCCCGGTTATTTGCAACAATATTGCAAATAACCGGAAAACTCGAATAAATGCAGAGAAGAAATTTTTTCAGAGCAGAAATTGAAGCCCTAGACAAGCTATAAAGATGGATGGGGAGCCTCAAAACAAAGACAGCAAGCAGCAACCGCCTTAATTGTAGTTTACAGTTCTTGAGGTTATTAAATACATGTTGGCAGGGGTGGGGACCAAAAAGTTTGGGAAATAAGAAAATAGAGTAGGAGTAGGGGCAGGAGGAATAAGGGCAAATAGGAGAAAGAAAAGACAATTAACTAAATCTCTGAAAATTTGAAGTCAGGAAAGTGGAAACTAGAATATATGAATATGTGATATAGCAATATATCATATTATATATTATACAATGACATAAAAATATTTATGGAACAGATACTTTGCTAAGCACTATATATTTGTGTGTGTAGATATGTATATGAAGTGTATATATATACTATATATATGTAATTTTATGTTTGTAAAACACATGTACTATTATATGTCCCCATTTTACATATGAAGAAACAGAGGTTAAGTAACTTGCCCAAGGTCACACAGTTAAGTAATGGTGGACAGCAATTAAACCTAGAATTGTAAGACTACAAAAACTGTGCTCTTAACCATTATGCTATATTGTCAAGAGCATAAAGGGCAAAATGTTAACCTCTGCTGCTTTCTCGCTGCTGGTCCTACAGCCTCATCACCTGACATGGTTGTGGAATGGTCCTGCCATTCTTGTTCCTACCTCTGTGTCTATCTATGCGCATAGGGTTTCCTAGTTCTGTATAATACAGTCTACAAGTAATAGAAGCCAAATGTTGGAGACCTCACTGATACATGAATTATATAAACATATGCAACTTTCCAAAAGTAGACATCAAGACAAGGAATATTCCTAGGGACAAAGAGGGATATTTCATAACAATAAAAAGGTCAGCAAAACCAGAAGCCATATTAATTATAAATAATATGTGACCAATAACATAAGTTCAAAGTATATGAAGAATAAATGTCAGGGACTTCCCTGGTGGTCCAGTGGTTAAAACTCCACGCTCCCAACACAGAGGTCCCAGGTTCAATCGCTGGTCAGGGAACTAGATTCCACATGCTGCAACTAAGAGCCTGCATGCCGCAACGAAAAGATCCCACATGCCTCAATTAAAGATCCTGCATGCCACAACTAAGACCCAGCACAGCCAAATAAATAATTTTTTTAAAAAAAGAATAAATGTCAGAACTAAAGGGGGAAAAAAGAACGTGCATAATCCTAATCACTGTTGGAGACTAACAGAATTAGCTCAGTAATTGATAGAACATCCAGATAAGAAAAAAAAAAATCAGTAAAGATGTGGAAGATCTGAACACAATCAACTACAGTATTTTAACTGACATTTATAGAACACTGTACCCAACCTCTGCAGGATAAATATTCTTTTCAAATACACATGGAACATTTACAAAGATAGACTATATGCTGCCATGAAACAAGTCTCAATACATTTTAAAAGAATAAATCATACAGTGTATGTTCTCTGATCACAATAGAATTAATAGAAATAGAAAACAGTAAAGCATGTAGAAAAGCCCCAAACATCTGGAAAATTAAACAACTTTGCTTGTTTACAATGCATAGGTCAAAGAAGAAATCAAATCACAAATAAATTAGAAAATATTCAAACTGATAATCAGTAAAATGCAACATATAAAACTTTATGGAATTCAGCTAAACAATGCCTATAGAAAAATATATAAGTTTAAATACCTATATTATGAAAAAAAAAGATCCAACATCAATAATCTATGCTCTCTCTTAAGGAATCTAGAAAAAGAAGAGCACTTTTTTTTAAAGTAAAGATTAGAGAACAATGAAAATGAAAACAGATGGACAGCACAGAAAAATCAATGAAACAAGAATCTGATTCTTTGAAATTATTAATGAAACTTATAAAGCTCTAGATAGACTTATCAAGAAGAAAGAGAAAACACAAATTACCAGTATGAGGATTGAAAGAGAGTCTGTCAATACAGAACCAAAAGACATTTAAAAAGATAATAAGGGAATAGTATGAACAACTTTATGCCAATAAATTTCATAACAAATAAAATGGACAAATATCTTGAAAGACACAAATATTAATACTGACACAAGAAGAAATAGATAATGAGTAGTCCTATATGTATTACAGAAATTAAAGTTGTACTTAGAAAACTCTCCAACAAAGGAAACTCCAGGATCAGAGGGCTTCACTGTTGAATTCTATCAAACATGTAAGGAAGGAATAATACCAACCCAATGCAAATTTTTTCAAAAACAGAAGAGAAAGGAATATCCCTTAAACTCATTTTTTTTTTAAAGACAGTATTACTCTGATGCTAAAACCAGACAAAGACATTACATAAAATAATAGACTCAAATCCCTCATACATAGAGACACAAATTGTATATACACATATAAATGTGAGTTAAACCCAGTAACATATAAAAAGGATTGTTACACATCATGACCAGGTAAGGTTTATTTCAGAAATGCAAGGTTGGTTTAACACTCAAAACCAGTTAACATAATTCGCCATATTAACAAAATAAAGGAGAATCGCATTATAATTATGCCAATAGATAAAGCAAAAGCATTTTTTAAAATTCAGCATCCATTCACAATTATCAGCTCTCTAGGAAAATAAGAGAGGAAACATCCTCAACTGGTTCAAGAACATTTATGGAAGGCCCACAGTTAGCACCATACTTAATGGCAAAACACTGAATGCCTTTCTCCTAAGACTGAGAGCAATACAAAGATGCCCTGTCTTACTGCTATTCAACGTTCTACTAGAAGCCGTAGCCAGTGCAAAAAGTCAAAAAAAAAAAAAAAAAAAGGAAAAGAAAAGAAAAAGCACACAAAATAGAAAGGAAGAAGTAGAACTCTATTTGCAGACAATATGATTGTGTACTAGAAAATCATAAGGCAAACAGGAAAATGACCCTAGAACTCAATAAGTGAATTTAGCAAGGCTTATGCAAAGTCAATATACAAAAATAGAGTAGTATTTCTATATACTAGAAATAAACAATTGGAAAATGAAATAAAAATTTCATTTCCAGTAGCATTCAAAAGGATGAAATATTTACAATTAGTTTAATACAATATATGCAATAGCTATACATTGAAAACTATAAAACATTGTTGAGAGAAGCTAAAGACCTAGATAAAGAGCTATATCATATTAATGAGATGGAAAACAATATTGCTAGAATGTCAGTTTTTCCAGATTAATCTATATGTTCAACTTAATCTCCATGAAATTCCAGCAGGTTTATTTTTTGTGTGTGAAAATTGACAGGCTAATTCAAAATTTTATTTTGGAATGTGAATGACCTAGCCAAAACACTTTTTTTTTAAAGGCAAAGTCAGAGGGCCTACCCTGATATCAATCCACATTTAATGCCAACTAATCCATAGTAACAAAAAGCAGTGCAGCACCTGCCTTGGTGGAAGGAGGAATGGACTGTAAGGAGTCAAGGAAACAACTGGTGGTGATGCAATTGGAATTGTTCTTTGTTTTGATTGTTGTGGTGGTTTCAAGGTAGTTTCAATATCTCTGTCAAAATTCATAAAAGGGTATATTTTAAATGATGCAGTTTATTTTTTGTATACTAAACATCAATAGATTTTATTAAAAAATATCTCAGGGACTAACTGCTCCTGATTATTAAAAAATAAAGTGATATCCTCAACTTATAAATAAAACACAAAATTAATTCTTTTTAAAAAACACACCACAGACTTCCCTGACGGTCTAGTGGTTAAGACTCCATGCTTCCAATGCAGAGGGTGTGGGTTCTATCCCTGCTTGGGGAACTAAGATCCTACATGCTACGTGGAATGGCGAAAAACTAAAAAAAAAAATTAAGATTAAAAAAAATTAAAAACACACCATAATAGTACATAATTGTCAAATTACAGAACATTGGCTTGACAGATTTTTTAAAATATTTATTTATTTGTTTGTTTGTTTATTTATTTAGGCTGTGCCGGGTTTTAGTTGCAGCACACAAGATCTTCCTTGCGGCATGTGGGATCTTTAGTTGCAGCATGCAGAATCTTTTTAGTTGCAGCATGAGGGCTCTTAGCTGTGGCATGCAGCCTTCTTAGTTGCAGCATGCGAACTCTTAGTTGCAGTATGCAAACTCTTAGTTGTGGCATGCGTGCGGGATCTAGTTCCCTGAACACGGATTGAACCCAGGACCCCCGCATTGGGAGTGTGGAGTCTAACCCACTGGTCCACCAGGTAAGTCCTGAGAGATTTTAAACATTCCCCAAGATGAAGGAAAAAAGAAAAAAGATGTTACTAAACAAGTTTCAAGAACCAGGATACCCCTATCCCTGGGGCCGTTTGTTAAAAACGAATAATAAGAGGATTAAAATTTTTTTTTAATTTTTTAAATTTTAAAAAATAAAAAAACCAAAATAGATTCCACGTTCTAAATAGTAACACTAGAATTTACAAAACAATTAATGATGCCTTCATGATTCTGAGCAAAATGGTTATTGTATTTAATATTATCTAGCCATATTATCATTCAAGTGTCAGGGAGGAATAAAAACATTTTCAGACATGTAAAGTCCCAACAAATTTACTTCCCATGCACCCTTTCAGGAAGTTACTTGAGGAGGTGTTCCACCAAAACAAAGGAATGAGCTGAAAGAGGAAGACAGGGCATCCAGTCTGAGGAAGGTAAATGGAACCCCTAGGATGTCAGCAAAGGAAAAATCCCAGGATTACTGTTGGGCACTGGAACAAAAGAGCAACCAGTCCAGATGGCAGGTCAAAAGGCTCAACGAATGCTATTGTCAAAAAACAAAAATACATGCACACACACCCACACACACCCATATCTGACATGTTTAATTTTATTAGGAAGAGATTTACAGAACTGGAGGAGAGGAGGTAAGGGACTTAATTCATGATCGAGTACACAGAAAACTAGAAAACCAATCAACTGACCAGCCAATAACAGAAAGCTAACACCAGGGGAAAAAAAAGTTGTGCAAGAAAGTAAAAATGGAAATAGAAACCACAATATACCACATAACTCTGCTATGAATATTTACGTAGTCATAAAAAAGTGAACATAGAATGTTAATTTAACCAAAATTATGATACAGCTATATTGGGTATCAACTCAATATGGATGGGAAGTGTGCATCTGTGTGTAGTAGGAGTGGAGGAGGGTGCTGTGAAAACTGATTCCTTATATTTTATGGTAGAAAGTTAATAGGTAAAGCCTAAAATTGAAAGAAAAACTGTGCATTAGCTTATTATTCAGGGAGATGGAGATAAATACCAAAAGACACAGCAAAAGAGTTAAAAGGGTGACCTCTAGAGAAGTAGTAACTGGCTGTTTGTAGAGAGGCGCAAGGGACTGCTTTTTTTTTTTTTTAAAGCCTTATGGTTCTATGTACTTCTGTTTAACTTAGTCCAATGTGTCTCATTTGTTTTTAAGTAAACTAAATTCTAAAAGAAAAAAAATTTAATGCGATATTGACCCATTCATATTTTAAAGCATGAAGATTTACGAAGGACAGAGCAGCCAGATCATATGTTTTATAGTGGTTTTCAGAAGTCACGTTCAAAAAGTCACCTCGTTTGTCATTATTGTTCTGTCAACATACATTTGTGGGCCCTAGGAGTTCCCAGCAAACTGTGCTGTGTATTTCAGTCACCAAGGTGAACAACATACCTACCTTGGAGAAGCTCAGGTTATAGCAAAGTAACAAATTCTAGTGATACAAAGTGACATGACTGTCCAAGTCATGATGAAGGAAGGAATTAGTACTGTCTAAGGGGCTAGAGATGGTTGCAAAAGGAAGCAGATGACATATAGTACTTAAGAATTTAAGGTTTTCAGGGATTGGTAGGGGGTGCTATTATGTGAGCATCTGTATTCCTTTCCCTTCTACCCCTCCCTTACAACTTCCACCACCCACTCCTTTGGGACCCTTCTGCCCCCCAAGGTTTTCCTTACACACCCTTCCGTTGAACTTTCCCATGCCTCCCTTTGTTACTTCAATCAGGTTTATGCTCAAATATCACCTCTTCAAAGATGCTTTTCTCTGGACTATCTTATTTTAAATATCCCCAACACCTGGTCATGCTCTGTCTTCTCACCCGAATTGTATTTGTCCTCAACATACCTACCTGACATTTTACCATAGTATACATTTATTTAGTTGTTGTTTGGTTTCTTTAGTCTCTTTTCTGGAGCGAAAGTGCCACAAAAATAGAACTTTGTTCTGTTTTTTTGCCACTACATTCCCAATGCTTAGAACAGTACCTGGAATATAGTAGGCACTCAACACCTATTTGTTGAATGAGTAAATGGGTGAAGAATGAATGTTTCTGGTCTACACCTCTCACCTGAGTGCAGACACAAATACTCAACAGCTACCATCTTTACCAAATCACACAACTAGCTCCCTGCCAAACCATTCCCTCTGCATAGCTCCTTACAGCATCCCAAGGGCTCAAACCAGCCATTTGCAAGTCAATGCTAATATTCTCCTTTTCCCCCTTCCCACAAACATCCAAATAAGTAATCACTAAACCTAGTCTGTTTTCTTGATGGCTGTCTCTAGAGTCTGTCCACTTCTCCCCATCCCCACTGCTGTTTTCTTCATTTAGATCATCCTTGACTCTTGATTGTTGAAACAGTCTCCTCCTAATCTGCTTTCCTGGTTCCAGTCTTTTATCCCTTCAACTATCCTCCAAACTTTTATCATGATGCTTTTCATAAAATGCAAATCTGATCACATGACTATGCTACTTAAAACCTAGGCCCTTAGAATAAAGTCTAAACTCCTTTGCATGGCCCCTTAAGCCCTTCACCAGTGCCTCATGCTGATGTCTCCAGCTTGTCTCTGCCTATCCGTCCAGCCTTACTGATCAGATATGCTATGTACCACTTGTCCAGCCTTTGCTCTGGGAGAGGGCCTGTTAAAACACGTCCTTCTGCCTCTCTCCAATTTGATCAGGTGGCAGGGACTGAGAAACTGTCCTTCCCTGCTGGGTTCTGCCACAGCATCCTGGGCCTACCCTGGGCCTACCCCCATGTGTCCACTCATTGGCCCCCTGCACTAGACACAAGCTCAGGAGCACAGGGCCTGCATAGGAAAAAGATGCCTTTGTGTTCCCAGTTCCTAGCATGATGACTGACACAAAGGAGATGCTTAATAAACGTTGAATGAATGAAGGAATGAATGCATAAATCTGTTTTTCAGAACCTGTTTTTAAAATTTAGCCGTAAAGTGGAAAATGGACTGCCGGTAGGGAGTCTGAAAGCATGCTGACTAGTTAAGAGTTAATTGACATATCTCAGACAAGATGAAGGGGACCTGGACTCAGGCAGAATCAATGGGAATGGAAATAAGGAGTCAGAATCAAGAGACTTTTGCTTCTAAAAAAACAAAAGGTATTCTATGAGCAAATGCAATTGATTGAGCACAGTGTACTTTCTGAAGGATGGCTCTAGTGTTTTAAATTTAGACAAAGGCCTGGAAAGCCAGCCATACCCTGTTAGAAGCAATCAATCAACAAACTTCATGAAAGTGAGAAGAGGTGATTGAAGTAGACAAAGAGGTTAGCAAGGCACACAGAGTCTCTGATACAGAAATAAAGAGAGTGTTTTAACTGCTGAAGAATCAAGAGACTGACAAGGAGAGTGAAGATTTCAATGCAGAGGATGTAATAACTGGAAAAATTTGCTTCCGCCCTTAATATAGTAATAAAATTTGCAGACAGCTTACAATACCATACTGACTAAGAAGTTATGCATTATACAAGCTGCCTTCCATTTTGATGAGAGGGGTATAAAAGCAAGCAAGCATATTTCTGGGATTTATTGGGGGGAAATAACTAATTTCCAGGGCATGTCATAAGATCAGTGCAGCCTCATTCACTGACCCTTGACATATCCAGAGCCATAACATGAAGGCAACACTTAGGATATTCCTAAAACATGGAAAGATTCTGTTATGATATCTGTGCTATTAGCCAAAGAGTGGAAAAGGGAAAGGAACGGATATTTCCTAGGCACCTACTATGTGTAGGACACCATGGTTTACCACCTTTACTTTTAAAAAATAAACATAAGTTACTATGCTGTCATAACTGACTTTGGGAAATTCTTTTTGGAGATTGTTTTCTTCAAAAACAATGAAAACCTGTAAATACATTTTTTTCTAAATAGGTAATGAATACATATTGTTAAAAAGTTGGTAAATGAGTACAAAAAGGTAGAGTTAAAAATAAATCTCCTATCTCTGATACTGAGACACAATTACTTCTCTTTAGGACAATAACTAAAAATAATTAGTTATGCATCCTTCCAAGAATATTCTATGCATATGTACAATTTTACATAATTTATTCAAAATTTGTTCAATACACACTGAACACAAACAGCTTACTATACATCTGTTCCGTGCTTTATTTTTTTTTCACTTAATATATATTGGAGAGTTACCATCTTGGTACAAATTAGTCTCGCTCCTTTTTCTGGTCACATAACATTCCACTCTGTGAGTGTATCATGTGTTATTTAGTGAAGCCTCTGTTAGTGAATATTAAGGATGTTTCCAGGTATTCTTCATACATACATAATCTCTCATACATGCAAATAGAACAGTGTATGTTGTCACTGTTCATATGTGAACAACATACATAATTTTAAATGTTCTGGCAATCATACTAAAAAAAAGTAAAAGAGACAAGTAAAATTGTTCTTACTAATGTATTATATTTAACACATTATATCCCAAGTATCATTTCAACATGTAAGTCATTATAAAAAATATATAATGAGATATTTTACATTCTTTTGCTCGCCGTAAGTCTTTGGAATTCAGTGTGTATTTTATGCATAATGTATATCTCAATTCAGATGAGCCACACTGCAGGTGCTCAGTAATCAGATGTGGCCACTGGATGCTATATTGGACAGCACAGGTATATACATTCCTAGAAGTAGAATTGCTCAGAAGAGTATGTGCTTAAATTTTATGGTCATTGCCAAATTGCCTTTCAGAGAAGTTGTACCTGTATACATTCCCCTCGGGTGAAAAATAGTATATCACTGAGTTTTAATTTGCATTTACTTTATTACATATGAGGTTGAGCATCTTTTTATATGTTTAAAAGCTATTTATATTTCGTTTTCTGTGGATAATTTTTATTTCCTTTGTCCATATTCTTTTCTACTGGATTGGTCTTTTTCCCCACAGACATGAGAGAATGAAAATAATCCCTTTATGTGTTATAAATGTTGCAGTTTACCCTCTTTGGCTTTGGTTATGGTATTATTTTGCCATGCAAAAATGTTTACATTTTATGCAATTGAAATATCAATCTTTATAGCTTCTGAATTTTATCATGCTTATAGAAGTCTTCCTTTCTCTAAGATTATTTTTAAAATCTTTTCCATAACCTCTTCTAATCCTCATAATAAATTTATGAAACGTGTCATTACTTCCACTTTACAGATGAGAGGATGGATGATTAGAGAAATATTAAATAAATTGCTTAAAGACACCCAGCTAAAAAACAACAGAGCTAGGATTCAAATCCAGTCTATCTCTAAAGACTGACTATGCTTGCTCTTTTGACTAGACTGTTACGTTCAAAGTAATCTGTTTTAGGTGTCTTACTATTGTCCACTTCTTTTAATCCTACTGCTATATTAAACATACCAGTATTATCAATAACTAGAACATTGCATTAATCTAACCCCATATTCCCACAAAATTCCAGACAGACAGAAACTAGCAATTTCAATCTTAGGGGAAGAAACCAAGGATAATCAACTGGAATGCAGGAATCAGGGGAGGCTAGCCCATGGGGATGATGACATCTGATCATTGCCATAAAGGCAAGATAGAAATTGGTCATGGAGAGAAAACAAAAATATAAGAATTCACTGAGATTGAACAGAAAATATTCAGGAGTTCACTTTTGGGGACTGAAAGGGAGAACAAATAACAAACTTCAGTGAGACTGCAAAGAGCCTTGAGTTCCAGACCAAAGGGCTTGGACATTTTTATACCAGCAGTTTGAGTCACTGATAGATTTAGAAAAGGTACTGACATGATGGGAATTATACTTCAGAAAGGTTAATCTGGCTGGATGTGTAAGAGCTACTGGAGAGAGAGCTGGGGGGAGAGTGAGAAAGAGGAGAAAGGAGAAGATCATTAGAGTCCTGGAGAGGAAAATCAACCTATCTCATTATTGGATTACATGATTGTGCTGTATTCCTCTAACTTACCCTTTTCACCAAATTTCAGTCCAAATGACAACTTGGGTTGTTTTCAGAATTCTAATGTGTCCTTAAAAGACACGGATTTTTACCCCTTCAAGCTCAGAGGCAAATTCAAAAGAGAACTTTCAAAAATGTCTTGTGCAGTAACATCACTGCTAGGATAATTGTACAGACTCCCAAAGTGAACACCTTGAAAAACTTCCCAGTGTTTTTATTTAAAAAAAAATAAGTCACTTTATAATTTTATCTCATACCAAAACCAAATTTCAATTACCATAAGGGAGAAAAAAGTCTTCCTTTTTTATGTGTGACTTTTAGGGAATACATACATCTTAATCCATATGTTTAGTTAATAGGCAAGCCTCTTCAAAATGAAGACTAGTCTATGGGCACTCGTCTTAGTTTTTTAATCAGTATCTGTGACAGCTGAGTCTAAAAGGCTGACTGAGTTTCAACTGCAAACTGGCTTCTACCAGCATCATTCAACAGATTGTAGACATCTGTTATTTCTGGTCACCCTCCATTCCTACCCTAGATTCTGGGAACAGCACCTTTTCCTCTTCCTTCTTTTGGATCTATTCCTACATCCTCAAATCATGTGATTCTGGTGGTATCACCATTCACAATACCTGCTGCCTGGTTTAAGAGTGGGCTCGTGACCCTGGCTGGCCTGACCAATCAGAGTCCTTCCCAGCAAGCTGTGTATTCTGAAGTGGGGAAGGAGACGTTTCCGCTTTCCTCTGGATTTACAAGGCTGAGAAAATATGAGCCCAGAGCCACCTACAGTTTGTCTCCCTCCATGGACAGGAAGTCTGTCAGTAATAGAAGAGAACAAGACCAGAACAGAGGACAGATGTGTAAATGAGGGGTTATGCGTAGAGATGGGGAGAAAATGATACTATTATTATTTAAGACTCTGGATCTTCCCTTCTCCCCATTAACATGAACCAATAAATTGCTTAAGCTGATTTGAGTTTCTAGTACTTGCGATCAAAAGAGACATAATTGCTGCTCTTACACATTAGTTCCAATATGTTCAATCTGACTTAGTCTTTACCTCATTCAATCCCTTTGAAGCCCGTGTTCATTAGCTCTGTTCTCTTTCTTACTCTATTCTCTTAGCTTTTTTCCCACCTCTCTGGTCCCTCCATCTTGGTCTCCTTCTGCACTTTGCCCTCTGGGTTTTCACACTCTGCCTTTCTTCCTGTGAGATAGCATTAAAACCCATGGCTTCAAAAACCATTCGTACTCTATTTATTGTATATCAGACATCCCACAAGGACCTCACACCCAAAGGGAATGCAGAATGCCTATTGTTTTTGATACCAAACCTGTTCCTTCTCCTACTATATTCTGCATCTCAACCAGTTAACTCATCACCCATCCAAAAGACCAAACCATAATCCCAAGAATCATTGTTAGAGTCCTCCTCCCCTATCTTCTCATTCCCTCCATATTCTATCAATCATTAGATCATATAGATTTCACTTTCTAAGTATCCTTCAAATTAGTGTCTACTTTTTACCTTAACATTCCCCTACCTTAGTTCAAACTATCTAGTCTGGGATGTTACTGTTACCTCCCAGTGAGTCATCTTGCCTCCAGATCTGTATCTTTATAATGTATGTTCCCTACTATTGCCAGGGCATCTTCCTACAAAGTAAATATGATCATTTCACTCCTTTCCTGAACATGCTTCAGGGAATGACTCCCATAGCTTTTAGGATAAAGTTCTAACTCCTTAGCTCAGTACACATAGACATTTGTCAGTCACCAAATGTTTATTAAACACTTACCATGTCCCAAGTGCTATGGTAGATGCTGTAGTTGCAGAAAACAAAACAAAAACATGGTTTCTGCGTAAAAGAGCTACTAGTCTTGCTTATGTTTTGCAAATAGGCTTAAAGTTCTTCGGAGAAAGTCACCAAAAAATGTGATGGAAATTTACAACACAAATGCTGTGATTCAAGCTTTCTTCACTTTTTTCTTATTCCATGAAAAAACATCAAATACATGATCCAAGAGACCTCCACCTGGGTTATTTGCCTACTACAGACCCACTCTTACTTTAAGCCATTTTGTTTGAACTGTGATAAGGCCCTTCTAGAAAAGATTAAAGGAAGATTCAGCCCAAAGAGTGACTTTTTACGTTTCTTATACCTACTGATAGATATTAGCACTCAAAGGGACTTGAACACCACAGCCTTGAACTTCTATATTTCGATGGAAAGTGCTTTGTCTGATTGTATCTGTGTAAGGTTCACCTTTGGGTCAGGTAGCAGTCCTGTGCTTTCTAAACACAAAATAAAAGATGTTCTATATCACTTGGTTTCTAATAACATGCCATAGGCTTTGCTGCCACATCATGGGGTTGTACTACCTAACTGGCTTGGTGCACGCTTCCCATCTACTACAATAAAGGGTACATTAGGTTTGCTTTATGTGTACGGCTTGACTTTGAATAAGAACAGCTGTCCTCATTTTAAACTAAAGAAAAAACTAGGAATCATATCAGAGGGAACAATCCTTCACCTGATGACCTAATGGAGTTTTTTTTTTTTTTCCTTGAAATTTCCATGAGTCTAGACACATCTTTTGTGAAGAAAAAAATGCTTCCTGACTGTTAATTTGACAGCTGGAAATTTTTGCTCTGGGTCACCTGGACTTTCATCACTGATTTCAGCTTATGAAGAGGGGAGAGTTGCCTCAGAGAAACAATTTTTGAAGGTGGACTAATAATGGTCTGAGAGTGACTCATGATGCAGGAAGGTATGCACTAAGCAGAGTGTTGAAAAGAAAGAAAGTTGTCTGATATATTTCCTTCTCCTTGCTGAAGTATTGACCAGAAAAGGGCTTCTTGGGTACTAGTAAAATTCTATTTCTTTATCTAGGTGCTGCTTACTAGGTTCAATTTGAAAAAATTCATTGAGCTACGTACTTAGGATTTGTGCAATTTTCTGTACGTATGTTACACTTCAGTAAAAAGTAAACAACAACCAATAACCCTGCAACATTTCCACCCAACCTGGACAATACGCAGACACACATGCCTGTATGTGCGTGCGCATGTGAGTGCGCGTGTGTGCGCGCGCGCACACACACACACACACACACACACACTCATGCTCCCTCTTCACGCAAAGGGATTATTTTCCGAAGAGCATCTCTTTCTTTTCTATTGGACTAAAACTTCTCTTTCTTCTTTATTAGACTCTAAATTCCTTGAGAGTAGGACAAATGTCTTGTTTAGTTTGTACTCTATCAGAGCTAGCACGGAGAAGGTACTTGGTAAATATATGCTGAAGGAATAAATAACAAAACTAAAGAAATTAGGAACAGGTTTTAATGTCTCAGAATAGAAATACGATAAATTAGTATTCTTTGCATTGTAAAAGACAATGACAGGGCTTCCCTGGTGGCGCAGTGGTTAAGAATTCACCTGCCAATGCAGGGGACACCAGTTCGAGCCCTGGTGTGGGAAGATCCCACATGCCGCGGAGCAACTAAGCCCATGCACCACAACTACTGAGCCTGCGCTCTAGAGCCCACGAGCTGCAACTACTGAAGCCCACGTGCCTAGAGCCCGTGCTCCGCAACAAGAGAAGCCACCGCAATGAGAAACCTGCGCACTGCAACTAGAGAAAGCCCACGCGCAGCAACAAAGACCCAACGCAGCCATTAATTAATTAAAAGACAACTACGTCTATGACTATCTTAGACATTGGCCAGGTTCTACAGGCAGTTTGAATCTCATAATCCTGGCAAGTATTAAATACAATGTTTCACCAAGCAAACCAGCCTATTCCTCAGTATTACCAGATAAATGTCAGGAAGAATAAGGTCTCTTGTTATTTAAGGACTGCCTTTAAAGGGTGTTGTAGCTGTGGTACTGTGGGGCAAGATGGATGGGCTGAGAATTGGGGCGGGGGACATAGCACACAGCACTGCCTCCATCCCTTAATTTATGTCATGAGAAGAGTCACTGATATTAGAGAGGCCTGACCTGTCATGTAGAGTTTATAGTTTTTTTGTTTTATTTTTTAACCTTTATCTTGAAAAAAAGAAAAAATCCATGCTTAGACTATTGAAGAATCAATAGAATAGAATGGGTAGAATGTTTTTAAATGTTTCTAGTTGGAGATCTTCATTACTGTTTTTATATTAGGTTTTTAGAAAGGCCCTCTGGAATAACAGACATCAATGCCATGTTTTGAGAAGCAGGGGTGGAATGGTAATGTATTAGTTTTGTCTTTCTGTTTAACAAATTACTCTGGAAAGTAACGGCTTAACACACAATAAATACTTTTTATTTCTTATAGTGCCTGTGAGTCAGGAACTTGGGAGCAGCTATGTTGTGCAAACTGAGGCTCAAAAGATTAATTAACCAGTCTAAAGTTATACAATTAATAAACAGCAGGGCCAGGATTTGGAAACAGGTTTTCTGACTCTTAATGACCAAGGATGACACAAGTGGCCAGGATACCAGTTAGGAAGCTATTGCAATAGGTGAGGCAAGAAATAACTTGGGACAGTTACAATTTACAGTACAGGTACAACTGGAAATATTTTGGCAGCCAATTGCAGAACTATGCTGAGAGCTGGGCAAGAGGGACTCCTGCCCCAGGCACAGTGCTTTAGAAAGCTGTACTCTGGGCACTCCCCTTCCCACAGAGCCAGATCCATAGGCCTAAGGAGACTGGCCTGCTGGAGCCCACGCTCCCCGCTTTAACCTCAGGTGCACAGAACCATAGAATTCCCTGTCTAGACTGCCCTCAGCTCATATCCAGAACCTTCATGGGATTCTTCTCCAGGTTCTTGCTGTTGAAGCCAGAACTTGGTATTTGTATACACAACTCAGGCCAGAGAAGTGGCCACAGTTGCCTAGTTGCCAAAGGTTTGGACAGAACTTCACAGTCAGGCGGGGCACGGGGAGGGTGGCGGGGAACATGCATGTGTATGAGGCCTATCACAGTGCTGGGTGGAGCCAGGTGCAAAAAGAGAAAGGAGACAGGCCACAGCTGGGGGCATCTCACCTTGTACAGCCAAGTTCCTGCACAGCACATCAAGGAATCTGAGAATCCTGCATCCACGTCGGGCCTTCCAGGTCATGATGTAAGTATATTTGTCAAGTTAGGATGACAGAATATATTTTAGCTTAAAAAATTATAGCTTGACTTATAACTTTTAAGTATTTGAATATATGCTCTATTTATACCCTGGTTGATTGAATATGATCATATTGGAGATTTATTTTTCTGGCAATATTTTTGCCCAGATAATCTCCAAATTCTCCTACTATGAGCCCCTAGAAATGCTGGGTAAATGTAACAAATATTCCTTTAAGTAATAAGATTTCTTATTCTAAGAAATCCCCAAAGAAGGAAAGGGAGAAATGAAATCCCAGGTAGAGAGAGTAGGAGCTGATTCTGTAGCCTCACTGGATGAAGCATTTGCTTTGGTTAACCTAAGGGTGTAGGTTTTAATAACTGTGAGGCCTGGCACTGCAGAGTGGCAAGTTAGAACAAAGATCCTTGCATAAAGCTGAGATCCTCAAAAGACTGTGTGGCTGGCAGAAAAATGGCTCCCCAAAGAGTTCCATATCCTAACGCCAAGAATCTGTGGATGTTACCATAAATGGCAAAGGAGAATTAAGGTTGCTAATCAAGTGAGTTAGAATAACAAGGTTATCCTGGGTTATCTGAGTGTTCTCAGTGTTCTCACAAGGGTCCTTAAAAGTGGAGGAAGAGTAAATTGATACAGCCACTATGGAGAACAGTATGAAGTTTCCTTAAAAAACTAAAGGTAGAACTACCATACAACCCAGCAATCCCACTACCGGGCATATACCCTGAGAAAACCGTAATTCAAAAAGAGTCATGTACCACAATGTTCATTGCAGCTCTATTTATAATAGCCAGGACATGGAAGCAACCTAAGTGTCTATCGACAGAAGAATGGATAAAGAAGATGTGGCACATATATACAGTGGAATGTTACTCAGCCATAAAAAGAAAGGAAATTGAGTTATTTGTAGTGAGGTGGATGGACCTAGAGTCTATCATACAGAGTGAAGTAAGTCAGAAAGAAAAAAATAAATACCATATGCTAACACATATACATGGAATATTAAAAATAAAAAGGTTCTGAAGAACCTAGGGGCAGGACAGGAATAAAGATGCAGATGTAGAGAATGGACTTGAGGACACGGGGAGGGGGAAGGGTAAGCTTGGACGAAGTGAGAGAGTGGCATGGACATATATACACCACCAAATGTAAAATAGATAGCTAGTGGGAAGCAGCCGCTTCCCCCTTAAAATTTCCTAATCATAGTAAATAAAGTGTCAAATAGAAGTTCACACCTCTAGAGAATCAGCTACCTACCTTGGACATGTTAGTCGATGCCCAGCACTCCACTGATAAGACACCCAGTAATCTTTTTTTGCCCATTTCCAACTTATGGATAATTTTTCTTAACATCCCAAAGGTTTAAAAATACCCCTAATAAACTCCATTTACACATCTATTAACATAAAAATTAGCCCTTCATTTTACTCCATGGGTTTTTCCCAGAATAACTTTAAAGAGAATAATACTTCAGTTGGTAGTAAGAAATAATACTATCAGGCTACTCAAAATTGGTATAGCTAAGGTATAATAGGCTTTCATTTTATCATAAAAATTAATATCAATGCCACAACGCTAGTGAATGTTTGCAAAGATTACTACATCTTTCCTGCCACTTTCAATCTAGTCTCCCTACTGCAGCCACAGAGATCTGAAATGCAAATATGACTGCTACTTCCTGGCTGCAAGTCCTCTCTAGCTTTGTTACCAAAAGTTCAGCCTCTTTGTACACGGGTGCCAATCAAATCTTGGAGACAGAGTTTTGGGTGAAGTAGAAAAGGATAGCTGGACTTACCTGGTGGCGCAGTGGTTAAGAATCCGTCTGCCAGTGCAGGGGATATGGGTTTGAGCCCTGGTCCAGGAAGATCTCATATGCCATGGAGCAAATAAGCCCGTGCGCCACAACTACTGAGCCTGAGCTCTAGAGTCTGCAAACCACAACTACCGAAACCTGCGTGCCTAGAGCTTGTGCTCCGCAACAAAAGCCACCACAATGAGAAGCCTGCCCACGGCAATGAAGAGTAGCCCCCACTTGCCGCAACTAGAGATTGCCCGTGCACAGCAACAAAGACCCAATGCAGCCAAAAATAAATAAATAAATTTATAAAAAAGAAAGAAAGAAAAGGATAGCTTTATTGCTTTGCCAGGCAAAGGGAGACACACCGGGCTTCTACCTCAAAAAACTGTGTGTCCCAACCCAGGAGGATTTGATGAGGGGTCTTATAACAATGGTTCAAAGGTAGGGTCTCTGACAAGATTAGGGTGTGAGCAGGGCGTGCATTCCCTTAATCTTGCCTCAGGTCTCCTAATCTTGATGAGCTTCTCTGGTCTTTTGAATCTTGCCTCAGCTGGTTTCTTGGCTGCCCCTCCCTTGATGAGCAACTGTCCGAATCTGGAACTCCGGGAACATGAGGCTGGAGTCCTGCCTACAAGAAATGGGGGACAAAAGGGCCTCCATGCCTGGGAGGCCCACAGGGCCTCACTCGTTTTCAGCTTTCACAATTCCTTAATATGCCCCATACAGTAATTTGTGCCCAGATGCCTCTCTAGCCATTTCTCTCACAGCCCTGACCCCAGTACCCAGGCTTGTGCCTGGTACCAGCAAAATTGAACTTCCAGCAAAATTGAACTTCTTTCCATTTCTGGAAAAGCCACCCTCCATTTTGCCTTGAGGTGTCCAAATTATACTATTGTCTTAGTCTAGGCTGTTTTCCTCCACTTCCAGAGGCTACTTCTTACTTGTATATCTATACCTAGGATTAGTTTAAAAATTGTCTTAGCCCAGGTTTCCCAGACAACAGAGTTTAGGGCCAGAAATCAGTGCTGGTACTTTATAGAGGAGGCAGGGAGGGATAATCTAGGGCGAGTAAGTGGGGGAAAGACTTGAGTGAAGGAGGAAAGGATGTGAACCATGTTACCACACTGGCTCCTGTTTCCTGATGCGCCTGGAAGAGATACATCAGTTTGCTCAGCAAATGTGTTTGCTGAGTATTTAGAAATCCTCAAGATGACTGTACAGAGAAACAATGCCTCCGACTGAGAGGAAGGGAGAAGGGGAATCTGTTTGCCCGGACCCCATCTGCCTCTTGCTTCCCACTGGACAAAGTCCACCCATATGGAGTCAACTGCCCCACTCTTTTAGGTCATGTCATCTGGCCCTTTCTGAAACCTCTCAGGATACCGGATTCCATATCCCACAGTGTACTGTCTAGGGGATCTAAATATGCCACCCCAAAATATGCCACTTAAGCATAAGGGCTATTTTGAGCTAAAAGCATTTGAGATTCAACAGATGCAAAAAGAAGCCTTCCCAGAGCTTCTCTTATCTATCAAAGAGCAGGAACTTCTGAGAAATGAGGACTGCCAATAAATCCCCTCTCCCAGGGAAGTTTATGGCCGTGGAGAAGATAAAAGTTGGCACCGAGATGGCCTGAACAAACAAAATATATTCCAGTGGTTTCCCCCATATATTTACTTTCCCCCAGTTTGCCACCCTTGGAAAACTTAACCTTTTTTTTTTGTCTTGTCATTTCTCTAGGAATTTATCATCCTTTGTTAAGATGCTCTATAAGCCCAAGTTCTAACCACCCCTTTGAGTTACTTGTCACTGAGTTTCTCCCATGTGTATGCATGTCACACACCTTAATACATTCTGTTTTTCTCTTGTTAATCTGTCTTTTGTCATCTAGTTCATAGAGCCTTAGTCAGTGAACCTAGAAAGGAAGAGAAAACAGTACTTTTTTTTTTCCTTCCCTAAAAGTGTTTCCAGAGTGAGGGGTTAAATGTGCTAGTTTGGGTGCTCTGAGCAGCAGATTCAGGGCTGGATTCGATGTCCAAGATATTCACAGGGTGAAAGAACTATGAGGGAAATGGGGGAAGGAAAAAAGGTGGAGAAAGCATAGGGATGTAAAGCATGATGGAGACAGGGAAGGAGGTTCTAAGAAAGTTTCAGTCAGGATGCTGGGGAATTGCAGGGCCAAAGTCACCTCTCACAGGAGTCCCACGTCTCATGGGGACAGGCCTGCTTCAGTATCCCTGTGTTGCTTAGTCACTGGCTGAGAGCAGTCTGGGGAACAGGGCAAATTTCTATTCTCGTTATCAGAAAACAACTCTTACTGCATTTAAAAACAAATTTAAAAATTACATATGTGGCTATTCCCACTTGATGCAAGGATTTTCAGAATAGAATCTGAATAGATTTTCAGAAATCTTTTAAATGTGACCGAGAGGAGCATCTCTAAATATTCTAAAGTTTGAGCAGCGCAAACCAAACTCAAAATTAGAATCTTTATGTCAAACTCAAAGTAACTGCCAAACTTAAATTAAAAACCATCTTTCAGTATGCAACACCGTTAGAGTAAACTTCGCTGTAATTCCATCTTCCCCCATGTCCTCCCCCAAGGCTCTGTAGGTTAGTTTCTATCTCTTGCCAGCTCTGTGTTAATTCCAACATTCTGGGATTGGAATGTGGTTTCTGTTTTTATATCACCTTTGGCTCGGAATTCCCAGGTCTCTGAATTAATTCAGTTTATGGATCATCTTCCCTCCTGCACCCTAGTCCGGGACCAGTCTTCCCTGATTTCCGCATTGATGCCTGTCTTTCACAGAAGGCATCTGTGTGTGGAGCAAGGGAAGGGACTTTAAGTCTCTCTGTGGCTTCTCACCCTTTTCCCCTCAGGGTTGTTTCTTTTCCTACTCCACCTTTCCATTGGTCTCCCCAGTAAATGAATTTCCCTTTAGCTTTTCCTGTAAAACAATTTAGCCCTCCTTGCTCAGGGCTTTCATTTACTTATACTTAATATGCTCTGTAAACAATGGACCGTTTTCTCCAGCTCTTCTGTCTTGAGAAGCACCAAGCTCTGCTACCAGTCTCTGAAATTATATAGCTGAAGCAAGAGATCGATTCAAAGGTAACTGAAAAAAATTGATGCCACCCTCTTCCCCACTCCTCTCTAGTTCCCTACAGAGGTTGGTGAGGGGCAAAGTGCCCTCCATCGTGGGATGGGTCTCAAGGCAATTTCAAAGGGGGAAGGGATCAGTATATTCCCTACTAAATAAATTATGTTTCCCTCCTCACTTTTGAAAGCAGATGCTCCTAAAGTCAGTTTTGGTTTTAAATAACACATTTTTGTCCTCTTCATTTCACATCTGTTCCATCACTACACCAGAACATATTTAATAAAGAAGTCCATGCTAATCATTAATTATGATACCAACATACCAGTTGCATTGTATTCTAATGTAACTCACACTTGTGGATTTCAAAGAGCTCGCCCAGATTTAATTAATCCTCAGCTTTGCAAATGAAAAGCATCAGTTTCTACCCGGCATGAGTTTGTGTTTCTAATCTGTACCTTAAGGTCACCTCATTTTTCTTGAGAATGTACATTTATAATTTAACATTTCAGATCTTTCACATTCCCTATTAAGCAATTATTTTGATTACTTCATTATCTTTCTTTTTTTTCCGCTAGACTATTTAGGTTGGTTTCTGCCTACCGCTGGCCAAGTGTAATTCCAACATTCTCTCTCACTCTCTTTATTATCATGATTTGCATTAGCAAGGGATTCATTTTCATTCTGGAGACTGAAAACAATTTCATTATCTGATAAAAATTACCTTTTCATATGCTGTAAGAAGCAATTCTCCTCATTTATGGTCTCATTAGGCATTTCATCTACCCAATACATCTTCTCAATTCTTCCTCTTTCCGGAAGTAGTCGTTCTGGGCTCAACTAACAATATCTTGGGCTAGGGATTCTCATTTTCGCCTTTCTTCCCTCTTTTGTTCTTTCTTTCCCTAGCGAAGTAACTTGCATCAACTCCTCCCGTGAACCCTTGTTAGTTCCCTCTCTTCCTAAACATTTCGTTCAGGCTTTGTTCTAACATCTTTATTGTTGTACCATGAATTGTAAGTCTGCATTTCTATTGTCCTTAATAGACTAGCAGCATCTTATGGGCTGGGCCACAGCTCACAGATCTTTGTGTTTCCAAAGCCTGGCACTGTGTTTAGTGTATAGCAATGACCAAAAAATGTGTATTGAATGAAATGAAGGATTAAGTACACATGCAAAACTCACTTTTATTTTGAAATTTCGTTCTTTTCAAAAGACAGGAATGACTGGAGAAGCCAAAGCAACTTGATAAGGAAGTAGATCAGTTGGACAAACTGAGAGGAAGCTGAAGAGAGAGACAGATCTGGAAGTAACAGGATGGGAAGTAGTTAAACTGCCTCAGTGGCAGCTAAAATGCCCTGATGGCTGCAAGAGGCCAGTTGAACAAGAGCAAAAACTCAAAGCAATACCTGGAGCTCTTGGATACATCATAAATGATCAGATGGGGCGAGATCCGAGTCTGAACTGGAGCCTGCTGTGCGAGCAAGATATTGAATCGTGACTATTTCTTCTCAGCAAATCTCCAAAAGCTGACAGACATTGCTGAAAAATTCCTCAGTCTAATGTCACCGTCTTGATTTATTTCTCAGTTTTACTCATCCCTTGAGGAGGAATAAAAGAGCAATCAGAATACTTCCTTTTCACCATAAGTGTGCTGGAAAAATAAACAGTCCCACAAGGGATCCACTTATGATTTTTCCACTTTACAATGGTGCAAAATCGATATGCATTCAGTAGAAACCATACTTTGATTTCTGAGCTTTTCCTGGACTCGTGATATAGGGTACAATACTCTCTGATGATGCTGGGCAGCGGCAGTGAGCCGCAGCTCCCCATCAGCCACGTGATCACGAGTGTCCACAACTGATACACTTATAGCCATTCAGGACGCATACAACCATTCTGTTTTTCACTTTCATTACAGTATTCAATAAAATACCTGAGATGTTCAACACCTTATTATAAAATAGGCTTTGTGTTACATGGTTTTACCCAACTGCAGGTTAACGTAAGCATTTTAAGCATGGTTAAGGTAGGCTAGGCTAAGCTCTGATGTTCGGAAGGTTAGGTGTACTAAATGCATTTTTTTACTTATGATACTTTCAACTTACATCAGGTTTATCAGGATGTAACCCCATGGTAAGTAGAGAGATATCTGTTATAAGGAATGCTGAAGCACCATCCTGTGGCACTGGGGTCAATTCCATGGGAATGTGTGCACCCCCCCCACACACACACACACACTCTTCTTTCCCTGACATTGTTTTGGGACCAACTGGCAGTCTGATGTAAATAATTTATAGCAGATATTTAAAAGGTAATTAAATGGATAAAGAAAATGTTGTATATATACACAATGGAATATTACTCAGCCATAAAAAAGAATGAAATAATGCCAGTTGCAGCAACATGTATGGACCTAGAGATTATCATACTAAGTGAAGTAAGTCAGACAGAGAAAGACAAATACCATATGGGATCACTTATATGTGGAATCTAAAAATAATACAAATGAATTTATTTACAAAACAGAAAAAGACTCAGACATAGAAAACAAACTCTATTTACTCTCTTATTCCTCTCTTTGTAGGATGAGTAACCAACCCAGATTGCCTGGGACTTTTTCCAATTTGGGGATTGTCCTGATTTTTGCACTGAAAGTTCATGTCCCAAGAAACATCTCAGTCCTGGGCAAAGTAGAAAGATTGTTAACTCTATCATTTTGTCTCAAATAGTTTTACCTGTCTCTCTGAAGCAACAAAGCCAGCCCACACCTATGGCTCACAGAAGCCACCTGCTCCAATAGACATATCAAACAACTTCCAAATCAAGACAACTCTCCCTATACCAGATGTTGAAAAAATAAACCTTTATCAATTAGATGCATACACACTTGGGATTGTTCTGTCAGCTTAATGAACTGATGTTTTCATAATTATGAAATGTTCTGTTTTGCCTCTGGCAGTAATCCATGCCTTGAGATATACCTTGATGTTAATAGAATCACACCAACTTCCTTATGTTAAGTGTTTGTATGGTATACATTTCTCCATCCTTTTATTTTCTTCTGTGGTACCTAATTTGCTGTTAAGTTCATCCAATGAATTTTTAATTTCAAATATTATAGTTTTCAGTTTGAGGATTTCTTTTTTTTTTTTTTTTTTTACTAGTTTCCATATCTTTCCTGATATTCCCAATCTCATCACCCATTTTATCAATCTTTCCCAGTAGATTCTTCACATGTATATCATAGTTATTTTAAAGTCTTTATCTGCTGATTCTAACATCTGGGACTTTGTGGATCTGTTTGATTGTTTTTTCCCTTGATTGTGGGCCACACTTTCCTGCTTCTTTGTATATACAGTAATTTTTCCTGGTATACTGTACATCGTGGGCTGTAGATGATATGTTACCTTCCTTTGGAAAGTGCTGAGTTTTGTTCTAGTAGACAAACTACTGATGAAGCACCTTGATCTTGTGGAGCCTTGATGGGATGGGCTTATTGTTGTTTTGCCCTTGGGCCTCAGTTGTAGTCCGTAGTCCTGCATCTTTATTCTTAAGTGTGGCCCTCTTAGGGTTTCAATGGAAAGCACAAAGAATTCAGTACGTTCTTACTTGGCTGGACTTGAATTCCAAAACTTGTCTCCCCAGCACCAAGCACTGGATGAAATCTCTGCTCAGTACCTTTAATTCCACTGGTGTTTTCCACTGGATTCCCCGAGGTCTCATTGTGGGCACCTGCAGTTTGGTAGTCAGCCAACAATTTGAGGAGGATTTGTCCACAGATTTGGGGGCTCCCCGCCCTGCCTTCTTATTTTCTGGAACATCCCTCTTTAATTTCCAGCAACTCCAGCAACACCACGCTGTGACTTCTGAATTTTCAATCCAATCAGTCAGCCTCTTCCTGACTGGGCTCTGTTTCTTAAGTACGTTACAAAATGAGGAGTGTCCTCAAGGAAAAAGCTGTCCAATGTGGATCTCAACCTACTTTGTTTCCCTTATTGCAAGAATCATGTCCCCTCCAGTGTCTGCATCTTTTTAGTCACCCCCCAGGATTTTCAAACAGTTATTTAATTCTGATCTTATAATTGTTTATGCTGTTTTTTTAGTCAAAAACTCAAAACTGTGATGGGTAGATGGTCGTTCAATAAATGCTACTCTGCTACTACCAGAAACGAACTCCCCTTATTACTGAAAACAAACAAACAAAATTATGGTCTTTGTAGGCAGAACTGAACTTTCATGGAAGGTGTGTGTAATATTGTAAGAATGTAATAATAGTAATGATAGTAGGAGATCACTATTATTGATCTCTAGCCCACTGTTTTTGGTGCTTTATCTATCCCTAATTTACAGATGAGAAAACAAGTACACACAGGTTAAGAAACTTGCCAAGTTCATAAAGGTGGTAAATAGGAAAACCAGAACTCCAACCCACATGGACTGATGGCTCTCTTAACCACTAAGCTATGATGCTACTTAAGTGTGGGCTGGTTGTTCCTTGATGGGGACAGTCCAGAGAGAATTCAGCTTAGAGAATTCAACTGAATAACCTTTATGGTTCTTTTAAACCTGTGAATCCACTATTCTATAAAAATTATAACCCTCTATCAGAAAAAAATTAACTTTTATGTTAGAAAAATTATTCTCCCTCAATCAGAAATCCAGAAAAGGTACACATAATAAGAGTATTTGCATGCCTACCCATCTCTTGCAAAATCAGTTCTTTTTTCTCTCCTTTAGAATTTGACTTACAGCACCTCAAGCAGAACTATATATTTGTGGTTGCCTGATTGCTGCAGTGCTAGTTGCATCTTGTGTTCGTTCTGAATGCAGTGTCAAGATTCATAAACCAATTTACTTCAAGCAGTTCAGAGCATCAGCCTTTGAAGTTTTGAAGAATGGCCGTTTGGGTGTGTTTTTCCACACCACCCCAAATATATGTGAAAAATATTTTTAACCAGAGAAATTGCTCTAAGAAAAAAAAAACCACACACACTGAAGTATTTTTCCTCAGACAAAAACAAAACTGTTCTAAAGATCAATAAAAATACCCCTTTCCTTGACATCGCTCCCTTGCTACAATACATGCCTTCCAAATTGCTATAAACCAATTCATCAGAAATGGATATTGTTTTGTGAAAATAAAATAAATGAAAAACCCTTGAAAGAATAGCCTACAGTTCTTGCAATGGTCTTTGAAATGTGTTGTATTTTACTGTAGGCTGCTGGTGAAGGCACAGTTTATTTAGAGCATATCCTCATGAGGAACCTCAGGAAAAACAGTTTTCTGGAATTAGTACCAGGAACAGCAGCACTTCTCCTAAGTCCATGGTCTGTGTTTCCCTCATTACAAAGTTGATCTTGTAATGCATTGTATTTACTTGCCAAAACATGTTGCAGGAAAGCACACAACTATGTGGCTGACCCCTAGTAAGACTAAAGCTTGTAACAGCATCTTTTTTCAAGAAATTAATGCAATTCCTGGCTCCATCTTACTTTCCTACTTTTATTTGTTTTATTGGCCTCATTTTTCTTATCTGGTTTTAGCGCATGCATATTTGTAAGCTACCTTAAATCCTTTTTCGGGCAAGTCTGAATAAAACCAACTAAATGCTCTCGATTTGACTAACACAGCTTTAAAACTAAGAACTACCAAACAGTAAATGAAAATTGAGAGGCAAGTGAAAACCTGACAAAAACTCACAAAACATATAAAAAGCATGAATAGCCTTGATCATGAGGAATCTTGGAAATCAACAAGAGGAAAATAGGTGAGCATACAAATAAAAAATTGAGGAAAGGTTCTGAAGAAGTATGAAAACAGAAAAAAATGCAATGGGAAGATAACAAATGCGAAAAAAAAGTTCAATCTCAGTTGTAGTCAAAAACATGCAAATCAAAATTTAACAAGAAACTTTCATAAACAATGGAAAAATAAATTTGTTTCCTTGAAATCCACCTACTTTGCTCCCGGATCTCAAGGAGGGGGACACACATGTAAATAAGCATGTATGGGATAGAGTGGGTGTGACAGAGCACACATGCGTTTACAGGGAAACACCAGGGGGAAGCGGAAGAGACAGGTTCATGGTAGGAGAGATCCCAGCTGAACCTGAAAAGAAGAGCTGGAGGCATTAGATGTGAGTTTTTGAAAGTAGGGACTGCCTAAGTGGAGCCCATCAAGTGTACAGTCTCTGGCATATAGTGGGCACCTGATAAATATTTTTAAAATAAAGAGTGAGAAAGGACATGTCGGCTGGGAAGCAAAGACACAGAATAAAATCTATCAAATGAACAAGTGTATATATGAATAAATGAGCCATTTGTCAGGGAAATACTAATGCATCTCTGAAAGAGAGATCAAATGACAGCCTCCAAAGGACAAAACAAAGATTTGGTTTTTTTCCTTTCCTATGATCATTACCATACACTTTATTACTCGGACAGAGAACTCTGGACAATTGCTTTGGATCCACTTACATCCTGATTTTTCTAACTGTATTTCACTCCAACCACCAGGCCTAAATATTCCCAACTCAGGCATTTTCCCAGCCAATAGACTCTGAAAAGGCCCATCTGTGCTATACCTTTAGGGAATAGGGATAGTTGCCGCAAATCTCAGTACTTTTCAGTCTGAAGATGGTTTTTTTCTGGCTATTAGGGAAAACAGATGTGCTACAGGGAATACATTTATTTATTTATTTTTAATAAATTTATTTATTTTTGGCTGCGTTGGGTCTGCGTTGCTGTGCGCGGGTTTTTCTCTAGTTGCAGAGATCAGGGGCTACTCTTAGTTGCAGTGGCGTGGGCCTCTCATTGCAGTGGCTTCTCTTGTTGCGGAGCACAGGCTCTAGGTGAGCGGTCTTCAGTCGCTGTTGCTTATGGGCTCTAGAGCACAGACTCAGTAGTTGAGGCACACGGGCTTAGTTGCTCCGGGGTATGTGGGATCTTCCTGGACCGGGGCTTGAACCTGTGTCCCCTGCATTGGCAGGCGGATTCTTAATCACTGAACCACCAGGGAAGGCCCCGAGGATACATTTAAATGTTAACATTGGTTGCTTCACAGTAGCAGATTTCTGAGTAACTTTTATTTTCTACTTTGTACCTTACAGTATTTTGCAAATCCTCTACATCAGTTCTGAATTGCTTTTATAATGACAAGAAATCAGGTCAAGAAATTCCTGTGAATCTGTTGGGGGAGAATTAACTTAGGAAAGTTGTGGCACTACTTAGAAATCTACTGAGTTTTCACATTGTTGACCATTTAAAGGGAGGGTTCAGGGCGATTTGTACTTGAGCAGAATATGGTTTTAGACATGCTCCATTCTAAGCTATTAAATAAAAAATGTATAAATGTTATCTTAAATATCAAACACAACCAAAGGCAATTTTATAGCAATTAATATTGTGTCGCCTCCAAAGCTCCAGTTGAAAATGTCCTTGTTGTAATAAAATTCCTACGCTTCTTAACCCAGCATTTTAAGTAATGAATTTAATTATGAAGAAAACTGCTGTCACTAAAGCCTTCTTCTCAATCATACCTGTGTTTATGACAAAAAAAAATCTGTTGCCATGGAAATTTTAGTGTCAAAGTTGCAACTCATAAAGCTTTACTGAAGTGTAAAGTAAAAATAGGAAGTGATCTTTAGCAAAGAGAAACTTCTTCCTTAATATATTTTTAAAAACATTGAAATTATGGACAGCAGCTAGACTTTACAAGTGAACTCATTTTGCATAACCAAAAAATCATGTGAAAAGTTTGGCAAATATCTAATTTTGGAAAATCAAATAATTTAAAGTATAACTAGGGAACTCACAAAAGGCAGGAATTGCACTGGGAATCCACCTCAATTTAATTAAACATTTACTGAGGCTCTACTATCTTATATTAAAAATTAATATATTCATAGAGAGAGTTTTCTAAAATTGGGCACCTATATAGCTTGACATTAGTTTTAAAATTGTTTTTAGTTGTCATTAAAACCCCAAATAATGGAACCAGATATGAATGACACAGTTACAGTTGTATAATGAGACCAGGATCATTACTCACATTTAATAGTTATTTACTGATAGGTGAGCCAGTAACCATACTAAGCTTGCCAGCCAACAAGATGAGGAAGGTAAACGATGTGTTTCTTTTTAATTTATGAAATATTTCATGTATACAAAAAAGTAGAAACCAATATAACAAACAGCTTAAGAAAGGAAATTTTACAAATGAAACCTCTTGGTCATTCTTACTTGACCTCATTTCCTTCCTTCATCCAAGAGGTGACCACAAACTTGAATTTGGTATTGACCATTAATTAACCTGCCTTTAAAAAGAAGTTTAGTATATATTTATACATCTATAAATATTATATATTATATCATTTTTCCTGTTTTCAAAACTTTAAATAGTATCTCCCTATATGTATCCTTCTATATCACTTCATTTTTTTCTTTTGCTCAACCTACTTTTGAAGCATATCCAGATTGATGTATATCTCCGTAATTCATTTACAACTGCTCTGTGGTAGTCTATTATTCATTTATATGTTTTATATAATATTCTACTGTATGTTACACAATTATTTATTTATCCATTATCCACCTGAGGGATAGTCAGTAGTGTTTTGTGTGTGTGTGTGCGCGCTATTGTAATCTATGCCTCAGTGAACATTTTTGCATAAGTTTCCTTGGGCATATAGGTGGGCGCTTCTTTCGGGGATATATCACAAGCATTTCAAATATAAGAAAATGAAAAAGGGTGGTTAAACAGTAGACTTCTGGATCCACTATTTTCTTCCCTAACTCCCAGTTAGTGGCTTGTCCAATCCTATGCACACAAAGATAAAGTTTAAAATAATATTTTATTTTTCTACAGATTGAAGATGTTCATGATGACATTATGTATATTTCACCTACGTTTCCAGGCTTGTGGACACCTTGTAGATTAAAAGATACATCAACAAAAAATGATGTACCTGTCTCAAGACAAATGAAAGCCAAAGGACTGTAGGGCGGGCTCACACACTTATGACACCCTTGTGCTAAGGTTATAAGACCTTGCTGTGAAATGTAACAATACAGAACTATGTGCCCTTGGGCATTGTTAAAAGCCAAACTATCAGTGCACCAGGAAGTACTCCAGGAGTTCTGGGAGCCTATGCTCTGTCATTTGAGCTGCGATGGAGGGATCTGTATAATGCTGTCCAGAAGGGGAAAGAAGGGCAATGCAGACCAGAGGCAGAAGCCAAGTTTCTAGTACTCTCCAAAAATGTACCATTTTTTCACCCCTGCAATTCAGTGAAGGAGAACAAGTCAACGAGGCTGGGGAATATGGAAAGTGCCTACACGTGTACTGAACCGAGACTACTGCATTTAAGCCTCTGAATAGCTGGCAGGTGGTCAATTTCTTAAGCAATCTCTTGGAGATTGATATGGGGAAAGATATGGGGAGCACTGGGGTTTTATTACCCATCACTTAGATGCTAGCACCGGCTCCTCTTCTCTCGCTCCCTGCTTCCCTCCCCCTCTTTCTCCTTCTCTTCTTCCCATTTTACTTTGTCTCCTGTCATTCTCTGTTATAATTAAGACAAATAAAAAACATTGCAGGTGTCTGCTATAAAACATCTGCAGATACTGTACGTTGCATGGGGGAAAAAAAAGCAGCTGCAAATTGTGTAATTTGGTCTTTAAAGAAAGCCTGAAAGACATTTCCGGAAACAAATACATCTTTCATCCTGGTAGACGTTGAATTTTCTTTTTGTTTGTACTTCAGCCCAGTTCATCACCGTTTTCTCACTGCCTTGCACAGAAAGTTTCAGCGCTAACCAGTGACTGTTGTCCCTACTTTAGAAGAGATGGGGGATTTCTGGAATGATGGCTTAAAATGGGGAAACCGTGACTGCAGGGTCTGGTGCAGTTTTAGACAGTGTTTCTCTCAGTCAAAACAAAACCTAAGAATGACAGCATCTGTAAGTTACTAAATGTGGGAAGAAAGTAAAAATACGCTGAAATATTATCTGCAATAGTTGGAAGGGACCTGTCTTCCCCAAAGGAAAACAATGTATTGGCATGGATAACACTGGGGACACCCCATGCTTTCTTGGGTTACCCATTCAGTCTGCAAGTGATTTTTAACAATCTCTTTCTAGGGTGTTCCCCACTAGGTATTCCAGTTTTAGCTTGAGGTTCAGCTATGTCTTCCTCTCCCTTGATTTTCAAATTTCCCAAAGCAGTAGAGTAGGTACAAGGGCTGGGGAAGCCAGGTTAGCAACAAAGGGCTCAAATTCTCCAGTCAGAAAGAGCTGGGATTTAGATCCTGGCTCTACCTCTGAATATGATCATTGGACAAGTTGCTGAACTGCTTGATGCCTTTGTTTCCTCATCTGTAAAACAGAGCCAGTCATCCTATGTGCATCACACTCCTAATTCTTGTGAGTCCAGAAGGAGACAATGCATATGAAGTATTTACTTATACAGTGCCTTGTATGGTAAATGCTCCAGAAACGGTAGACAACAAATGCAGTGATAGTTTTTTTAAGGAACTTCCTTAAAAACTAGAACTAGAGTTACCATATGATCAAGCAATCCCACTCCTGGGCATGTATCTGGAGAAATACCTAATTTGAAAAGATACATGCACCCCAATGTTCATAGCAGCACTATTTACAATAGCCAAGACATGGAAGCAACCCAAATGTCCATCGACAGATGAATGGATAAAGATGTGATATTATACACAATGGAATATTACTCAGCCATAAGAAGATTGAAATAATGCCATTTGCAGTGACATGGATGGACCTAAAGATTATCATACTAAGTGAAGTAAGTCAGACAGAGAAAGACAAATATCATACAATATTGCTTATATGTAGACTCTAAAAAAATTATACAAATGAACTTATTTACAAAACAGAAATAGACTCACAGACATAGAAAACAAACTTATGGTTACCAAAAGGGAAGAGGGGGAATAAATTAGGAATTTTGGATTAACAGATACACACTACTATATATAAAATAGATAAACAGTAAGGATCTACTATAGCAAAGGGAACTAAATTCAATATCTTGTAATAACATGTAATGGAAAAGAATCTCAAAAAGATATTCTTTTATATGTATACATATATACATATATGTATATACATATGTGTATATAAATATGTATATGTATAACTGAATTACTTTGCTGTATACCTGAAACATTATAAATTCACTATACTTCAATAAAAAAATAAAATAAAACAAACAAAAAAACGATAGTGATAGTGATGGCGGTGGTGGTGGTGATACCTTTGCTTCCCCTCCTTTTAGAACCCCATACTGTCACCTTGTCTGGGTCATGTATGTACATATATACATACAAAACATACTTACATATGTACATCCACCCATCCTATTATTCATTCAACAAATATTATAGACCTTTATTAGGTGCCAGGCATCATTCTAAAGTTCTATAAAATACTACATGTATTTGTGTTCATTAATTTTTAAATAAAGAAAAACAAAAAGCATCCAATTAGTAAAAACTTAACAGAAATGAATAATGAAAGACATGCATATACATTCTCAGTAAATGAATATTAGGTTGAAGTGAAGGGCCTTGGTTATTAGTCAGGCTGTATTTCCACACTTACGTTAAATGTATAGTGCCTCCTGTTGTTCCTTTTGCCGCTGGTAGCTAACCTTTGCATAATAAATTAAACTTCCCTTGGGAGAAACACAAAACCCTTGAAAACTTTCTCGATCCCAGCAGAGAAATTTATAAAGCCCAGTCCCGGGCCAAAGCATTTGGAAACCTTCACCACATTAGCACCATCACTTTCTGAATGGCTTTTCTGGCTGACCCAAATTTTATTTTGTTTGAGGGTATAGCCATCAGGCAAATTTTCTTTCTGAATTCAGTGGTAAATATTTTGTTCCTTTCTTTTTCACTACAACATGGTTTCCTGCTGGTCTTCTTGCCTTTGTTTCTTTCCTTTCCATTGTATACTGCATGCTCATCTTCCCTGAAAGCCAGGCTATCATTCATTTCATTCATTCATTCATTCTCTTTCACTCAATCAACACTTATCAAATGTCCACTAGCACCAGGAATGTGTCACTCTTCTCCTTAATCACCAGTAATGCTACCCTATCATATACTGAATCAAGGCCAAAGTCTTCACTCCAATTCCACCCTTAGAGTTTATCTCATTTCCATCATGACTGTCCAGATTGGTAGCAGGAGAGTCCTTTGCACATACACTATATTCATTTTCACTTTTATGCCTCTGTTCTCCAACAGCATCTTCCCTACCAGCAAATTTTCAACCATTATTACCCTTCTTATCATTAAAAGTCTTGCTCAAGACTCATTTCTTTTATGTAGTATTCTTGACAATTCTAGCTTGGTTATTCCCAGACTTTGGACTTCATGGATGTGTAAATGAAAAAACAAAACAAACAAAAAAGACAAAAACAAAACAAAAACCAAAACAGGGACCAATATAAGGTTGCTAGGTTGCTATTTTTTTCTTTTATTGTAAAGTAAGTACATTTTAAAATATGGGTTACCAGCTCCTATTATCACTACTCCATAAAAGAAAGGCCATTTTCATTTTTCACAGAACTAGAACAAAGAGTTTTAAAATTTGTATGGAAACATAAAAGACTCCAAATAGCCAAAGCCATCTTGAGAAAGAAAAACAGAGCTGGTTGAATCAGGCTCCCTGACTTCAGACTATACTACAAAGCTACAGCCATCAAAACAGTATGGTACTGGCACAAAACCAGAAATATAGATCACTGGAACAGGATAGAAAGCCCAGAGGTAAACCCACGGACCTATGGTCACCTAATCTATGACATAGGAGGCAAGAATATACAATGGAGGAAAGAAGTTTCTTCAGTAAGTGGTGCTGGGAAAACTGGAGAGCAACATGTAAAAGAATGAAATTAGAACATTCTCTAAAATCATACACAAAAATAAACTCAAAATGGATTAAAGACCTAAATGTAAAACCAGATACTATAAAACTACTAGAGGAAAACATAAGCAGAACACTCTTTGACATAAATTGCAGTAATATCTTTTTGGATCTGTCTCCTAGAGTAATGGAAATAAAAACAAAAATAAACAAATGGGGCCTAGTGAAACTTAAAAGCTTTTGCACAGCAAAGAAAACCATAAACAAAACAAAAAGACAACATCCAGAATGGGAGAAAATATTTGCAAATGATACAACTGACAAGGAATCAATCTCCAAAATATACAAACAGCTCATACAGTTCAATATCAGAAAAACAAATAACCCAATTGAAAAATGGGCAGAACATCTAAAAAGACATTTCTCCAAAGAAGATATACAGATGGCCAAAAGGCACATGAAAAGATGCTCCACATCACTAATTATTGGAAATGCAAATCAAAACAACATTAAGTTATCACCTCACACCAATCAGAATGGCCAACAAAAAAATGTCTCCAAATAATACATGCTGGAGAGGATGTGGAGAAAAAGGAACCCTCTACACTGTTGGTGGGAATGTAAATTGGTACAGCCACTATAGAGAACAGTATGGAGGTTCCTTAAAAAACTAAAATAGAGCAACCATATGATCCTGCAATCCCACTCCTGGGCATATATCAGGAGAAAAACATAATTCAAAAAGATACAAGCACCCCAATATTCATAGCAGCACTAGTTATTGTACAATAGCCAAGACAGGGAAGCAACCTAAGTGTCCATCGACAGATGAATAAAGAAGATGTGGTACACACACACACACACACACACACACACACACACACACACACACAATGGAATATTACTCAGCCATAAAAAAGTTAAATAATGCCACTTGCAGCAACATGGATGGATCTAGCAATTATCATACTAAGTGAAGTAAGGCAGACAAAGACAAATATCATATGATATCACTTATATGTGGAATCTAAAAAATTATACAAATGAACTTATTTACAAAACACAAATAGACTCACAGACATAGAAAACAAACTTATGGTTACTAAAGGGGAAAGTGAGGAGGGGATAAGTTAGGATTTGGGGACTGACATATACACACTACTATATAAAACAGATAACCAACAAGGACTTAACTCGTACAGCATAGGGAACTCTATTCAATATCCTGTAATAACCTATAATACAAGAGAATGTAAAAAAAGAATATATATATATATATATATATAACTGAAAACTAACACAACACTGTAAATCAACTGTATTTCAATAAAAATTAGAAAAAAGAAAGGCCATTTTAACCCAAATAGGAAGGAGAAAATCCATAATCTTAGAATAAAGAGCAGTTCATTAAACACATTTAACTTTATAAAAAACATATTTATGTTTCCTTATTTTTTTCATTTTACCGTGAATATCCATTCATGAGCCAACATGTAGGATGCTAAACAAAGTGGATCAGAAATGCATGATCTTCTTCCAGTTTGGCAGGGAAATGACAACTCCTAGCAAGATGATTACTACTACTTCAGGTACTAAGTACCTTTTAATCGTATCACTTAATTTAATCCTCACAGCAATTCTATTAATGTTCCCATTCTACAGGTAAGGAAAGGAAGGCTTAAAGAATTTGTTACTTTCTCAAAGTAGCAGAACTAGCAAGTGGTGAAGTTACTATTCAAATTCAGGTCTATATAGTTCCATAGCCCATGTTCTAAAACTTTATGCAATGCTATCCCTCAGAAGTGCAAAATATGAAAGGTCTAATTCACTGTAGATTTCTTCCTAAGCCACACAGACAAATTCCAAAGTTGACTGAACACTTCGAGTTGACTCGAAGCTTATCCAGAATTTTTCAACCTTGGCACAGATATTTTGAGCCAGATAATTTGTGGCTGTGGGGGGCTCTTCTGGACGTGGCAGGATACTTCGCAGCATCCCTGGCTTCTACCCACTAGATGCCAGTTGTACTGCCTTCGCAGTTATAATAATCAAAAATATCTTCGGACACTGCCAAATGTCACCTGAGGGGCAAAACTGCCCCTAGTCAAGAACCACTGATTTAATTCAGTCTTGCTGTATGGATGCATCTAAAGACCTAAACATTATAGAAAAGTGGGAATAGTTGTACTGTGCACAAACATATTTTCTATGAGTAGCTCTGTAAGATAGTTTTAATAAGCAACAGCATTGTCATTTAATTCAAATACCATTTAAAACATTACTCAAAACAATGTTTTTTTAAGGAAATTTAGCTTATGAAAGAAAACAATTTTATTTTGCTTATTATAAGAGGATAGTTCCAAAAATTTATTTCAAACAAGAAAAGCAGTAACAATTAAATCCTTTATAAGGTTAACACATAAAGGATGTTCAGGGAATAATCGACACCATCCAGTTGAAAAGGCTTCCTTCTGATACGATACAACCACTAGCAAGATCAAAAAGTCTCTCAAGACTGAACATAGATGGCAGCGAGATATCAAATGGGACCTGAGAAAAAGCATAAAAGTGTTCATGAAATGCATTGTTCCGAACTGTTGACTGAAGTAATGTTCTCAAATACCAATTCCATGTAATAATTTTATGTGAAAGATTTTTAACTCTTGCCTAAGACACAAATTTCACATCTCTACCCTGCTGAAATGTCACATATATCATTTTCTATCCCATGAAGATTCATATCTATGAGTCTATAAAAACAGCCTACAGATTCATATCTGTAAATGTATAAAAATGAGCCTACAAAACAGCAGACACTCGTATAAATATGGACCATTCGTGTTTATATAATCATTGTATATGATTGTAAGTGTAGGAATTTTGGCCCAGTTACTAATGAACCACTTTCCTCCATAACACATTGCTCAGTAGACAAATCTCCCTCCCTCATTTTGAGCTTAAATCCTGACATGGTGAAGCAAAAATTGTGTTTGGAGCTCACTCTTTCTGAAAGAAACACCTAGTTACCATGCTGAGGACTAGTGCAGCCTAAGTCATCTAAGCAGCCTGAAAGATGGAAAATAAAGACCACTTTGGGGGTCATAGCACTGGTTATTTGAATGGGAGAAGGGCAAGAAGGAGAGAACAAACATGAAGGAAAGGAAATAAATGTTTACTGGGGACGCACTTCACGCAGAGTTAGATACTTTTGAAGATGTATGAGAAACATCACGGAGAATGGTCACAATGAATTAGATCCTTGGGGCCCTGAATCCTGGTAAGAAACTAGAGGACAAGTTTTTTCAATGTCTTGTCTGTTTGTTAAATGAAACTTTTATTCTCAAGAAAACATAATGAACTTAAAAGTAGAGACTGGTTTTCATTTCTTATTCTTCATTTTATTGGATTAAAAAAATGATCAAAAGTATTCCAATGCTTTCTATAACTTCAGATAATAAAGAGGTGAAAAAAATTAATAACATCCTCCTTTTTTACTCAATCCTGAAGTAATCAGTGTTAGCAGTTTAAAGAATATCTTTCCAAAACTTAAAAAATCCTCATACAAATGTATAATCATGTGGGTTTTTTTCTTTTCCTTTTTTTCTTTACTTTTTTTTTTGAAATAGGATAACTAGATTTCCATTATTTGCTTTTACAATTACCAATATGTAAGAGAAATCCCACCTTAACCAATTCAGGGAGGCAGAATAACCACACGGAGGTTAAAAGTGTACATTCTGGAGTAAGACTGCTTGGTTCACTCAGACCTCACCATATACCAGCCAGGTGAGGCTGAGTAAACTATTTGATCTGTTTAAATTTTAATTTCCTAATTTCACTACCCCAGTCCTTGGCAAACACAAATATGCTTCCTGTCTCTGTGTATATGTCTGTTCTGGATATTTCATAAAAATGAAACCATACAGTATATGACCTTTTATGTCTGGCTTAACTTAACATAATATTTTGGAGGTTCATCCACATTGCTGTGTGTATCAATACTTTGTTCCTTTTTATGACCACATTTTGTTTATCCATTCATATGTTGATGGACATTTGTGCTGTTTCCACCCTTTGGCCATTGTTAAGTGTTACTGTTAAATACAAGTACAAGTTTTGTTTGAACGTCTGATTTCAATTTGGGGGGGGTCCATATCTAGGAATGAAATTACTGAATCACATGGTAATTCTATGTAAGTTATTGAAGAACCACCAAACTGTTTTACTCTATGTTTTACATAGAGGCTGCAACATTTTACATTCCCACTATTAACGTATGATGGATCTAATTTTTTCACATCCTCTCCAACATGTATTTTCTTTTTCACTGTACAAGTTTCAGGTGTATAGCATTATAATTCGACGTCTGTATATACCACAAAGTGATCACCATCACAACTCTAGTTGCCATCACCACAATAAGTTGACCCCCCTCACCTATTTTGCCCACTCCCCAATCCCTTCCCCCTCTGGTAACCACTAATCTATTCTCCGTATCTATGAGTTTGTTTTCATTTTATTTTGTTTGTTCACTTGTTTTGTTTTTAGATTCCACATATAAATGAAATCATACAGTATGTTTCTCTCTCCATCTGACTATTTCACTTAGCATAATAACCTCAAGATCCATCCATGTTGTCACAAATGGCAGGATTTCATTCTTTTTTATGGCTGAGTAATATTTCATTGTCTTTATACCACATCTTCTTTTATCTATTCATCTATCAATGGATACTTAGGTTGTTTCCATATGAACACAGGAGTATATGTATTCTTTCAAATTAGTGTTTTCATGTTCTTTGGATAAATACCCAAAAGTGGAATAGTTGGGTCATATGGCAGTTCTATTCTCAATTTTTTGAGGAATCTCCACACTGTTTTCCAGAGTGGCTACACCAATTTATAGTCGCACCAATGGTGTACAAAGGTTCCCTATCTCCATATCTTCTCCAACATTTGTTACTTCTTGTCTTTTCGATAATAGTCATTCTAACAGGCATGAGGTGATATCTCATTATGGCTTTGATTTGCATTTTCCTAATAATTAGTGATGCTGAACACAGTTTCATGTGATTGTTAGCCATCTCTATGTCTTCTTTGAAAAAATGTCTATTCAGATCCCCTGCCCAGTTTTTAATTGGGTTGTTTGGGGGCGTTTTGTTTGTTTCTTTTTGTTGAATTGTATGAGTTCTTCATAGATTTTGGATATTAACCGCTTAGTTAATATATGATTTGCAAATATCTCCTCCCACTCAGTGTGTTACCTTTTCATTCTGATAATGGTTTCCTTCACTGGGCAGAAGCTTTTAGTCTGATGTGATGTAGTCCTGTCTATTTATTTTTTCTTTTGTTTCCCCTGCCTTTGGAGCCAGATACACAAAAACATTGCTAAGATTGATGTTAATGAATTTACCATCTATGTTTTCTTCTAGGAAGTTTATGATTTCAGGTCTTACATTCAAGTTTTCTATCCATCTTGAGTTAACTTTTTCAATTCCATATTTCAAAACTTAACTTTTTTATTGAGCACTTTAAAAAAGATTATAGTTGATTTACAACGTTTCAGGTATACAGCAAAGTGATTCAGTTATACATACATTTATCTATCTATACTTTTCCAGATTCTTTTTTTCTTTTTTTTTAATTGAAGTATAGTTAATCTACAGTGTTGTGTTTCAATTGTACAGCAAAGTGATTCAGTTATACATATGTATATATTCTTTTTCAGATTCTTTTCCATTATAAGTTATTACAAGGCACTGAATATAGTTCCCTGTGCCGTACACAAGGTCCTTGTTGTTTATCTATATAGTAAGTATGTAACTATTAATCCCAAACTCCTAACTTATCTCCCCTCAACCCTCCCCCCATCCCCTTTGGTAACCATAAGCTTGTTTTCTATGTCTGTGAGCCTATTTTTGTAAATAACTTCATTTGTATCATTTTTCTAGATTCCACATATAAGTGACATCATATGATATTTGTCTTTCTCTGTCTGACTTACCTCACTTAATGTGATAATCTCTAGATCCAGTTTGCTGCAAATGGCATTATTTCATTCTTTTTTACAGCTGAATAATATTCCATTGTATATAATATACATGTCTTGGGTATCATAAATAGTACTGCTATGAACATTGGGGTGCATGGATCTTTTCGAATTAGAGTTTTCTCCAGATATAGTTTTTGATTGGGTTTTTTTTTTGATATTGAGCTGTATAAGTTGTTTGTATATTTTGGAAATTAATCCCTTGTCAGTTGTATCGTTTGCAAATATTTTCTCCCATTCTGTAGGTTGTCTTTTCATGTTGTTTATGGTTTCCTTTGCTGTGCAAAAGCTTTTAAGTTTAATTAGGTCCCATTTGTTTATTTTTGTCTTTGTTTCCATTACTCTAGGAGGAGAATCCAAAACTGTATTGCTGTGATTTATGTCAAAGAGTGTTCTGCCTATGTTTTCCTCTAGGAGATTTATAGTATCCAGTCTTACATTTAGGTCTTTGATCCATTTTGGGCATATTTTTGTATATGGGTGTTAGAGAATGTTCTAATTTTACTATTTTATTTGTTGTTGTCCAGTTTTCCCAGCACCACTTATTGAAGAGACTTTCTTTTCTCCATTGTATATTCTTGCCTCCTTTGTTGTAGCTCAATTGATCATAAGTATGTGGGTTTATTTCTGGGCTGTCTATCCTGTTCCATTCATCCATGTGTCTGGTTTTTGTGCTAGTACCATACTGTTTTTATTAATATAGATTTGTAGCGTAGTTTGAAATCAGGGAGTGTGATACCTACAACTTTGTTCTTCTTTCTCAGGATTGTTTAGGGTCTTTTGTGGTTCCATACAAATTTTAGTATTCTTTGTTCTATTTCTGTGAAATATGCCATTGGAATTTTGATAGGGATTGAACTGAATTTGTAAATTGCTTTGGGTAATATGGTCATTTTAACAATATTAGTTTTTCCAATCCATGAACACATAATATCTTTCCATTTATTTGTGTCTTCTTCAATTCTTTCACCGGCATCTTATAATTTACAGTGTACAAGTCTTTCACCTCCTCGGTTAAATTTTTTCCCATGGGCTCCATGGCACTTTGGACACTTTTTCAGCTTCAGCTTTTGGAAATTTTATGGAAGGTTCTGGGTCTTTCATAGGGAACTTCTCAAGAAAATTTAGGTTCCAGGTGAAATTACTGAATTTCTTTCTTTGTCATTCGACAGAGATAACATTGGCAATCACATAATTACTGAGAAGTCTTGTTTGTGTTTAGAAAATAGCTTTGAGTCCAAATTGTCCAGGATAAGGTACCAGAGAATCTTGGTTCCTTTTCCTGGATTAGGAAACACTTTGTAGAAAGGAAGGAAAAAATATCTTGGTAGGTAGCAGATTGTAATTTAGTTCAAGCAGGTTATGGTTCAAGGAGCAATATTAAAGAAATGATGATGATTTTGCCTGCCTAGAGAGGATAAAAGTCTGAAACAGTACAAGGAAGGGAAAGGAAGTTAATCAAGGCGGGGCACCCTGAAGGAGTTCATTCAAATCTGGCCTGGACTTGAACTTGTTTGGGGGAGTTCTGAAAGCCATTGGAAAGTTAAAGGTTTTTTTTGCCAATGCTATACTTTATATGAGTTTCTGCCTGAAAACTAGATTTTATCATAATGAAAGATTTTATTACTTCTGCTCCTTTGTTCTATTTTCCTTGATTGAAACAAAAATCATATTGTATTCAAAGTATCTATGCTTTGTCTTAAGCCACTGAGTTTTTATTGAGCACCTACTTTGAGACATCTTCTTGCTTCTCTCAGCCCAGTGTCATTTGTCTTTTCATTGATTCTAAGTGTTAATGACCAAGAAAAAAGGGAGAAAGCCAAATAACCACTAATCAATTAGATTTGCCTACTCTTGTAATTGGTAAGCAGGATATAAAAAACTGCAAGCTTTGTGAAACAACTGGATTTAACTTTGTGTCCTTTCAAGAACCTTAAAATACAGAGTCACAGCCATTAAAAGAAAAAACAATAGCTTCGAGGTAGGAAAGCAAATACTGTTTTTTTGTTGTTCTTGTTCAACCACAAATATTGATTGAGCACCTACTATATGTCAGTCACAATGTCAATCACGCTAAGCACCATGTGAGCCTCAATTTTCTCATCGGCAAAATGAAAACTTGTGCTTCTCAATAGAGAAACAATGGGCATCTTGGGCAGGACAATTCTTTGTGCAAGTCTGTCCCCTGCCCTCTAAATGACATGAACTCTACCTTGTAATTGGTTCAATCCAATGATGCCCCCACACATTTCCAAAGGGCCCCTGGGGGCATTTCCACCCTGGATGGAGAATCCCAGGCCTACCATCTACGATATCAGGAGCCAGGGAAAGTGGAGAAGCCGTGTAACTGGCAGATTTTGGATGATGTCGAGTCCCAAGAAGAGCAGGTTCTGGACCATGTTTCCAGGGAACTGAGCCACACAGTGGTCCCAGGGTGACGTCAACATCCTAGGGGTTCTTGGTTTTGGCTCCTGAGTCAGAACTCCTACTCCCTATATGCAGCCACGATACAATCCAGGAACTTCGGGTTTCCGTTCCCAGCTGAGCCTGGGGTTCATTCTGAAGAAGATGAAGCAGAATGAGTGGGAGCTGCGACTGCTCATGCTGGATCCTCCTGGACGCCGGAGCCGTGAGGGTAGCAGGGGGGCCCCCGTCCAGCTGGCGGTGCCAGGCACCCCCCTACTGGACACTGGATGTGCGGCCAGCCGGCCCGTACCAACAGGAAATACTGTTTTTATCTAGCATTTTCATATATATATCTTTTTCTACCATGTTTTCTATCTCTTCTTTATATATCATCTGAGTCTTTGAAGTCTTTTTTTTGGACTGGGGAAAAAACATGCATTCCAAAGTAGAAAGGATAATACAATACTAGCTTACTTAAGAGCAGATATCATGAATGACTGGTGACCCATCTAATAAAAGTTCCAGATGAGAGGGAACTAGATGTATTTGGTTTCACTATATGTTATATGATTGAGAGAATCCCAATACCAACAATGTTATTCTCCGCAATCTAACAGAAACAGCACCTAACTCTTAGGAAGGTGAGAAGGGCTTATATACAACTCTATCAGACCACAGGAAATTTCACACTTTGCTGCAAACAAGATTATCTTTTTCATCACTCTAATTTTTGTATTAATAAAACTTTAAATATAGCAGAAAAGAAGTTTTCTTAAACATAATATGAGATCACAGGGTCATATTGGTAAGGTGGTAGAAATCTTCTAAATTAAAATGTAAAGAAATAACATTATTATAAAGACATTTTGCAGAGAACAAGAAAATTAGAAATTAAAGACAGGATTACAGTTGACAAAGCATATGTTCAGGAAATTGGTTCAATTGTTGTACTGCCTTAGAATAGAATCTCTTCTTAAATCATCCGCCCCATCACCATCGCTCTCACTGACACTCTACAACCACTGAGCCCTGGCTATGCATGGCATTTCCTTGAGCTCTTGAGCAGAGTTCACCTTTTAATAAAGGACAATTCCTGCTCAGATATATTGTCCCACATGGTCAGGAAACCAAAGGTTTCAGTCCAGCCAAAGACATTTCAGCAACATAAGGAGCCCTGTCTCCATTTTCACATCTAAGTAGATGCCAGAAATGTTTTGAACAATGGAACAAACACATGAAGAACACCTCCATGAGAGGAGATATATTGAGGGAGACTACATTCACTGGGATATATGTTTAAAAATCAATTTTACGTGATGTTCATACTTTAAGAGAAAATCCATATTTGGTCTTTGTCCCAGTTTCTTGGCATAGAGGTCCTAAATCCCTTGGAAATTTTCTTTTGTATGTTAATAAGATGACTAAGGTGGGGAAAGGTGCCTAGATAGCTTCAGGATAGGGTTGGTCACCAAGAAAACCAACCATGTGATTAGAGAGTTAAACTTTCAGCCCAGTGCCCCCGACCTTCAGGGAGGGGAGAGGAACTGGACATTAAGTTCAGTCACCAACGGCCAATGACTGAATCAATCATGCCTCCGTAATGAAACTTCCACAAAAATCCCATAATGACACATTTTGAGGAACTTCTTGGTTGGTAAACAAATTGAGGTACTGGGAGGGTGACGCACCTGGAGAGGGCATGGAGACTCTGTTCCTCCCAACCCCCATATCTTGCCCTATGCACCTTTTCTATTTGGCCATTCCTCAGTTGTATCCTTTATAATAAACTGGTAATCATAAGTGAAGTGTTATCCTGAGTTCTGTGAGTCTTTATAGCAACTTATCGAACCTTAGGGGGCATCATGGGAACTCCTGAATCTGCAGTCTGCTGGGACAGAAGTATGGGTAGCCTGGGCACCTCATTTACAGCAGGCATCTGAAGTGGGGGCATTCTTGGATTGAGCCCTTAATCTGTGGGAGTCTGTGCTAACTCTGGGTAGTAGCGTCAGAACTGAATTGAATTGTTGGGCACCCAGCTGGTGCCAGAGAACTGTAGAATCGGCTGGTGTCAGGAAAAACCCCACAAGAGTCGTATCTGGTATTATGTAGATTAGGGCAGTGCTCAGCTAGTGAATGTCTCTGGGGCCTTTGGGGCTTTCTCCTGCATTCCTCCTCTTCCCTTGCACCCCTTCTGCACACATTGCCCTTCATACCCTACCCCAGGCTGAGCCAAGGCACTACGTGATGAAAACTGATAGAGCTGGCAGTGGTATCTCCATTATGGATATATGCTTTTTATAGGGAACTATTTAACAAAACAATCTTTTGAGACCATTAAGAAAAAAGTAAAAGTTTAGGCTGTGCGTATCCAGGCTTATTCTGACGTTCAAGAGTCTAAGTCCCAGAGAAAAGAGCCTTTGAAACCCTATTGTGCAGAAAGAACAGCTGCTCTCTCACTCCAGGCAAGTCTCTGTCACCATATAAAAAACTAATAAAGGGTCTCAAACAGGGCAAATCCCCTTTAAAATATCAAAAGCTCTAATCAGAACAGGAAGCGGAGTCATACAACCAACAATGAAGTGCATAAGGCATAAAGGCTAGATGCAAGTTTTCGGCTGACGGTTCCGTGCTTATAATCAGAGGTTGGGGGGAGAATTAAAGGAAAAGTGTTTTGGGGTAGATGACTGAACAGAAATGCTTATAGTCAATGTGTTGTAAAACTGAGTGTGTATTCCTCACTCTCTGTGGAGATTTGAGCATAAATTCTGATATAGTTCTATGCGTGATGACATTGTTCTTTACATCATTGCCTTTATTTGCATAAAATGGTTTTAAAGCTTTACCAAGTCCTTGTTTTTTTACTCTGGGAAAAAACGTTTCTCTGAAAAAGGAAGCCTGCATTTATTGAGGATTGGATATGGGCTCGAATCTTTGTTTTACAGACTTTATATCATTGTAAATTAACTGTTAAAACAGAGGTCAAAGGAAACTGTGATTGAACTGTGGGGTCACACTGCAGAAGGTATTTTTAATCATGAGTGGGTGATGTGTATGATGTTTTCCCCTTACTTCTACATTAGAAAATAAACTTTCGACAGAAAGTGTGTTTCCAAGTTCCTTTAGAACTCTTCTAATTCCAATAAATAAGGATTAATGGAGTACTCTTATGTATTCATCACCAGTCAGGGATCTTCATTTTTTATTATTATTTTTAACTCATTGTTGCAGTTCAGGTTCCTGGGAAGCAGACCCTGAGATGGAACTTAGCTTTCAGGAAGTTTATTGGGGCATACCCTTGGGATCAACACCCATGGGGAAAGGGAAGAAAGCAGGATTAGGTAGAGGGAGAAGACTGGCTGCAATGCAGACACAACAAACCCCCTGCCAACCCCATGGGGAGCTTTGAAGCTGGAGTGGCCCTTCAGAGTTGTCCCAACTTTTGTGGGGGGGGTGGTTGGGTCACTGCACACCCATATCAGCCAGTAATTAGATACAGATACCCCCCCAACCCACCCCTGCCCAAAAAGGCCATGTCCATTAGACAGGGGCAGTTCCTGGAGAGGGTTGAGAGCTGAGGGCTGCTGGTCAGCACATTCCCAGAGCTGGGAAAATAAGTTCTTCGGTCCGGAAGAGGAGCTCTTAGTGGCTCAGTGAAGGGGCCACCCAGGCGTAAATATTTAATTCAGTGGTTAACGATAGAACCATTAAACAAATGGCAATATGGCAAAACGCATACTAGTATATAACCAATACAAGCTAACGGGAGATTTAAAGTACTGAGAATTTTTATACAGAATTTCTAGAGGCTTCTTTTCTGGGTCATGGTAAAACAAACTTAATACCTTTCCAGTATCATTTCTATTAATCATGTTATTTGATTACCCTTAGGAACACTTCCCCCTCTAGAGTATGAGGAAGAGAATTAGAAACTAAGGAGTAGGAAGAAGATTCAGAAATATCTTCCCTCAAATAATATCCTTCCCCATACACTTAAATATGAAGAAATTCAGTAATTTCTCCTGAAGCCTAACTTTTCTTGAGAATTCCCTATGGAAGCCCTAGAACCTTACATAAAATTTTTTCCAAAAGCGGAAGCTGGAAATGTGTCCAGGGGCCCACAGTGCCCATGGAAGGAGCAAGAGACTGAAGTCAGGTAGGTGTGGGAGGAGAGGCTGCATGCAGCAGGGGCGTTTCATGGTGGATGGGCATGGTAGGGGGAGTTCAAGGGCAGCTGGGCAGTAGGGCAGAGGCAGTGCAGCTGGGTAATTAGAAACGTGATCTGAGGAGCCAGTCTGCCTGGGTGTAAATCCTGGCTCCGACATTAACTAGCTAAGGGACCTTGGGCAAGCCACTTAAATATCTCACACGTAAAAGAAGGATTTTTGTTTTTACAGACATCTAAACAGAAACAGAAACCTAAAGTCACATGCTGAATTTCAGAGTGCACGTGTGTATTAAGGTCCTGCTGCTGCTGTAACAAATGTAAGACAAACCTAGTGGCGTACAACACACGCTTGTTCTCTTACAGTCCCGGAGGTAAGAAATCTGAATTCAGTTTGGCTGGGCTAAAGTCAAGGTGTCAGCAGGGCAGGTTCCTTCTGGAGACTCTCAGCAAAGAATCTGTTTCTTTGCCTATTTTAGCATCTAGGGGCCACCTGTTTTCCTTGGTTTATAGCCCCTTTTCCATCCTCAAAGCACATCTCTCCAATCTTCACCTCCATCATCACGTTGCCTTCTCCTCTTCTGCTGTCAAGTCTCCCTCTGCCTCCCTTTTACAAGGATACTTGTGACTACACTTAAGGCCCACCTGAATAATCCAGGATAATCTCCCCCATCTCAATATCCTTAACTTAATCACATCTGAAGAGTCCCTTTGGTCATATAAGGTAACAGGTTCTGGGGATTAGGATGTGGACATCTCGGGGGGGGGCCATGAGTCAGCCTACCACAATGTGTGATTAAATGAGATGGCTTAGTTCGTAAGAATATCGTATTTCTAACCTATCTTCTCAACAGAGTTTTGGTAATTGAAGTTATAGAATTAATTCTGTGGAAAACATTCGTGGCGTTCCTGCAGATGCCTGCTGTGCCAGAGGTGACTAGAGCTCACTGAAGTACATACTTGTTCCTCTATGGTTCTCTACATCCTTGCGCATCAGGGCAAGGCCAATAGGATATGGGCAGAAATTAAATGCTAGCCATTCCATGCTGGCTCTTAGAAATGGTCACCCTAATTTATTGCCTAAACTGGGAGACTGTTGAGAATAAAAGGAGAGTATATTAACCACCACACCAAATCAACAGGTATGCGCTGTGACTGCTGCAGGCAAACCTGTATCTATAGTCACCCAACTTAAAAACATCCTACGAAATCCCCTAGCCCTCTTCTCCTCCGACTTGGAGGCCGTGTAGCCCAGACAGCACAGTTACAAGCTGAAGGAGAGTTGCGGACCCCTCATTGGACTTTTATGAGAAATAAGCAAACCTTGACTGCCACTGAGGTGTGGGGTTTATCTGTTAGCACAGCACAGCCTAAGCTATCCTGGCTCAAACAGCTACACTCTGGCAAGCTTGTTCTCCCCTTGCTGTATTTCTGAATAGGGGACATTCCATCAGAGTAAGGGTTGGACTCCACTTAAAGGTCAGGTCGTTGACTCTCAGCAGCGAAGTTCCAGGAAGAAATGCTCTAACTGGGTACAAATGCTGAAGGTGGGTTGCCTCCTGAATGGCTGTGACTGATCTGCCTGTGGGCTTTTGACCTGAGATACTGAAATGAAAACTCCAGAGTTTGAACAATACTTGGCATTTCTTGATGCTTTTTCATGAAGGAGCTCAGCGAGCTTAACATCTGGCAACTCTAAACAGGGGGCTCTTTTTCAGAGCAAAGGCTTACAAAGAATGTGAACTGAAGTTTGCATTTTGTTCCTGGGACTTTGTTGGTTAGAGTGAAAGGCTGAGGGGCTTTGTTAGTCAGCAGCTCCCACTGCAGCAGAAACTAGAGCGCAGACCCATGAGCAAGATGCGTAAGGAAACACTGCTCACGCTGAGTCCTTTGTTCCCATCCATTTACATCGCAAGCATCTGCAAACTATTCTTACAATGTGGCCAACACTGACCAGCAATTTTTGATAGGAAGTCTAACAGAGCTTGCAATTTACAAAGCAATTTCACATGAAGTATTTCTTTTAACTCTTTTTGGTATTTCTAACTTGAGCAATCAGCCTTTGTCTGTCAATATCCATAAGAAGATGTGGAGAAGAAGGGGGCAAGGAAAGAGGAGAAGGATGGAGAGGAGGAGGAGAGGGAGGAGGAGGGGTGAATCAGGTAGAGTGGGATCCATCCCTGCGCCTCAGTGAACCTTTACCCCACACTATGTGCCAGGTACCACAACAGGCACTTTTGAGCTAATGATTATTATGTGGCCAAAGTAAAATATTCAATGTTCATAAGGATTTTTTGGTCCATCAAAAGCATGATTTAGGGCTTCCCTGGTGGCGCAGTGGTTGAGAGTCCGCCTGCCGATGCAGGGGACACGGGTTCGTGCCCTGGTCCGGGAAGATCCCACATGCCGCGGAGCGGCTGGGCCCGTGAGCCATGGCCGCTGAGCCTGCGCGTCCGGAGCCTGTGCTCCGCAACGGGAGAGACCACAACAGTGAGAGGCCCGCGTACCGCAAAAAAAAAAAAAAAAAAAAAGCATTATTTAATGGTTCTCCAGGGAATTAAGCTGAGTGAAAAAATACCAATCCCCAAAGGTTACATACTGTATGGTTCCTTCAATATAACATTCTTGAAATGATACAATTATAGAAATGGAGAATATATTAATAATTGTCAAGGGTCAGGGACAAGGTGGCTATAAAAGGAGAACAGGAGGAGTCCTTGTAGTGATGAAATTGTTCTGTACCCCGACTTTATTAATGTCATTATCCTCGCTATGACACTGTACTACAGTTTTACCTTATATTATTATAATGTATTACATTATTATTTCTTAAAATTGCACATGAGCCTAACATGATCTCAAAACAGAAAGTTTAATTTAAAAAGGATGATTGAAAAATAATATTAAGACTACATCTATTAAATGTCCCTTTACTCTTTTGAAAATTAGCAAACATTCAGATAGGCCAAAAGCCACCAATGCAGAGAGTTACGAATGATCAAATGAAGAAATGACTCATTTCTCATTATTTTAAGGCAGGGAAAAATAAAGATGGCCACAATGTATTGGATGCTTACCCATGGCGCTGACAGGCACTATATCAGACGTGTCACATACTGTTTCTAATGCAATCCTACGTGAGGAGAAGCTATCACCAATGGACAGATAAGGAGCTGAAGCAGAGAAGGAAAAGTGAGTAGCTCACGGTCACACCATCAACAGATGGTGGAACCAAGAATCAAATCATGTTTTGATCTGCTGAGAAACGTTGCTTCCGAGACCTTCAGCAGCATGTAATTGACCTGAGGTCTTTAAGGACTAATGACTTGTCCACAAGAGCAACAGTGGGGCTCCAGCGTGTGCCGAGCACTCTTCCCACCGTGCTGTGTTCTCACAGGTGGTTGAGAAAAGAACATAATGGTACCAGCTACCTGAGATACAGGAGAAATAAGGGCAAAAATCTCTAATGACTGGTGTCCAAAGTATTAACAAAGAAAATGGGTAAATTTACACCAGTTTCTCCTTTGTGGATTTATTTAAATATAAAGAACATTGGTCTGGAGAATTTCAAAAGGCTTGTCAACTGACTGAGAAATATGAGGCCAAAATCAACATCCTCCTAAAATGAATTATAACGCCATTGTTAAGGGTCCAGATTTTTAATCAAGACAAAAACGTTTCGCAAAATGCATGAAGTGAATGAAACTAAGCACTTGACTCAGTTTTCAGCAAGACAGAAAGCAATGTACAGATCTGCTAATAATACCCCTGCCTCTCACTTCCTTTGAAGTTATACAAAGTGACTAAACTTCAGGAAATTGTCCCCTTGATTCTGAAATACAGCTGTACCCAGAATGAAGCCAGGCTTGCTTTCTCAAGCATTGCACACACTTCTTGCCACTTTTACAGTAAATACACAATATCAGGTTCATGACTATATTTTGGTTTAACTTATATCCAAGGATCATTATACCCCCAAATAGCACGTCTAACAATAGTGGGACCAGTGCTTTGAGTGCAGAGAACACAAAGGCTCTCAGTTCCTGGATGAACGAGAGCTATTTCACCTTGACACTGTTGCTGGCAAATCTCCGAGAGATGAGCATTTTGAAAACGCTATAAACAGCTTAGCCTTTTCTTAGCATTTTGAAGAGCACATTAATAGCCTAGCCTTTCTTAAGGGCTTTCTTTTTCCCTTAGCCAAATTTGACAGTCGGAAATGAATAGTGAAGCGGATGGAATCAAAGTCAGAGCTGTGTTTTAGAGGCAGTGTGGAACTGATGTCATTCGGCATTGTCTCCAAAAGAATATAAGAATATTAAGTGGATGTCTCATGAACTTACATACAAAGGATACTCTTCACTTGAGGACAGAATAATAATGTCTCACAGAAGAAAGATGTAATGCTCGATGCCTGTAAAATCTATTCAGACAGCTCTTGGCTGGTACAAAAAAAACAAAAAACAAACCAAAAAACCAACTACAACTTTCAACTGAAAGAAGTTATATTATTGAATTAATTTTTTAATACTTAGTAAACTACAGAATACCTTGTTCCCAATGCTATAAATGACAGTTTACAGACAGTATTGTCATTGTCACCATTTGGGAAGTTTTGTTAAAAAGAAACCAAGGGGCATAGGGTAATGTAACAAAATTAGCCAAAGGAAGTTAAATAGCCTACCCTCTAGGACTTAACAGCTTAAAGGAAGATAAATAGCCTACCTTCTAGGACTTAACAGCCCCCCCAAAAAGTGACGTGGAAGCTATCCCACATATATTGGGAAACATGCAACTCCATCCAACAGCCAGAAAAACTGCATAGCTTCTTTCAAAGGGAACTGAGAATCCACCTAGTTTTTCCTATGTCCTCTGGGTATAAACACACTCAGCAACTCCATAACAGTTACCTAGTATATTTGGGGACAGTTGCTGACTAATTTAAAAAATTGGCTAAGCACAGAAGAGTGTGGCAGGACATATTTAAAGTGATGAAAGGGAAAAACCTACAACCAAGATTACTCTACCCAGCAGGGATCTCATTCATATTCAATGGAGAAATTAAAACCTTTACAGACAAGCAAAAGCTAAGAGAATTCAGCACCACCAAACCAGCTTTACAACAAATGCCAAAGGAACTTGTCCGTGCAGGAAACACAAGAGAAGGAAAAGACCTACAATAACAAACCCAAGACAATTAAGAAAATGATAATAGGAATACACATATTGATAATTACCTTAAATGTGAATGGATTAAATGCTCCAATCAAAAGACACAGACTGGCTGAATGGATACAAAAACAAGACCTGTATATATGCTATCTACAAGAGACCCACTTCAGACCTAGGGACACATACAAAATGGAAAAAGATATTCCATGCAAATGGAAACCAAAAGAAAGCTGGAGTAGCAATTCTCGTATCAGACAAAATAGACTTTAAAACAAAGACTATTACAAGGAACAAAGAAGGACACTACATAATGATCAAGGGATCAATCTAAGAAGAAGATATAACAATTACAAATATTTATGCACCCAGCATAGAAGCACCGCAATACATAAGGCAAATGCTAACAGCCATAAAAGGGGAAATCGACGGTAACACAATCATAGTAGGGGACTTAAACACCCCACTTTCACCAATGGAAAGATCATCCACAATGAAAATAAATAAGGAAACACAAGCTTTAAATGAAACATTAAACAAGATGGACTTAACTGATATTTATAGGACGTTCCATCCCCAAACAACAGAATACACTTTCTTCTCAGGTGTTCACGGACCATTCTCCAGGATAGATCATATCTTGCATCACAAATCAAGCCTTGGTAAATTTAAGAAAATTGAAATCATAGCAAGTATCTTTTCTGACCATAATGCTGTAAGACTAGATATCAATTACAGGAAAAACACTGTAAAAAATACAAACACATGGAGGCTAAACAATACGCTACTAAATAAGCAAGAGATCACTGAAGAAATCAAAGAGGAAATCAAAAAAAGCCAAGTAGCCTAGTGCCCCTCAAATGTATGACTTTTAAATCTCATTGTGGCCCTCAATTCTTCTACTTTTTCTTGGTCAGCTCCTTGCTCATCACACTCAATGACTGTGAATATTCAAGATCTTCATCTCTCTTAGAGGATCATACCCTCAACCCTTTACCCCACTCCAGTCTTAGATGAACTTGCCTCTACTTCATTGAGAAAGTGAAAACCACTGGGTGTGAACTGCCCCCGCTTCTCCTAACCTTCTCTCACACACTTACTCACATCCCTTCCTGCCCTTAATCTGCTGCCCCAAGACCTACAGAAAGAGATGTATTTCTTGTTTCCAGGCAACCATCTCACTTATGCTGTCAATATCTTTCTGCTTCCGGCCCACTCCCTTAGGCCTTGCTTCATCATTTGTCCTTTTTTCTTCTAGACAGGCAAACTGCGCCCCTCCCAACTCTTTGCCCTGTGCACTGCTGCTGTCCTAACACCCGCCCTTGACTCCTTGCCTCCTGGGAGCTGCTCCTCCACCCTCTCCAGACTCCTGTCCCAAACCTTCTCAAAGATTCATCTACACTTGCAACCTTCCCTTTCTCACCTCTCACTCCTCAACACCCTGCAGCATCTGCTCCCTCTTCTAATCAGACATGCACTGGGTGCACTTTAGTTAAAGATGCAGATCCCGGATGTAAGCGGATCTATGGTTGACTAGTGCCTCCTCTACCTACAAGCTGCAAGAGCTTGGGCATGCTGCTACACCTCCCCATTTCTAAAATGGGGATAGTAACAGTAACCGACTGCATAGGCTTCTTGTAATGTTAAATGAGATACTGGATTTAAAACACTGGACAGTGTCTTCACATGCCATGTGCTCAATAAATATTAAAATTACTACTACTATTAGTAAGATTTGCAGTTTAATGATTATTATCGTTAGTGTTTGTCAGGTACTATAGTAGGTCTAGCTAAAAACCGTGAACTCAAAAAATATCCTACTAAACTCATGCAGCCAAGAAAAACTACTTTGCAATCTCCTCTACAATGTGTCCTTTCTCTAGGCTTAGGGTCACCTTTTCCACCTTCAAAGCAGGATCTGCTCCTAGGAATTTCCTCTCCATCCTGAGTCTGTATGACTCAAATCAGTTCAATACATACATACACACATGTACACACACTACAGATATACGTAACACACACACAGATACACCTACTACACACATACACACACATACACACATATTAGGTAAATTCACATGTATCATGTGAACCAATACGAAAGTATTTAATTTAGCTGAATGCAGGAACTTAAACCTATGCTGCCTTTACAGCAACAAAAGTATCTACACCAATGTTCTGCGTGCAGCTGGAAGTCAAAAATTACTGATGAATGGAGTTGTATAGAACGACTCCCCACAGGCGGTCACCGCAAGAGCGGAAAGAATATTTCTAGCGTCATGTTTGAATCCTACCTGACAACTTGGAAACTGCAATAATCTGAACCTATGTAGGCAATGAAAGGATCGCTTCATTGTTGGTGCACCAGAAAGTACACCTAACGGTCATTTACATTCTGTAACTAATCACTAAGAACATTAGCACGTAGCACTCATTCCCTTCCTTCACTTCCTTGCTATCTCAGGTTATTTCTGTCACAAGTTGTGTGTGGCAATATTTATTTTAATTAAGAAGAGGCAATACAGGCAAAGGCAATTATAATAGATATGTTCAGTAAGGAATTAAACTGAACAGGAAGATCTCATGCCAGTGACAAAAGAAGGCATGTACTTTTATTTAGACAAATTTACTTCTTCTTTATTTTAACCATTTACTTCTTGGAACCAGCCTGTAAACGCCCACGCTCCATCCAGCACTATCAGGTGAGTCTCGCTCTCAGTGGACGTGCTAGCGTGGGATTCAGGCGAGTCTCGCTCTCAGTGGACGTGCTAGCGTGGAATTCGATTGGAGGCACCTTCTCTTGGACCAGTGATTCTTTCACGACTGCGATCTCATGTTGGGATCTTGTACCCTGACCTAATTCCTCTAGGATTCAACAATTATTTACATTACAAGCAAAGAAAAGGACTCCTGGTTTTCTCTCTCTCTTTAACACTGTTACTCTCCTTTTCTGTCAATATTTCAAAACAACTTTGGATCTTAAAAATCTGTTGAAATGAGTTGGCTAGAGGATGAAGAATTCACACATGGAAGGCAGGACCATGGTAGGGAAGATGATAATGAAGATGACATGATGAAATAGCTGATAATTATTTAACATTTATTTGCACTAGACCCTAATCCAAATACTTAACATACATTATTTACTTTAGTCCTCACAACTGTGAGGCATTGTTGGCATTATTACCCCACTCTACACATGAGAAAACTGAGGCTTAGAGAAGTTAAATGATTTGCCTCAGGTCAAACAAGATCCAAGGCTGGGATTCCAACCCAGGTCTGTCAGGGGCCAAAGCCCATTAATGTTATAAATCATGTGTCTTAAAATAACAATTTTTTTCTGTGACCTATTTGTAAATCACAGTTTGTTCAAAACTAGATTTAAGCTTGATTTTTATTGTCAATGGTCTGCTGCAGTAATTCTACATATTTCCATAAAAAATAAGAAATTAAGTTCCTCATTTAAAAACATGGGAAAAGAACATGAATGGCCAGATGAAAAAAAAATTTTAAGCAAATATTAAATTTCAGGTATTTAAAACTAAAGAGAATTTAATTCAAGAAACAGTAACCAAGTGATGTCGTGTACAAGGCACTGTAAGAATTCAAAGATTAAGATAGCACCACCCCTGCTCCCGAGAAGCTAATGATCTAGTGGGAGGGACACAGTGTAATGTTTCAGGTCTTCTCCTAAGAGAATTCTTCCCTGACCACCCATCTAAACTGTTGCCCCATCCCCTGTTATTTTCTATCACAGGGATCAGAATACTTTTTTCTGTAAAGGGCCAGATAGTAAATAATGTAAACTTTGTGGGCTATATGGTCTCTGTCAAAACTACCGAGCTCTGCTGCTGTAGCTCAAAAGCAGCTATAGACAACTGGTAAACAAATGAGCACGGCTGTGTTCCAATAAAACTTTATTTACAAACAGGCAGTGGGCCATAGTTCACAGGCTGCAGTTTGCCAACCCTACTCTAACATCTCACTCTGTTTTTTCCTTCATAGCACTTAACAAAATGCAGAATTATCTTACTTATTGATTTATTTACTATTTCTCTCCAAAAACAAAAACAAAAAAACGGCAGCTCCGAGAGAGTGAGGTCCTTGTTGCTTGTTCACAGCAGGCTCTCTAGGGCCTAGAAAGGAGTTCCTGACACATAGGCAGTTCACTCTAAGTATTTGTTGATTGGCTAAGTGAATGAACACCATTCCACAAAAGGAGAAACACAGACTGCCAACAAAGTAGGAACTATATTTGGCTTTACTATTAATAAATATAAAATAATTGAAAATGTCGTTTTTCACTTGTCAGACCTACAACAGTTAGAAGAAGAGGAGGGGGACGAGAGGGAGGAAAGGGAGAAGAGGAGGAGGGAGGGAGAGAGCAGAAGAAGGAGGAGAACTAGTGTGGGTGAATACACAGGTACACTGGGCTTCTCACCTAGTGCAGATGGGAGAGAAAACTGGTGCCACATTTCTGGAGGCCATTTGCAATTATATACCCAAATGTATAAGCCCATTCAAAATGGGCAAAGGATTGAATAGACATTTCTCCAAAGAAGATATAAAAATGGGCGATCGGCGATTAAATTAGTCATTAGGGAAATGCAAATCAAAATCACAATGAGATACTACTTTCCACCCATTAAGATGGCTATTATCAAAAAAGAGAAAGTAAGTGTTGGTGAGTATGTGGAGAAATTAGAACCCTCTTGCACTGTTGATGGGAATGTAAAATGGTGCAGCTGTTGGGGTTTTCTTAAAAAGTTAAACATAGAATTACCATATGATCCACCAATTACTAAGTCCACTCCTAGGTGTACACCCAGATACTTGTACACCCATGGTTATAGCAGCATTATTTATAGGAGCCAAAAGGTACAAACAACTCAAATGTCCATCCACAGAAGAGTGGATAAACAAATGTGGTATATACATACAATGGGATATTATTTAGCCTTAAAAAGGAATGAAGTACTGATACACGTTAAACATGGATGAACTTTGAAAACATTGCACTAAATGAAATAAGCCAGCCACAAAAAAACCAATGTTGTATGATTCCATTTATATGAGGTACCTAGAATAAGCAAATAGTAGAACAGAGATTACCAGGAGCTGGGGGAGGAGGAAACGGGGAGTTATTACTTAATGGGTACAAAGTTTCTACCTGGGATGACGAAAAAATTGTGGAGATGGATGGTGGAGATGTTTGCACAACGTTTTGAATGTACTTAATGCTACTGATGTGTACACTTAGAAATGATTAAAATTGTAAATTTTACATTATGTATATTTTACCACAATAGAAAATGTATACAGATCTTCCTTTACTTATGATGGGGTTATGTCCCAATAAATGGGTAAACTCATCAGAGGCTGAAAATATCTTAAGTCAAAAATATACTTAATACACCTAACCTACCAAACATCAGAGCTTAGCCTAGCACACCCTAAACACGCTCAGAACACATACATTAGCCTGCAGCTGGACAAAATCGTCTAACACAAAGCCAATTTTATAATAAAGTGTTGAATAGCTCATGTAATTTACTGCATACTGTACTGAAAGTTAAGAACAGAATGGCTGTCCGGGTCCCGAATGGTTGTACGTATGTGGGTTGTTTCCCCTCATGATCATGAGGGTGATGCGAGCTGCAGTTCACTGCTGCTGCCTCACATCACAAGTATTGGACTGCATATTGCTAGCCAGGGAAAAGCTCAAATTTCAAAATTTGAAGTATGGTTTCTACTGAATGTGTATTCCTTTCATAATATCATAAAGTCAAAAAAATCATAAGTTGTAAGTCAGGGACTTACATTGTAAGTCAGGGACCATATGCATATACTTTTTACTCCAAAATCCTATTCCTAAGAATTAACTCTGAGGATGGGTGAAACAGAAGGGTGAAATACATGTTCTAGAACCCATCAACCTCAAGATCCATGAATAAGGATCTAGTTATATAAACAGAGCCTGACATGACAAATACTTAAAAGAAACTATTATGTAGGCATGAAATAAGACAGGGTAGACTTTTCACATAAAAATATCTCCATAGCATTATTGTTGAATGAAAAAAAAAACAAGTTACAGAATGCTTGTGCAGTATGATCCCACTGATATAAAAATTCAAAAGTCTAACTATACATGAAAAAAATTTGAGATATTCTCCAAAATGTTAATAGTGGTTATTCCCTGAATGGTGAATTTGAGATGATTTTAAGATTATCCTCTCCACAACTTTCTGTACTAGTTGATTTTTTAACAAAGAATATTTCTAACCAAAATAACATGCTATTATAAACTAATGCTTAGCACTTTTCATATTAATTAAGGATGGTTAGGCCCTTGATACTCTCATAATAGATGTTTTCTGTATTTCCATTTCCATAGCAACAACAATACTTGTTAGAGAATCACATACAGTTTTAAAAGAGATGCATACCTCAGATAGCGGAGCTGCCTCTTCATCAGGCAAAAACAAAGATACTATTTCAGAGCAACATTCAATAATCATGTTCTAGAAATAATAAGACAATATAGTGAGGTTGATCTTATTGGTAAAATACTAGATATTTTAATTATATATTAGTTATTTCATTTGTCTTTTGTTACATCATTCCCTAACCCTAATTCCCAGGATGAAACTTAGAGGGATTCAGAGGTCACAATCTTTTAAGTAATTAGGGTTATTTGAAAAGATACAAAATAGCCACAAACTATAAGATTTAATGACAAATAATAAATTATTTTAGGATTCTTTCCCTGCAAAATTCACAATTAAAATTCATGTGTTAGAGAAGAACAAGTAAAGTAATTCACACCAGAATAAGATTTTGGAAGATCACTTTTCCTCTGAGAAGAGAGCCCTGGAATAAAGAGGTTCAGATCTGAGAAAGGGTTTAAGCAGAGATGAACAGCTGGGAATCGAGAAAGAAATGGAAAGAGAAGATGAAGAAGAAGAAGAGAGAGTTGATATCATACGTGGTCTATTGCTGAGGACACTGCCGCAGCCCCTACTGTTTGGACGCAGCGTGTTTCTGTGTGGACATCTGACCCAAGAAAGATCTACCTATGGGCAGGGCTGAATCAATCAGATTCTCCATCATTGTAATTTCATATAAGGAAGGACAACAGAAGAGAGTTATCATCAGGACTGGCCGGATGAGCTGAGAGGTCGCAATACGGAGATGGAGAAGGCACCAATGGGCTAGATGTAACATGAGTGAGCAAGAAACAGAGATAAATGAGAACTGACACCGCCTGTGGGACTGAGTGCAATCTTGGCTCCCGACTCTCCAAGTTTCACTTTCTGTGGGGCCCACTGTGTTTTGTCCCCAGTCCTTGGTTATGCACGAGCTTACTTACCATGCCCTGCCAAATACTGCCTCCTTACCAAACCTACTTCATTTGAGCTAGCATAAGTGGTTTTTCTTTACTTACAACTAAAGGAGTCACGATTATAAGACTATCAGACACTATAAAACTCTTAGAGGAAAACACAGGAAGAACACTCTTTGACATAAGTCACAGCAAGATCCTTTTTGCCCCACCTCCTAGAGAAATGGAAATGAAAACAAAAATAAACAAATGGGACCTAATGAAACTTAAAAGCTTTTGCATAGCAAAGGAAACCATAAACAAGATGAAACAACAACCTTCAGAATGGGAGAAAATATTTGCAAATGAAGCAACTGACAAAGGATTAATCTCCAAAATATACAAGCAGCTCATGCAGCCCAATATCAAAAAAACAAACAACCCAATCCAAAAATGGGCAGAAGACCTAAATAGACATTTCTCCAAAGAAGATATACAGATTGCCAACAAACACATGAAAGGATGCTCAACATCACTAATCATTAGAGAAATGCAAATAAAAACTACAGTGAGGTATCACCTCACACCGGTCAGAATGGCCATCATCAAAAAATCTACAAATAATAAATGTTGGAGAGGGTGTGGAGAAAAGGGAACCCTCTTGCACTGTTGGTGGGAATGTAAATTGATACAGCCACTATGGAGAAGAGTATGGAGGTTCCTTAAAAAAACTAAAAATAGAACTACCATATGACCCAGCCATCCCACTACTGGGCATATACCCTGAGAAAACCATAATTCAAAAAGAGTCATGTACCACAATGTTCATTTGAGCTCTATTTACAATAGCCAGGACATGGAAGCAACCTGAGTGCCCATCAACAGATGAATGGATAAAGAAGATGTGGCACATATATACAATGGAATATTACTCAGACATAAAAAGAAAGGAAATTGAGTTATTTGTAGTGAGGTGGATGGACCTAGAGTCTGTCATACAGAGTGAAGTAAGTCAGAAAGAGAAAAACAAATACCGTATGCTAACACATATACATGGAATCTTAGGGGGCAAAAAAAAAAGGTTCTGAAGAACCTAGGAGCAGGACAGGAATAAAGACACAGACGTAGAGAATGGACTTGAGGACACGGGGAGGGGGAAGGGTAAGCTGGGACAAAGTGAGAGAATAGCATTGACATATATATACTACCAAATGTGAAATAGATAGCTAGTGGGAAGCAGCCGCATGGCACAGGGAGATCAGCTTGGTGCTTTGTGTTCACCTAGAGGGGTGGGATAGGGAGGGTGGGAGGGAGACGCAAGAGGGAGGAGATATGGGGATACGTGTATATGTATAGCTGATTCACTTTGTTATACAGCAGAAACTAACACACCATTGTAAATCAATTATACTCGAATAAAGATGTTTAAAAAGAAAAAGTATAATGAACAGGGAATACTTCCTGGAGAAAGGGTCATATAAACTGAGGTATGAAAGAGTAGTAAGACTTCAACTGGCAGAGAATGGGGACAAGGGCATTCCAGATGGAGCAATGAAACAGCAGATATTCAAGAAACATAAAGAACCTGATACGGTCTTTACTGCTGGTGTGTATAGGAAGCACGGTGGTGAGAAATAGGCTGAGAGGTGTACTTATAACAGGACACGTAAACGTAAGGAATTTGGATTTTGTTGCTTAGGAAATTGAGAGGCACTGGACTGAGGGGATAATGATCTGACTGCTTTAAAAAGACAATTCTGGGGCTTCCCTGGTGGCGCAGTGGTTGAGAGTCTGCCTGCCGATGCAGGGGACATGGGTTCGTGCTCCGGTCCGGGAAGATCCCACATGCCACTGAGTGGCTGGGCCCGTGAGCCATGGCCGCTGAGCCTGCGCGTCCAGAGCCTGTGCTCCGCAATGGGAGAGGCCACAACAGTGAGAGGCCCGCGTACCGCAAAAAAAAAAAAAAGACAATTCTAGCTACCATGTAAAGCTGAACTGGACCAGGAAGAGATAAGAGAAAGAGAAATTAGCTAGGAGGCTACTCAAGCTGTTTGGGCAGGAAGTGATCATGGCCAGAAGTAGGGCAGCTTCCATGGGACCAGAAAGGATGGAGGGCAGGCAGGACATCCAGCACTGACTGGGGGACACCATCTTCCTATGACGAACTTTCCAGGCTCCTGGTCCACTTTACTAGACAGAGGGGAACACACATCCTGGAGTACATTCTTACATATTCTTCTTATTTATCCAAATTTCTATATTTCTAATTGAGTTCTTAGGACTGGTTAAAGTATGTTTTCTTTCTATACAAAAGGTTTCAATAATAGCTGTGATGGGTTACTGTCATGATTTCATCAAGAGCTATCAAGCAAAATGACACTGTCTGTATCATTGATCATTTCCATAACAGATGAAGACAGCCATGTCACCTGATAAATGCCTTCCATGGCTTGTCTCAACATTTATCAAACACAAATTTCGCCTCAACAACGTTCTGTTTCTTTGGCATTATTTGAGGTAAACCACATACACGCTTGGGAAACTGGCTGATTCGATGTTGGGCTGCGGGAAACCTCCCGTGACCTTGCTGCCACAGAAATGAAGACAAGGAAAGCACTGAACTCAACAATCCCAGGCAGAAGGCGGTTGGAGGGATGGTGCAGTTGGCAAAGGGCCTGGGAGGGCACAGAAGGACCCCTGCTCAATCTCTGTCACTTTCCCTTAAAGAGGAGCATCTGTTGATTTGATGAGTGATAGGCTTCGGAGTGACTTCCAAAATAACAGAGTCAACATTTTGACTTAGTTGAAGTCCTCATCATTGTTCACCCATTTTATGGGAAAAAAAACTTCCTAAGTTGCTTTCCACCCTCCAAACTCTTGCTTCCTTCATCCGTCCTTCACATGCCATCAGGGTTATCTTAGCAAATTTCAGGGTGGATCATGAGATGCTCTTCCGGGCATTGCTCCCAGCTTTTCCTACGGCCCATGCCCAGCCCTGCCTTCCCAGGGCCCTACATTCACCCTGCACTCCTGCCACCCTGAATACAACATCCAGCTCCATGACTTCACCTCTCATCTCTTGCTGTATCCTCAGTCTGCAGTAAGTGCTCTCCATAGGTCTCCAACTAGAAGTTGGTTACTGGGCTAGATATCAGAGAAGACCCCTGAGCAAAGGAATTCAAAGTCAAGAGAGAGGAAGAGACACAGAAAGAGATAATGACCAAAACAATAGAGTCAGGGCACAGGGTGCAAGGAAACATGATTTTTATTTCAGTCTACAGGGGCTATAAAATGCTACCTGCGCTACTGAAGCAAGCACAAAGTCTAGCTCAACCCTTTCTCTTAACACACACACACACACACACACACACACACACACACACCCCTATGTGAATGAGATTTTTTTTAATGATAAGTTAGAATAGTTTGCATCAACAGCTCCACCATTGAGAAAGAAGGATATCAGCAACCTTGCCCTTTTGTATAAGTGTAGAATCCAGATAATGGGGGAAACAGGAAAAGGGGAAGGTGTCAGAGAGACTAAGCTGAACTTCATAACGAAGAGCTGAACCAGATTCACTTTGTTATAAAGCAGAAACTAACACACCATTGTAAAGCAATTATACTCCAATAAAGATGTTATAAAAAAAAAAAAAGAGCTGAACCAGAGCGGGAAGGGGAGAGGAGTCAAAACACTCCATGCAGACTGAGTTGGAGGGAGAGGTTTAGGAGTCTGAACCAATGAGGCAGAGGTTGGAGAGCTGCCACTGTGAACGTCAGAGAGGCACTAAGGGTAAGGCAGTTGGGAAAAAGGAGATTTAAAAGAAGTTGTTATGCTGTATATGATGAAAGGATTCCCTCTCAGATATTCTTACGAGAGACTCATAAGAATAAGGTTTAGATTATTTTCAATGGTTTTGAACATTATATTGATGTTTCTTTGAATGCCAGACTTTGCTTGCTAAGAGAGGGCCACCGGGCAGCTGGGCTCATTATGAATTACATCTGGGTACCTATGGTCATACTCACACAGTGATTAAGCTCCTCCTGACAGGGACCTAATTGTGCTGATTTCAGTATGTCCTTATCTCCTCAAGCCTGGAAAATTTTTGCATGTAACGGTTTCTCAAAGATAACGTGTTATTTGATGCTAATGTTCAATTGTATTTTGTTCTATGTTTTCATAGTACTTTGATACTGGGGATATGTTGACTATATATAATTGCCTGGTACAATCCGGGCATCCCACACGTGTTTGCTGAACTCATCTTAGGTGACTTGGTAAATATATTTTAGGCTTATCATATCAGTATGCTATCATTCCAAAAAAGGTGTTTGTGTCATAAAATCAGAATGGTTTGCACCTTTTATATGCGTTAAAACACCTGATATGCTCTGAAGATACCCCATAAAGCTGTGAATGACAGGTTAAAACAACCCAGTGATTCTGAGCCACTGTTGTCCATTTTGGAAGAAGGACATGTTTTCGAGCCAGAAGTGACTGGAACACCTGTTCTGTAGCCCTCCCAAAACATCTTAAATTAATACCTGTGTTCTGAAGCTTTTGGCTTATTCCAGACCATAGGGATTTGGGGGAGAGGAAACAAAAAAAAAGGAAGGGAATGAGAAAGAGAACAAGATTCACCACCTCCCATATCAACCAAAGGTACATTTTCTGGACTTTTATATTTAACAACCCACCAAAAATCCATACTGAGATAGAAATAAATATATTTGATTATAGAGGTTATGAAATCCTGTCCAACTCCCAAACAGAATTGATCTCTTCAAGTGTCCTAGTTAACTTCTCATTAGCTCCAAGTGAAGGTTGTCATGACAACAAACTGGCAGATTTTAGTCCCTGGAATTTATTTGATATAACCTAGAACCTAGCTGTTTCTTTTTTTTTTTTTTTCTAAGTGCTGGTTAGTATATAGGGAAAAAAATAGAAAAGTGTATTCCTTCCGTTTCACAACTTTCAAATGATGTGAATTAATTTGTTTGCTAATTCACCTAAACTAAAAAGAGCAGGTTTTTTTCCATTTTGTGACATTCTTTCACATATAGAACTACCAGAACTGGAACACATCTCAAAATGCCCTAATTAAATCTGAAGAAACACTTTTTAAGTTGGAGGATAAAGTAAACTCAAAAACACAGAGGAGGGCTTCCCTGGTGGCGCAGTGGTTGAGAGTCCGCCTGCCCGATGCAGGGGACACGGGTTCGTGCCCCGGTCCGGGAAGATCCCACATGCCGCGGAGCGGCTGGGCCCGTGAGCCATGGCTGCTGAGCCTGCGCATCCGGAGCCTGTGCTCCGCAACGGGAGAGGCCACAACAGTGAGAGGCTCGTGTACAGCAAAACAAAACAAAACAAAACAAAAACAAAGAAAACACAGAGGACAACATCAGGACTGAAAGCAGTTTGTTCTACTCAGGGACTGAGCTACTCACATATATCACTCAAGTCAGGACGTGAGAGCAAGTCACAAAGCTTGGCTAAGGCAAGGTGGGCCGTCTGGGTTCTTCCCTCTGCTTGCATTCAAACGCCACTACTTGCCCCTATTTATTCCTGATTTGTTTATATTCATAGTCAACTTCTTGGCTCAGGCACTGGGCTCATTGTGATGAACTTGATACCGATATCTGACTCCCAGGAAAATTCTGATGGCTCTCATTCCAACCAAGGGACAATCTCTTCGTCTCACCAGTAACTGAGTGAAAGGATCCTGTTTAGAGATGAGGAGAAAACTAGTCCCAGGAAACATTAAGTGACAGACCCTCGGTAGTAAAGCTGAGTGGCAGAGCACAACCTAGAATCCTTACTCTTACGGACACTCACTCTCCTGTCTCAGACAATGTAAGTTGAAAAGACAAATGGGTTCAGGAGAAAAATAATCATTTGCCTTTTATGAACTATATAATAATGGATTCAAGGACAATTTCAGCAAAGAACAGTCTAGGTTATGGCTCAAAGACAGCAAATTGGTAAGTTTGGTCTATGACTAAAAAACTGTGATTGTAAGTGATCTACTAAAGAAGTTCGAAAACGAAATGAGCTGAGTTCTTGAAAACAGATATGAAAGGGCAACAATGCACTTTAGGAGAAGAATTACATATATGAATCTCATGAGTTTGAGATATCTGATCTACTGGGATATTTATTCTGAGTACTCAGAATATCATTACTATAGTTAAACATCTGGTAATTTGTGTTGTAACATTTGAGGACACTATAAAGGATGTGCACTATAAAGGATGTGTGGAGAGGCCACAACAGTAAGAGGCCCGCGTACCACAAAAAAAAAAAAAAGAAAAGATAACGTAAACAAGAAAACAAAAAGAGCCATACCAATAATGCTCTTTGAGAATTAAAAATATTTTGTTATTGGTCACCAATTGAATATTAAACTAGCAGAAAGTGATTTTTTTAAAAAGATACAGCAGAGCAAAAATAAAGATCCTAAAAGCTTTCAGAGAAGAAAAACAGAGATGGGACACAAGTGGCTGGGAATTCAACCAGAAAAGCAGCAGAGGGAGGTCCCAGAATCAGAGCTGTGCTGCAGGCATTGAGGGTAACCAGTCCTTAACCAGAGCAGGAGAGGGGCCTCCAGGAAGGAAAAGAAGAGTTGAGACATAAATATAAACACTTGGGTACAAATCTATGGATGAATATATGACAGATCCGATGTAATGATCAGAAAGAAGTTAAGAAAAAAGACAAGTGAAGAAAAATCAAACCTTATACAGGAAAGGAAAATAACCACAGTACACTGTGACTTGGCTGTGAACATTGTTTACAGGGTTATAATGACGTAAACACTGAATGCTGATTTAATTAAATTCTGTGATATAACAATATTTAGAAAGGATGGGGAAAGGAGAAGTTGAGGAGAAATATAGGGAATCCTTGTATAGTAAAATCAATAGATATTATATAAAACTGATTTATCAAGAAAAAATAATTATTTTTGGCTGTCATTAGCACTGTTCAACAATTTTTCCAGCTTTCCTCTTTCCAAGTTGGTAGCAGAATTGTTGGCATGGCTCGTGACTTACTTGGCCAGTGAAATGTTAGTGCAAGTGATATGATGGAAACTCAAAGAGCCAGGGTGTGATTTGCCCCTTTTCTTCCTTCCTGCCCAGTGACTGGGGATGTTCCAGAGGATGGATGTGCCACCAGCCTGGAGGCTGGTGTGGGGAGACATGGAGCCCAGTGGACCCACTTGGATTTAAAGGGTGTTGGTTATCTTGCTTTTCATGACTGATCCTGCATATTATTTAGAGTCTTGGAAGTAAATAACAAAAGGAACAGCTGAAAGAGTTGAAAATGGTCTGCTCGCAGGACTGTGGGGTGTGGACAGGTCGAACAGGAGACTGTCCCTTTTCATTTTAAACCTTGTACATCTATTTGATTAAAAAAAAAAAAAAAGCCATGGTACCTACAGAACATATATCTCAAGCAACCAGATGAATGTGCAAATAGAAATTCAAAGAGCAAGTGATTAGCGGAGAACAGGTATTCCCTGCTCCTCTCATTTCCATAGAGGGTAAGGAATTTCCACTCCACTCCAGAATAAGGGGGGACACTTCCAGCTTCTTTTGGATGCAGCCAGGAGAGTGGAGTCACTTATCTGGTTGGTGAGTTTGGGAAAAGCAAACTAGGCTCAGCCCCATTGGGTCAATCTTTGCTTACATTTTTGAAGGCACCCTGCCTGCGGGACTATTACTCTCTACTCCTCCATGCAGTCAGCCGGGCAGTCAGCCGGGCAGTCAGCAGGGGAGTGGGGGAAATCCTACAGCTACACAAGTGTGCTAGATTATTGTGTGACTAGGTGGGCAAGGCTGGCTAATCAGGGGTGAAATATTAATAAGCTTGTTTGGCCAGAGATCCAGAGCCATGTTTGCTAATCAGCTTTGTCGGTAATGATGCCAGTGTTTGAGATCTCCATATATCAGTTTCCTGTGTCCTATTTCTCAATGGGTTGAGAACTCAGAAGGAACTCCTCCAAAACATGAATATCAGTCATCACTCAACTCTGTAATCAGATTAATAACACTATAAGGATAATGCCTTTTTTTCTAGTTAGAAAAATACAGATGTGTAGAAAAAGTCTGAAAGATATATGCTTATCTATATTTTCTAATTTTTCTTCCCATATTACTTGGGTAATAAAAATGCTCAAATACTAGACTTAGAATTTAAAAGTAACATTATAAATTTACAGAGCATTGTTTCTTAGGATTCATGGTTATATCTGAATGATTTATCTAGATTGGCTTTGTTTTCATTTACCATCAGTTTCTTATAATTGGTATGCTTAGAAGAGCTTTGAAGAAAACATTACTTATGTGTCCGAAAGTTGGGTTATATCTGGTACTCTAAGTAGAGAAAGTACAGGCCAGAAGAACCACACTGTTCAAGTTTAGTTACATAGTTATGCTCTGATAAAGTAAAAAATAATTTAATTAGGTATAATGACATCCATCCTGCAATGGCAATAAAATTTTCCATTATTTAATAACCTACTTCCATTTCTTTACCAATTGATTCCTCTTCTGTTTCTTCTACTTGAGATACATTTTCATTTGAAGTAACTTTAGGAGTTGTAGGCAATGATATTTCAGCGATTTGCGTAAGATTAGATAATTTCTCGTGAACTGAAATAACTCTAAAAATAACAAACATGCATGCATTTTACTTGAAAAGTTAAGTAAGGCATTCATTTATTCCCAGAATCAATAAAACATGTAAAGTAAGTCCTTAGTTATTTAACACTTAGATTTCTGGCATCCCCAAACATCATTCAATCATTCCTTCATTCAAGAGACATGAGAACAGAGACACAATTCTCACCTGCATAGTGTTTATGATCTAGTTATATGCTCAGACAGATTTATAATTATAAACTGGCAAAGACACAAAGCAAAAAAAAATGTAGACATCCAAAATATTTGCTTAAGATGAAAATAAAGAAAATAAATATCTACATGGGCAAAGAAACACCAGGCAATGACAAAAGATCTACTCCTACTTAAACTCAGTGCCACGCTCTGATTGGCTGGCTGGCCTGAAGCTAAGAATTAGGACAAGTCAGCAATGGCTCTAAGAGACGGGTCAACGAGCCCACACAGTGACAGGTACTGTGTGGGGAGTGGGGGCAGGGAGAAGAATCAAGTAAAAAGGAAAAGCTAAAGCCGAGGAAGAGGGCAGAGGACGCACTGGCAATCGTGCGCAGGACAGAAAGCTTCTGGAGCCACGGTCCAGTGAACCATGGAGGCGCTGGAGACAGAGGTTAACTAGTGAATGCAGTCAGAAGCTGGAAAAGCATTGAAACAGCTGAGGGAGGCGAAGAGCCACCTGCAGGGCTCCCAGTGACTCTAGGATACAGGCACGTAGAGCGCAGGTGCGCACATATTCGTGCGTGGGTGTGCGGGTCTCCGTGCAGGGGCGGAGGGAAACTTTTATGAAAATGAAGGAGATGATGCAAAAAAGCAAAATGACATCAGGAGCAAATGCAGGAACGTCGATTTCCCCAGTTTCCCGCAGCATGCTCTTCCTTTGCCTTCTGTAGGCTGATCAACAAGAGCAATTCCCCATAGACTGATCGTGACCCTCACAAGAACACAAGGAACTCCACCCTAGGTGGGAGAAATGCTGTCACCAAGGGATGAATCAGATGAACGTTTGTCAGGCAACTTCCTCTATGATCGCCTCAGTGACAGGGGCATGTCCCTGACTTTAGTCACCCTACCATTGATCATAAACACACGAAAATCAAGAACTTTTTGGAGTAAAACAAGAATCCTGTCAGTTTGATTACATTCTGCTCTGCAGAAGTTATAATCATTTTCATCATGTGGTTCTGAAAAAAAAAATTCTGCCATGTTTCTGGATGTACAAGGAAAGAACATAATTTCCTAACTTTGTGGCTTAGCTGTGCTGGTATAGTCCTGTGTCTAAGATTTTCCACCATGACACTGAAAAAAATTTTAAAAAAGAAAAGGAAAAGAAAGTTGACTGAATAATTGAAAGTATGCCAGCTCTTGAAACATCTCTTGTTTTATTCTCTTTCATGGAGAGGTCAAAGAGAAAAGAGTTCTTCAAAATGGAAATCAAGGACCAGGAACCAGACTCTCCAGGTGAGGATGGAGAAGCGCCAAGTCCCTGCACTCAGTAGGTGGTGAGCAGGGCAAAGAGCTGACACTGACAGACACAGGAGGCCATGATGAGACTTGACATTTGCCCAGTGCTTTCAGCCTTTCAAAGTCTCTGCATACGTTATACATGCATACAAAGTATATGCATACACTGTCTGGCCTGATCCTGACAGTAACCCCAAAAGGTAGGCAAAATATTATTTCCATCTCAGAAATGAGGAAATGAAGGCTGAGGTCGCAAGGGCAATGAACAATGGAATCAAAACTAAATTAACTAGGGCTTCCCTGGTGGCACAGTGGTTGAGAGTCCGCCTGCCGATGCAGGGGACATGGGTTCGTGCCCCGGTCTGGGAGGATCCCACATGCCGCGGAGCAGCTGGGCCCATGAGCCATGACCGCGGGGCTTGCGCGTCCGGAGCCTGTGCTCCATGGCGGGAGAGGCCACAGCAGTGAGAGGCCCACGTACCGCAAAAAAACAAAAACAAAACTAAATTAACTAAGCAAAGAAAAAAAGTGAAAAACAAACAAGGAATTTGGTAAGGTGAAATCAGAAAAGAGAGAAACCAGGCATGAGCAAACATTAGAGTCTCCATCCCCGGTTTGAAGGAGAGGGAGGAAAACAGAGTGGCTGACGCAGAGGCTTTTGACTTGGGGAACAATATAAAGTAGGATTGGTCAAAGAGGAAAGGGTGAGACCAGGATGGTGGTGGAGTTTGGGCTTAATTTTGCAACTTAATACAGAGCCACATTAAGTTCTTTTTAAAACACACCCCAAACTACAGGCAAAATATAGTACAGACAACATCTTTGTACTGTCTGTAATCTTTATGAAGTACCAGAAACTATTCCTCCAACAACTCTAGGTCCTATTATTATTATTCCCATTTTACTGATGAAGAGACTGAGGCACAGAGAGGTTAAGTAACCTGGTCAAGTTTGCTGAGATAGGAAGATACGAAGGGGCACAACCAGCATTTGAACCAAAGCAGGCTGAATTCAGAGTTCATGCTCTTACCCACTGCAATATCATACTCTGCTAAGTAAAAGGAAGACTTTTCCAAAAATGTCTTCTAAAAGTTCGCCTGTGATTTACCTTGTATATTACTGAAACAGTCAATATTATGAAAGTATCAGCAAAGAGCTGTGGATAATCCATCTTTACTTGCCTGTTTAGTGGAACCCAGAAAGAGCCAACATATACATTGTTGTAAGCAGTAGATGTAACATCTGAAATATTCAGGGGCTTCATATTATAGGCATACAACAATAACACCTATAAGAAAATTAAAAGACATATAAAATGTTACATCAAACTTACACTTTGCCTCAAAAACTGCAGCATCGGTTCTCAAAATAGTGTCATTATACTTTAAAAGGTTTTTCTTTGGAAGAGAAAAATGAGGGTTTTTTTTGTTTGTTTGTTTCCAATTCACTTTAAAGAGAAATGATATGAACAAGAATTGTGCAAAGGTTATGAGACAAAAATAAATGATAGTTGGTACCAAGGTTATATTATTTTTGATGACTGACACTTCTTACTGCAGTTAAGTTTAAATTTCTGCAAGGCCCTCTGCAACAAGTTCTAATGTATATTGTACCTGGTGAATATCCAACTTTGTTTCTTGTTCCTTCTCCACATGCCCCTTTCCCATCGGTGGTCATAGGTACGTTTGTGCATTCACTTATGCTGTTCCCTTCCTGTTCTCTCCGTGTATTCCATCCACACACAACTTACCAGCCCCCATCTCTAAGATGAAACTTCTCCTCATGACTCATGCTTTAGTAATTTCCCTGATGTTTGAACTCTGAAAATTCTTAGAGTCAGTCCCACACTCTACAGCACCTATTTACAATCATGAATTCACAGAATTTGAGATTCAGAGGACCTTAACGGTGGTCTGCTCTAAGTCCTTCCAAGAAAGCTGAGGTCCAGAGCTGACAGCCAAAATTAACTAATTAAATGTATGCATTTATCTCCGCTTCCTCACAAATCAAACTAAAATAAGAGTAAAGGGATTTTGGGAATTCCTGGCGGTCCAGTGGTTAGGACTCTGTGCTTCCACTGCAGGGGGCATGGGTTTGATCCCTTGTGGGGGAACTAAGATCCTGCAAGCCACCTGAAGTGTGGCCAAGAAAAAAAGAATAAAGGGATTTTTTTTTCTTAAAGGCATAAATCCACAAAGACAGAAGCAAGAGAGAAAATGAAGCAGATGAGAGATGTTAGCAACATTTTGAAAGCACCTGAAACATTTGAAAGCACCTCTGCTTAGTCAGCAGAGAGGAAAGGCTGTGTCCCACCTGCCTTCAGAGGGGCTGCCAACAACAAGCACGACCAAGAACCTCGAAAGCCTGGGGGACAACCTCCCTCCCATCCCTTCTCCGAGTCCATCCAACCAGGAGACTCCCTCCCTCCTTCCCTGCCTCTCCTCTGCTAGCCAAACTTCTTCCATTTTTCTCTCTGCTGAGGTTAAATCAAAGATCTATGCTCAGGAGGGACATTAGATTCCAGAGGTGGGGTGCTGAACTGAAAACGTTGGAATGAAGTGAAAGTCTATATTCTGAACAAGAGACATCCCTCTACCCCACTCCAGCCCCTGCCCAGAACATAGAAAACTAAGCAGTAGTCTAAAAGAGTCCTCTTTGGGGAAATTTACCAGATGAAGAGAAAAGACCTACAGATACTGACATTTCAGGATCCACCAATGAAGCTGCTAGCTCCCACAGTCACCCGGCAATGAGGCTAAAAGTCCATAAGCCTGACTCAGTATGCTTCTCAGTGCCTCAAACATGAACAGACAGCCAAGGGTCACTAGACATGAAATGAAAGGTAGAGACCAAAACTAATGTAAGAAAAGGAATTTGGAGAATCAGATACAAGATAGAGAGCAGAAGAAAACATCACTGAAACCATAATTAATATCCTCAGAGAGAGAAAGGCCAATATTGCATCTATGAAATAAGAACACAGTGCTATTAAAATGAAAGAGAATAAGAGCTCTTAAAAATTAAAAAATATGATAATCACAACTAAATAATCAATAAAAGATTTGAAATATAAAGTTAAATATATCTCCCTCCAAATAAACCTAAATTTAAAAACATAAATAGGGGAGAAAAGATGAGAAAAGTAAACATTCAATCTAATAGGCTCAATATCTGAATAACAGAAATTCCAGAAAGTGCAGAGATCATCAGAGGGAGGAAATTATCAAAGAAAAACGTCTCCACGAACTGAAGAATATACTTCACATATTGAAAGGGGCACCCTAAGAATCCAGCACAATACCCACACCAAGGCACATCATGCAATTCTAGAACACAGGGGACAGAGGGCAGATCCTCAGAGTTTCCAGAGGAAAAAAGTCACAAAGAACTAGGAATCAGAATGGGAACAGAACTCTCAACAGCAGTGCAGGATTGCCAGAGATAATGGAGCAGTGCCACCCACATTTTGAGGGAAAGTAATTTTCAACCTAGAATTTATGCCTAGGCAACAATGAATTAAGCATTAACATGATGCTTAATTTTTCTCAGACATAGAAGGCCTTAAACGCCTATGAAAGTTCAGGGTTAATTTTAGTCTGTTGCAACCTTGTTAATCATCTCGGGGACTGAAGTCATGGAATTATTCCTTGGCGAAACCTGAATAGAATGTACTACATAGCGATTGTAGCCCTGTTTTAGGGTCTGAAACACACAAAGAGGCAGCCAGCTAATCAGCATTTTTTGTAGAAAATGCGCATGTTGATGATTTACATCTGAATTCTATTGTTACCTTCACTTCTCTCACTGAGTCTAGCTCACGCCTGGTTTTGACTACATGATCAGAGAGGTACAAAAGACTCACTCCTCTCCCAGGTAAGACAGCAGCTTTCTTGAAACCAAGATATCTCACCGTATTTCGGCGGTTCATGACCCACAGAGGACGTGTGTCCCGTGCAACTGAGAGAGGACCCAGGAAGCTGCTCCTGGGTATCTTAGTCTCTCCTTTAGTCTGAAATCAGAATTCACTTGAATAAAGGAGGCCAATATTTAAACAATAAAACACTAAACTCACTCGCATAGCTGTTGTGAGCCAGAGCTCTGGAGCCGGGGTGCCTGGGTTCGCCTCCACCACTTACTGGCTGTGTGATCTTGGGCAAATTATTAAAACATTATGCTTCTGCTTTCTCATTTGTAAAATTAAGATATGGTAATCCCCATCCCACGGATCAGGGTGAGGACTGAGTGAGTCAACGTAAAGTGCTTTAAGCGGTATTTAGAGCGTTATTATTGTCATTTTTAGCCCCATGATCACTACTGGCTCCTTACCCTTCCTGGATACCTCATTTTCTATATTCTCTTGGACCTGCTGCTAATCCCAAACCAGCTTTCCATCTAATCCCCCAGCCTGTCCTCATCTAATCCACTTAGTTCTTAGTTGATAATAGTGCTTAGTTCTATTCCCAACTTGTCTTTACTCCTCAAGGATAAGTTATATAACCTTGCATACTCAGGACTGGATTCTTCAGGAGGCAATGCGCCCATGATAAAATTTCCAGTGTTCCTTTATTCACTTCTGAAAATACTCTTTTTTTTCAATGGAAAGAAGTGATATGGTTTTGACGAACACTGGAATACTATATTTAAAACTGCCTTGTATGTTCATCATTATCAAGTAGGATTTATCTCAGGGATGCAAGGATGATTCAGTATTTGCAAATCAATGTGATGCACCACATTAACAAACTGAAGAATAAAAATTATATGATTATCTCAATAGATGCAGAAAAGGCTTTTGACAAATTCAATGTCCATTTATGATAAAAACTCTCAACAGAGTGGGTATAGAGAGAACATACCTCAACATAATAAAGGCCATATATGACAAACTTACAGCTAACATCATGCTCAATGGTGAAAAGCTTTTCCTCTAAGATCAGGAACAAGATAAGGACGCCCACTATGACCACTTTTATTCAACACAGTATTTGAAGTCCTAGGCACAGCAATCAGATAAGAAAAGAAGATCAAAGGTATCCAAATTACAGAGGAAGGAGTAAAACTGTCACTGTTTGCAGATGACATGATCCTATATATAGAAATCCTAAAGACACCACAAAAAACTGTTAGAACTCATAAATGAAGTCAGTGAAGTTGCAGGATACAAAATTAATATATAGAAATATACTGCATTTCTATACACTAACAATGAACTATCAGAAAGAGAAATTAAGAAAACAATCCTCTTTACAATTGCATCAAAAAGAATAAAATACCTAGGAATAAGTCTAACCAAGGAGGTAAAAGACCTGTACTCAGAAAACTATAAGACACTGATGAAAGAAATTGAAAACAACAGAAACAAATGGAATGACATACTGAATTCACGGACTGGAAGAATTAATATTGTTAAAATGACCATATTACCCAAGACAATCTACAGATTCAATGTGGTTCCTATCAAAATACCAATTTTTCACAGAACTAGAACAAATAATTCTAAAATTTGTATGGAACCACAAAAGACTTCAAAGAGCCAAAATAATCTTGAGAAAGAAGAACAAAGCTGGAGATACCATGCTCCCTGATTTCAAATTCTACTACAAAGCTATAGCAATCAAAACAGTATGGTACTGGCCCCCAAACAGACACATAGACCAATGGAACGGAATAGAAATAAACCCAGAAATAAACCCACACTTATACGGCCAACTAATCTACAACAAAGGAGGCAAGAATATACAATGGGGAAGAAAAAAACCTCTTTAATAAATGGTGTTGAGAAAACTGGACAGCTACATGCAAAAGAATCAAACTAGACTACTCTCTCACACCATATACAAAAATAAACTCAAATGGATTAAAGACTTAAATCTAAGACCTGAGGCCATAAAACCCCTAGAAGAAAACATAGGCAATATGATCTTTGACATTGGTCTTAGCAATATTTTTTTGGATCCATCTCCTCAGGCAAGGGAAACAAAAGCAAAAATAAACATATGGGACTACATCAAACTAAAAATCCTCTGAACAATGAAGGAAACTATCAACAAAAGGAAAAGACAGCCTACTGAGTGGGAGAAGATATCTGCAAGTGATATACCTGATAAGGCATTAGTATCCAAAATATACAAAGAACACATGCAACTCAAGCTCAAAAAAAGCAACAAACAAACAACCTGGTTAAAAAATGGACAGAGAATCTGAGTAGACATTTTTCCAAAGAAGACATACAGATGGCCAACAGGCACATGAAAAAATGCTCAACATCACACATTATTAGCGAAATGAAAATCAAAACCACAATGCTCACCTCACACCTGAAAGAGTGGCTATTATAAAAAAGAACAAATAACAAGTGCTGATGAGGATGTGGAGAAAAGGGAAGTCTCATGCACTGTTGGTAGAAATGTAAATTGGTGCAGCCACTATGGAAAGCAGTATGAAGGTCCCTCAAAAAATTAAAGATAGAACTACCATATGATCCAGCAATTCCACTTCTGGAAAAAACACTAATTCAAAACAATGTATATACATATATATATATATATATATATATATATATATATATATATATATATACACACACACACATATATAGTTATCAATATATCAATCAATCAATCAAATATTTCTCAGCCATAAAAAAATAACAAGATCTTACCATTTGGGACAACATGGATGGATCTAGAGGGTAGTATGCTAAGTGAAATAAGTCAGATGGAGAAAGACAAATACCACATGATTTCACTTACATGTGGACTCTAAAAAACAAAACAAATGATCAGATATAACAAAACAGAAACAGACTCATAGGTACAGAGAATAAACTTGTGGTTGCCAGAGGGGAGAGGGGTTGGGGGATGAGTGAAATAGATGGGGGGAGATTAAGAGGTACAAACTTGCAGTTTCAAAATAAATGAGTCACAGGGATGTAATATACAACATAGGAAATATAGTCAATACTACTGTAACAACTTTGTATGGTGACAGATGATAACTAGACTTTTCATAGTGATTATTTTGTAATGTGTACAAATGTGGAATCATTATGTTGTACACCTGAAACTAATACAATATTGTAAAACAATTTTACTTCAATAAAAAAAAAAAGAAAGAAAGAAAGAAGGAAAAAGAAAAAATCGTCTTGTCCTCACAGCCCAGGAACAGTGAAAGACGAATCCCTCTTCCACTAGATAGAGCTGATTTGTAATTTCCTCATCTTGATATCTTAATCACCTAACAAAATGCTTGGCACATAGTATGCACTCAATAAATACTTTATTCATTAGTTAGTAAGCAGTTGAGCTATATGTGGTTTGTAAAGAAATCAATATTAAGAATGAAAAGACTTAGGTTCCATTCTTATTTGTGTCACTAATGAGCTGTGGTATTGGTCAAGTCATTTTACTTCTGTGGAACTTTTCTTCCTCATCTGTAAAATGAGAATGTCGATTAAGTGTTCTCCTAGTTTCCTTTCAGTTCTGACATTTGACCTGGGTGATACCAAAAGTCAGAGGTTACCAATAGAGCCCACTATATAAACTGGCAATGGAGTACCTTCTTGGAGAGTCATCATGAGAGCTGTAAGTTCACTGGTAGCACCAGCCTAGACCAGTGCTTCTCAACCTTAAGTGTGCATACATTACTTGCACATTCTAAACTGCACAAGTAAAACGAACATTCTGATTCAGTGGGTCTGAAGTGAGACCTGAGATTCTGCACTTCTAATGAGCTTCCAGGGGATGCCAGCGGGGCTGTTTCCTGACCACACTCTGCAAGGGCCAGGGACTATCAGATGCTTGCCTCATTTATGCAGCTTCTGTCTTCCCCAGTTTCCAGACGCTGGATGTAATTTTGGGCCCCATCTGCAGGACCAGGCTCTAGTTAATCACTTAGCCAACAAGTCCCAGAATCCAGAGGACCTCAGAGGGAGGTCCTGGGCATCTGTATGATCTCTAAGTTATAGCACTCCTGACATCCAAGTTGATAACATTGGGCTTTTGCTTTTGTTAAGACTTGATCATTTTCCCAGGAACCCTAGCTCATCTTTCACTACCCAGCTAGGCCTGAGCTTGTCTTGAATGCACAGCCTGTTTCTTTGGGACCCTGAAATAGAGTCTTGCTCTTCTTAGGGATTTAAAGCCCTCCAGAAAAGAGCACTGGCTCCATATTTCTTGTTCCCAGACTGGCTGGACTTCTGAATAAACTTATCTCCAAGAACTATTTCAGCTCTATCCAAGTTTCTGTTTTTACTTTGCCAGACGGAGTCTTCCTTTTCAGTGCTTTGCTTGATCAGACTTCTTGCACTTGATCATGCTTGTCTGCCTACATCTTCTGTGGCCTCTGAAGAACATGCCTTGGGCTGTCCAGCTGCCTTCAACACAACAGCCTTTGCGGTCGTTTGCTTCCCTCCAACTCAACAATGTCTTGAGTTGCTCCAATCCTGATTCATTGTCAACTAGCATTCCCCCATCCTGGGTCTCAGTTTCCTCTTTTGTAAAATGCGGCTAATGATAATACTCGGCCGTTTGGATCCATGGGTTCGGCATCCGTGGATTCAACATCCCGTGAATCAAAAATATTTTTAAAAATCCAGAAAGTTCCAAAAATGAAAATTTGAATTTGCCATGTGCTGGTAACTATCTACATAACATTTACATTGTATTAGGTTTTATAAGTAATGAAGAGATGATTTAAAGTATACAGGAGGATGTGCATAGTTTATATGCAAATACTATGTCATTTTATACAAAGGACTTGGACACCTATGGATTTTGGTATCTGAGGGGGTTCTGAACCAATCCCCTGTGAATACTGAGGGACGACTGTACCTACCGCATAGAGTTGCTGTGAAGTTAATGAAGTAGAATACCTGGAACACAGTAAGCTCTACACTGGTGTTCATTATTGCTATTATCTTATGGGTTTCATGAGCTTCACCCAGTTTTTCCAACATTAAACTCTACACTAAAGGTCTAAGATAATAACTAGATGAATACTCACATACATGAATATTTAAAGCATCACACAAATTTCAGTGTTGTCTTCTGAAAACATAGACTCTTATGTCTGAGAAGATCTAGCCCTCCCAAGTCAGCGTTTCCTGATTTGGTAGCTGAGATTTACGGCAGCAACTGAATCTTTTATCATGACCCAATACATACATACTCACTGTCAAAGGGGGAAAAATGTCCCTGAACTAAGATAGGAAAACTGTGTGTTCTGGGGGCTTCCCTGGTGGTGCAGGGGTTAAGAATCCACCTGCCATTGCAGGGGACACAGGTTTGAGCCCTGGTTCAGGAAGATCCCACATGCCGCAGAGCAACTAAGTCCGCGCACCACAACTACTGAGCCTACGCTCTAGAGCCCGTGAGCCCACGTGCCACGACTACTGAAGCCCACACACTTAGAGCCTGTGCTCCACAACAAGAAAAGCCACCCCAATGAGAAGCCTGCGCACCAAAACGAAGAGTAGCTCCCATTCGCCACAACTAGAGAAAGCCCACACGCAGCAATGAAGACCCAGTGCAGACAAAAATAAATAAATTAATTTAAAAAAAACCTGTGTGTTCCGTGTCTTTGTGGCTTACGCAAATCACTCAAGCAACCTGTTTAAATCAGAATTTGTTAGTTGGTGCTCCACTTCTAATCTCTGTCTGACACCAGTTCATGCGCCCATGCTAATTGTCAGACGTGGCTGTTGATTCATGAAACCTCGTTATTCTAATTATCAGCCACAGATGCAGTCTTAACATTAACTCCCAAGATCATCCTGCCCCAGACTGATAGGGATGTGATATTTCTACAACCTTGTGAAATGAACTTTATACTTTGTTCCTCATTTTTTAAAACTAACTATTTGGGTAAACAGTCTGTTTCCCAACAATGTCATCCTTCCATACCCTTTCTGAATGGATATACTCTTTTATCACACCTTGTTGGTTCTCTTGCCAGCAAGTAAAGAAATTCTTCAGGATGCCGAATGTCAATCTAGAAATGTTCTTTTTAACAGTATCTGTCATGAAACAAAAGTTTCAGAAAACAGCATTTTCACTTACTGTATGTGATGCATTCTGATATTGCCTTCTAATATTTAATTTCTTTAAAAAGATACTATTCATGACACACTATATTGACTCCATGACCCATGAGTATTCTTGGAACTTTGGTTTGAAAACTACTGCACTAAATTCCCCCAAAGAGACCACAGATTTATTATTTTAAAATGTATATGAAATATCTGGCAAGGATTGGGTATGGAAAGGGTGGGAAGGAGAGTACTTTCAAAATATGAGAAATAGCATTAAATGTTTCTGGGGAGTGATGTGTTCAAGTTTCTCTTTTTTGTATGAGTAGGAGGGATGTATAACTGACCAAGAGTTAGCAGCAGGTTGCCAGCCTAAGGAAGAAGAATGAAGAGGCTATTGGGAGAAGCGTGCTTGAGAGCAAAGAGAGGTGGGCTCTGGAGGTTTCCCCATCTGACACAGTTCACACGAGGCAAGGAGCAGCAGAAGTTACCAGAGCCATAGCTAGACGGGACAGCGCTCAAGAGGTAGGAAGTACAGGAGCAGACCATGGTAGGAGGCAAAAAACACAGATAAAAAGTACTGAATAGGGTAAAACTATATGGCAAATGTTTTATGGGAAAGAGCCTGAGGCTCTTCTTAGAGACAGCAGTAATCAAAGGAGTGCTATAGTGGAAGGTTCCTCTGCAAAAGGTGGTAGTTAGACCCCCGTCCCATTTTTAAAAGCTTGACTCTTCAAGACTCTCCTAGAATCGGAATCACTGTTCTACCTCCCAGAGTTCAGGCATTGATACTGAACTGCTCCCAAATACTTGCCCCCTTTCCTGCTCCCCAGTTAGCCCTGTTGCAAATGTCTATACATGTATATGAACATAGATATGGATACAGATATAGAGTTAGATAAAGATAATAAACATTAAAATAAGGAGTTTCGTATGTGATACAAATTTGTAAACAGCATTTAGAGAGAAACTAAGTTTTTTCTCCTATTTGCTATGCACTTTAATTTTTGCTGGTTAGGCAGAGTTTACTCTCTCTTCTGCCCATTGTTGGCAGCTAAAGTATGTATAAGGAGATATTGTTGGTAAACTTTAAAAGGTGCTTTAAAATAATGCTTACCAAGTGTATTACTTGTGTATTTGAAGTTATTAAACTTTCAAACAGCATAATAATGTGAAAATCATTTCACATAAGAATAATAAATGATAACTACTGTTTAGGTCGAGGGTTTACACAATTATCTCTAGGGTACCCATGATACAGAAAAGTTAACTAATCTACTGAAGGTTACAAAATTACTAAGTAACAGAGCTGGGATTCAAAACAGGAGTCTGATTTGCTCCATTCTGAGGGCTCTAGAGTCTGTGTTCTTAACCACTACACTAATGTAAGCAAAATAAATAAAAGAAAACCATTCCCAGTAAAACTGTGCAGGGACAAAGTCTCAAAAGTGGCTCATGAAAGAAGTCAGAATATTTTTAAAGCAACAACAATTTGACTCTCAAGAGAACAATGGAAATGAGTAGATGACATTCTGAATGTACTGAAAGAAAATAATTTCCAATCTTTAATTCTTTACTCCATAAAAATTCATTTCACAGATAAATGTAAAACAATGATATTTATCAGGCAAACAAAAATTGAGAGTGTTTGCCTCCAGAAGATGCTACCACAAGAAATTCCAGAATATGTACTTCAACAGAAAGAAGTTGATCCTAAATGGAATGTCTAAAATGCAAGAGGGAGTAGAAAACAAAGCAAATGATGAATATGTAGAAAATTCTAAAGGAAAATAACTCTTGTATAAAACAATTAAAAATAATATTTTGGTTAAAAAAAGAAAATGTACAATAATATCATTTAAGTCATTAGAGGAATATAGATCATTCATTAACTTTAGACTGGGACTTCCCTGGTGGTCCAGTGGCAAAGAATGCAGGGACTTCCCTGGTGGTCCACCTTCCAATGCAGGGACACCGGTTCGATCCCTGGTCAGGGAACTAGGATCCCACATGGCGCGGTGCAACTAAACCCGTGCGCCACAACTACTGAGCTCGCGTGCCTCAACTAGAGCCCACGCGCCACAAGCTACAGAGTCCATGCGCTCTGGAGCTCATGTGCCACAAATACAGAGCCCACGTGCTCAGGAGCCCCGGAGCCACAACTAGAGACAGAAAACCCGCATGCCACAACTAGAGAGAAAGCTGCACACTACAATGAAGAGCCTGCGCACTGCAACGAAAAAAATCCCACATGCCTCAACGAAGATCCCATGTGCCGCAACTAAGACCTGACACAGCCAAAAATAAATAAATCTTTAAAAAAAAAAAAAAAGAAAGAAACTTTAGACTTTGATATGTTGTCCTGAGGGTAACCACTAAAAGCACAGCAAAAGAATGCATAATTTCAAAGTTCAGCGAGGACAAATGAATGAAAAAAGTAATCAATCCCAAAAAAGGGAGAAAGACAGAAAACCTGAGGAAAACAGAAAATCTGAGACAAGTAAAAACACAAAATAATATGGTAGATTTAAAACCAAACATATTATTATTTACATTAAGTGTGAATGGACTAACTTCTCTAGTCAAAATACAATATTGTCAGACTGTATTTTAAAATATCCAAGTGTATACTTTTATTTAAAAATACAATTAAGGGACTTCCCTGGTGGTCCAGTGGTTAAGAATCCACCTTACAATGTAGGGAACTCGGGTTCGATCCCTGAGAACTAAGATCTCACATGCTGCGGGGCAACTAAGCCCACACGCCGCAACTACTGAGCCCGTGCACTTTGGAGCCTGCATGCCACAACTAGAGAGAAGCCTGTGCACTGCAATGAAATATCTCATGTGCCACAACTAAGACTTGGCACAACCAAACAAATAAATAAATAAATATTTTGAAAAAAAAATTAAAACACAAGTACACAAACGGGTTGAAAGCAAAAGGTTAGAAAAAGAAATATTAGGAAAATAACAACCACAAGAAAGTCACTTTCCTCTAGTAATATCAAACAAGGCAGGCTTTATGAGGGAAATATCATTATTATGAAAAGGTCAGAAGTCACTGAATTCACCAAGAAGTCACAATGCTTATTAATCTGTTTGCACCTAAGAACAAAGCCTCCAATTAGGTAAAGTAAAATTTGACAGAACTACAAGAAAGAACAAAACAACAGCAATCTCAGTGAGAGAATTAAATGTTAAAATCTCAGTACAGTTGACTCTTGAGCACATGGGTTTGAACTGCACAGGTCCCACTTTATGAGAATTTTTTTCAATAAATACGTATGATTATACTACACAGTCCATGGCTGACTGAATCCAAAATGTGGATATGGAGAGCCAACTGTAAAGTTACACATAGACTTTTAACTGTGAGGAAGGTCAGCACCCTGACTCCTATGCTGTTCAAGGGTCAACAGTGATTGATTAAAAAAAATAAATCCCACCGAGGCATGTGGGATCTTTTGTTTTGATTTTCAAACAAAAATAGAAAAATCACCAAGAATATAGAGTATCTGAACAAGAATATACAAACTAACCTATTGGACATATATCAACACTGCCTCAACAACTGAGGAGAGCACATTCTTTTTAAGAGCAATGGAATATTTACACAATAAACACCTTCCTGGCAAAAAAAAAGCAAGCTTCGACAAATATCAATCATACAGAGCATTTTTTTTATTACCACAGAACAAAATAATCTATGAATAAATAACAAAAGATAACTAGAAAAGCTTCATATAGTTTGTAACTTAAGAAACATATGTTGAAATGACCCACAAGTCAAAGAAGAAATCACAATTTAAAAGTTATTTTTTACTGAAAGATGATGACAATACTATAATAAAACTTGTGGGATGAAGCCAAAGCAATATTTAGAGAGAAACTGATAGCCTTAAAATGCATAGATTAGAAAAGAAAGAACTAAATATTGAGCTAATATCTATCTCAAGAAGTCAGTAGTTAGGAAAAGAACACACACACACGAAAAAAACAGTAGAAGAAAGATATTTTGGGTTAACGAAATAAAACTAATTAATGAGAAATCTCTGGTGATAATGACCAAGAAAAAAATGCACAAATAAGCAATATAAGGTGTGAAAAGGGATAGTTCACTACAAATACACCAGATAGCTTAAAAATATGAGAGAAATTTTAAATACAATGGGAAAATTCCTAGAAAAAGCAACTTAAGCAAAACTGACTCAAGAAGAAATAGAAAATCCCAATGTTCTATAAACAGGGGTGACAGTTAGAATACTTAAAACTTGGTTTGACAAAGGCACTAACCATTAGAACAGATATTAGCCCAGTCAGAACTGATCCCAGCTCTGATAACCAGTACATTAGTACTATTGCTTAAAGACTGCCTCTAACTATGGAGAATTACATCACTAGTCTTATATTATCTCACAACAAAAACACAAGGGCTTTATTGATGAGCTCTTAGCAAATATCTGAGGAAAAAGGTTACTCCAAACTTACACAAACTTCACTATAGAACAGAAAAACACGGTTATATTTATCAACACGTTTTATGAGCCTAGCAAAAGCCTCATACAGAAAATATCTGACAAGGATAGCACAAAAAGGAAAAATTATAGTCCAATATTACTCTTGAAAACAGTGGCAAAAATTCAATATGAAACATTAGCAAAGTGAATCTAGTAAAATGAATACATCATGACCAATTTGAGTTTATCTCAGGAGCACAAGGCTGATTTAATATTATAAAATCAATTACTATATTAAAAGAGATAAATGATAAAATTAGATACAGTAAAATATTCATGATAAAACTTCCTATTAAGGTGGCAATAGGAAAAAATTTCCTTAATGTGATAAAGGATAACTACAAAAAAATATTAAACATCATATGTAATGGTGACACATTGGAAAGTTTCTCTTTAAGTTCAGGAAAAAGGAAAATGATCAATATGAATCCAGCTTTCCCAGGATCTCTTAATTATTTCACATTCATTCTGCTAGACAACATAGATTCTAAATTGCTGTATATTTCTGTCTATATGATAAGAAGATCTTCTCTACTCTTTAAGTTATAATGGCTTCATTAAACTTTATATCCAATTGTAAGATTTAGCTTTATAATTATATTACATACCATAGGTTCTGTTTCCTTTGGAGGTTTTTCCAGGGGAGGAATGTACCACTGAAAGCAAAGTTCTTTGTTTAAAGCTTGTGTTGCTACAACTGAGGACATCACATCTCCATATGATGGGCTGGCAAAGAGTTTTAATGATAAATTGGAGTGTAGAGAACTGTCAGTTGTTCCTAACTGGGGAACAAACAGAAACATCAGCTTAATTGCTGGTAATGAATTTATTCAATATTTAAAACATTCATTCAATTTTCATTCAATATTGACTATTGGAAAACTTGGGGAATCATCTCAGCTTGTTTTATGGATGTAGGTCTTAAAACTGCCCCTGATTACCACAGAGAAGATTCTTTTATAGAAAAAATTTATTTCAAAACCCAGTGAACTCAACAAATGTCTTCTACTTTGGTGAATATTCAAGAGTAAAGATCTAGAGGGAAAATGTCCATGCTATCATTTCAGTCTCAAGGTCACCATGTAGTCTAAGAACATCTTCTACTTTTCTTCTTGTTTATTCACTGGTGAATATACTGAGGGTTTGGTTACAATTTATTATCTACTTTCCAATAGCATTCTTTGCAGTACCATATGCAAAATAAGACAGAGTTTTTGCTCTAAGAGGTTAAAATCCATTACTCTCATTCCCTCTTTAAATGAATGTAGCTGATTTGTAAGTTTAGTCTTGGTGGATCTGGGCCCAGCTCATCTGATGGAACTTGGTCCCTGAATCAGGAGTTTTCAAGAAACATAAATGTGTAGACTGCAATTGGCAACTTCATAAAATATTTACTTAGATTTTTAAGGTAGCTAAGAAAGTAAAGCATGAATGCTATCAACAAAATAAGAGTCTAGCCAGAGAGATAATAATGCTGATAATAATATCTCAACTCTGTAAAGGCTTTTCTTCAATGGACTACAAATTATTTTCAAAATTAATTTCTTGTTATTCCCAAGATTACAGCATGGTAGCTGGAAAGCAGTTCTTCTACTAAACTCTTGACATCTAAGGTGTCTCAAAGGCTTGGTGACCAAAGGGAACATGTCAGTGGCTAGAAACAAATGCCTGGTGTTTCTATAACACTTTGTACCTTCCATTTCTGAGTCTATTCAAGACACAATAGAAGACTGTCAATGCAAAGTCTTCAAAATAAAAATAAAGAGAGAAATAAATACATTGACCTTTCAAGTTGTCTACCAATAAAAGAAAAAACATGTCTGGACTGAAAGGTAATATCAAAGGTGAAAACTATTTTAAAATATCTAGAGACTATCATAAAGGGATATGATAAGCCAGAATCCTCATTTATTAGCACTACGATGCTAAAAACATGACCAAAATGCATAATAAATAAGATTATTAGGGTTAAATAATCATTTAAAAGTGCTTAATAAAGATTAATTCTATGTCAGGCAGTTCACAAAAAATCAGGTAAATAATTGATTCAGAAAAAAATTCTCACATTTTTTCATATCTGAGCACCTTTCAGAGGTTCTATTTTAGCAAAGAATTCATATTTAATAACTAGCTAAGTGGAGAAAAATAAAAAGCAAATACCTTCTATTTCAATATATATAGTGTTTATTAGCATGATGGCCTAATAATAATAAACTATAACAGAAATCAATATTAAAATAGGGCATTTAATTTTCTATTCACTTTTTAAAAACGTAATATCTAATTGCGAATGGGATTAATTACATAAGCTAGTCGATGGGCTATACACTGAGTGCTTTTTTTTTTAGAAATTTCATGTAATGTCTGAAACATTTATATTAACATATTTCTATAAAAATAATCCAAAGAAAGTTTAGTATTAGTTGTTTTTTTTTGTTGTTTGTTTATACTGCAGGTTCTTATTAGTCATCAATTTTATACACATCAGTGTATACATGTCAATCCCAATTGCTCAATTCAGCACACCACCATCCCCACCCCACCGCAGTTTTCCCCCCTTGGTGTCCATACGTTTGTTCTCTACATCTGTGTCTCAACTTCTGCCCTGCAAACCAGTTCATCTGTACCATTTTTCTAAGTTCCACATACATGCGTTAATATATGATATTTGTTTTTCTCTTTCTGACTTACTTCACTCTGTATGACAGTCTTAAGATCCATCCACGTCTCAACAAATGACTCAATTTCATTCCTATTTATGGCTGAGTAATATCCTATTGTATATATGCGCCACCTCTTCTTTATGTCCATCTGTTGATGGGCATTTAGGTTGCTTCCATGACCTGGCTATTGTAAATAGTGCTGCAATGAACATTGGGGTGCATGTGTCTTTCTGAATTATGGTTTTCTCTGGGTATATGTCCAGTAGTGGGATTGCTGGGTCATATGGTAACTCTATTTTTAGTTTTTTAAGGAACCCCCATACTGTTCTCCAAAGTGGCTTTATCAATTTACATTCCCACTAACAGTGCAGGAGGGTTCCCTTTGCTCCACACCCTCTCCAGTATTTGCTGTTTGTAGATTTTCTGATGGTGCCCATTCTAACTGGTGTGAGGTGATACCTCATTGTAGTTTTGATTTGCATTTCTCTAATAATTAGTGATGTTGAGCAGCTTTTCATGTGCTTCTTGGCCATTTGCATGTCTTCTTTGGAGAAATGTCTATTTAAGTCTTCTGCCCATTTTTGGATTGGGTTGTTTGTTTCTTTAATATTGAGCTGCATGAGCTGTTTATATATTTTGGAAATTAATCCTTTGTCCGTTGATTTATTTGCAAATATTTTCTCCCATTCTGAGGGTTGTCTTTTCATCTTGTTTATGGTTTCCTTTGCTGTGCAAAAGCTTTGAAGTTTCATTAGGTCCGATTTGTTTATTTTTGTTTTTATTTCCATTACTCTAGGAGGTGGATCAAAAAAGATTTTGCTGTGATTTATGTCAAAGAGTGTTCTTCCTATGTTTTCCTCTAAGAGTTTTATAGTGTCCAGTCTTACATTTAGGTCTGGAATCCATTTTGAGTTTATTTTTGTGTATGGTGTTAGGGAGTGCTCTAATTTCATTCTTTTACATGTAGCTGCCCAGTTTTCTCAGCACCACTTATTGAAGAGACTGTCTTTTCTCCATTGTATATCTTTGCCTCCTTTGTCATAGATTAGTTGACCATAGGTGTGTGGGTTTATCTCTGGGCTTTCTATCTTGTTCCATTGATCTATGTTTCTGTTTTTGTGCCAGTACCATATTGTCTTGATTACTGTAGCTTTGTAGTATAGTCTGAAGTCAGGGAGTCTGATTCCTCCAGCTCTGTTTTTTTCCCTCAAGGCTGCTTTGGCTATTCGGGGTCTTTTGTGTCTCCATACAAATTTTAAGATGATTTGTTCTAGTTACATAAAAAATGCCATTGGTAATTTGATAGGGATTGCATTGAATCTGTAGATTGCTTTGGGTACTACAGTCATTTTCACAATATTGATTCTTCCAATCCAAGAACATGGTATATCTCTCCATCTGGTTGTATCATCTTTAATTTCTTTCATCAGTGTCTTATAGTTTTCTGCATACAGGTCTTTTGTCTCCCTAGGTAGGTTTATTCCTAGGTATTTTATTCTTTTTGTTGCAATGGTAAATGGGAGTGTTTCCATAATTTCTCTTTCAGATTTATCATCATTAGTGTATAGGAATGAAAGAGATTTCTGTGCATTAATTTTGTATCCTGCAACTTTACCAAATTCATTGATAAGCTCTAGTAGTTTTCCGGTGGCATTTTTAGTATTCTCTATGTATAGTATCATGTCATCTGCAAACAGTGACAGTTTTACTTCTTTTCCAATTTGAATTCCTCTTGTGTCTTTTTCTTCTCTGATTGCCACGTCTAGGACTTCCAAAACTATGTTGAATAAGAGTGGTGAGAGTGGACATCCTTGCCTTCTTCCTGATCTTAGAGGAAATGCTTTCAGTTTTTCACCATTGAGAATATTTGCTGTGGGTTTCTCACATATGGCCTTTATTATGTTGAGGTAGGTTCCCTCTATGCCCACTTTCTGGAGAGTTTTTATCATAAATGGGTGTTTAATTTTGTCAAAAGCTTTTCCTGCATCTATTGAGATGACCATATGGTTTTTATTCTTCAATTTATTAATATGGTGTATTACATCCATTGAGTTGCATATATTGAAGAATCCTTGCATCCCTGGGATAAACCCCACTTGATCATGGTGTATGATCCTTTTAATGTGTTGTTAGATTCTGTTTGCTAGTATTTTGTTGAGGATTTTTGCAGCTATATTCATCAGTGATATTGGTCTGTAATTTTCTTTTTTTGTAGTATCTTTGTCTGGTTTTGGTATCAGGGTGATGGTGGCCTCATAGAATGAGTTTGGGAGTGTTCCTTCCTCTGTAATTTTTTGGAAGAGTTTGAGAAGGATGGGTGTTAGCTCTTCTCTAAATGTTTGATAGAATTCACCTGTGAAGCCATCTGGTCCTAGACTTTTGTTTTGTTTGTTGAAAGATTTTTAATCACAGTTTCAATTTCATTACTTGTGATTGGTCTGTTCACATTTTCTGTTTATTCCTGATTCAGTATTGGAAGGTTATACCTTCCTAAGAATTTGTCATTTCTTCCAGGTTGTCCATTTTATTGGCATAGAGTTCCTTGTAGTAGTCTCTTAGAATGCTTTGTATTTCTGTGATGTCTCTTGTAAGTTCTCCTTTTTCATTTCTAATTTTATTGATTTGAGTCCTCTCCCTCTTTTTCTTGATGAGTCTGGCTAGTGGCTTATCAATTTTGTTTATCTTCTCAAAGAACCAGGTTTTAGTTTTATTGATCTTTGCTATTGTTTTCTTTGTTTCTATTTCATTTGTTTCTGCTCTGATCTTTATGATTTCTTTCCTTCTGCTAACTTTGGGTTTTGTTTGTTCTTCTTTCTCTAGTTCCTTTAGACTGTTTACTTGAGATTTTTCTTGTTTCGTGAGGTAGGCTTGTATAGCTATAAACTTCCCTCTTAGAACTGCTTTTGTTGCATCTCATAGGTTTTGGATCATCATGTTTTCATTGTCATTTGTCTCTACGTATTTTTTGATTTCCTCTTTGATTTCTTCAGTGATCTCTTGGTTATTTAGTAACGTATTGTTTAGCCTCCATGCGTTTGTGTTTTTTACGTTTTTTTCCCTGTAATTGATTTCTAATCTCATAGTGTTGTGGTCAGAAAAGATGCTTGATATGATTTCAATTTTCTTAAATTTACTGAGGCTTGATTTGTGACCCAAGATGTGATCTATCCTGGAGAATGTTCCGTGCACACTTGAGAAGAAAGTGTAATCTGCTGTTTTTGGATGGAATGTCCTATAAATATTTTTTATATTTATATTTATATTATGAATTTTCTATTCACTTTAAAAAATATAATATCTAATTGCTAATGGGATTAATTACATAAGCTAGTCAATGGGCTATACACTGAGTACTTTTTATATGTTTGATTTATTGTTTGAAAGGAATGAAACAACAGACCTACCAGAAGCACTCTTGTTCGCCACGTCCTATAACCAACAAATCACTTTGCACTAATGAAATATTTGACCTTACACAGTCTGTCACGGTCTAAACATGAATAACTCAGCACTGTGCAGCATTTTAATCATGTCCTTTTTGGTTTTGGGAATTTTTAATGTAATTTGTTTAGCACTTTTGTTTTTCCATCACAAAGCTTCAATAGACTTGACAACATACAGCTTCACAAAGCTGATGAGCATGACATGTAGCAATGATGGTTCTGGAAATGCATCTACTTCTTTGTGGAGGAAAAGCAGGTTGTATCAAAGTATGGAAAGAGTTTGACTGAAATAGCCTCCTGAGTGATTAAAGGCTCAAAAATGTTTTTATAAAAATCAGCCAAGCTTGGAGGATATTTTTTTAAAAATCCAAAGGCTTTACGCTCGTTTTCTGTCTACCCCAGTGAAACAAACACATGATTAGGTGGCTTGCACCTGTCAGGCAAGTGACAGTGATCTCCGGAGCTGATTATCCTGGGAGAGTGTTACACTAATTATATCCGCCCCCCCCAAAAAAAAAGAGCAGGTGAAACAACTCTTTGATAATATTGCTACCATTCGAAATATCACATGTATCGATATTTACACTGTATTCAAGGTTGTACGTTTGCAGCATCATCCTTAGGAACTGGATAATGATGGGCTGCCCTTAATACTGAAATATTCAAGCAAAGCTCCTTTCAGAACAGTATTTACGAAATCACACATATTAGTTTCCAAACTCTTATAAAATATTCACAAGAATACATCCATTGAAACTATAGTTCTCAACCTTCCCATTCTCTCTCCCCTACTCCAAAACACCTGAAGCGTCTGGGACATGTGGCAGTAAACCTCAAGGTAGTCTCGGTCCCGAGGATGGGTGAACCAGACTCTGGTGTTAGATGGAAACGATGTGACCCCACTCCACAGTTTCCTGCACTGTGGAGGGCCAGACATCAATGATACATTCCTGGCCTTTCCACCTCCTCTCACTCCTCTCCCTCAAGAGAATTACTTCATTGGTGAATCTGAGAAAAAGAATTTTGAATATGCATTATTCTGCTCTCTCTGCTTATGAGCATACTGTTTGTAGGAAGTGAACAGTCTCTGCTCCTTCATGCAACAGATTTTAAAGGGTTTCTGTCCCCACAGATTTTAAGTAGGCCTGTAATGATCCCTCTCCCTGCCAAAACCCCCAAGCCTGGATTGGTAGAACTGTAAACTTTGCTAATCACGACTAGGGAGACCATTTACCAGTAAATATAAACCGTATCCTACAATATCAACTTTGTGATTCATAAAGTTGCATATTTATTAATTCCACCATGGCTTACTCTTTTATTTCTCAAAGATTTAGAATCTGGGGCAGGAAATGGAGATGCTGAGTATTGGCCATCCCAATACCCCAGAATCCAGAAAGTAATTTGAAAAATCCTCCTATGTGGATTCCAATACACTGCCCTGGGGCCAACTCCATAACCCCAATTGAGGATCACTTCTTTAACTGAATTCTTAAATATTCCTTAGTAGGTCTTTCCACTACTTTTAAAATCACAGTTTATTCACAGTCACCCTACTCTCTTGTTCCAAAGAATGATTTAAAAAAAAAATTTTATTATTATTTACCCCAAACATAAGGTTACTATACTCCAGTAGGATAAAATGAGAAAAGGTTCCCATTTGGAACAAGCCACATTTTCAGGTCACTTCTCTCGGATAGTTGAAAACAGAAACATGAACGTGTCTGGTATGGGCAAGTCTATAATTATAAAAATTAAAGTACTGTATGGTGAAGTCCAAAGTCAAGATAATTCAAAATAAATGAATGTTATTTTCCTATTTTAGAAAGAATTCTACGCAAATGACTTGATTTATTCATTTCACAAATACATATTGAAAACTTACGTTATGTCCTCTTAAGTTTTCTAGTATCTCAAACTCTGTATCTCAGAGCTGAACATACCAACCTTCTCCACAAACATTCTCACCCTCTCGCCTCCACTGTATCTGCTAATGGTGTTACCATGCTCTAATGATCACAGAGGTTCCAAATGATGAAATAAACATTGATCATTCTCTTGTCTTCACTTTCCATCTACACAGGGTCACTAAGCTATTTTGTTTTGTTTTGTTTTCAATTTTACTGAAGCCATATCTTTTACATCCATCTCTTCCTTTCCATTCCTATGGTCATAAGCTTGGTTACTTCATCAGCTCTTTCTTGGATAACTGCCTTTCGTTTACACTTTGCCCATCAGCCCTACACGTTATTGACAGTAGAAATAACATTTTAATTTTCATATTCTTTCTGCTGTTAACCCTGCCATTTTCTCTTTAAAAGCATCCCTGAAGTGCTGCAATTTTCCTTTGTGCTATAACTCTACCCATCTCTCTCTGCTACCACACCAGAACTATGCACAGTGACTATGCCTTATCCATTCCCGCTTCCTCTACCAGATAAAAGTATCTGGCATATTGTTAGTATTCAACATATGCTTGTTGAATATAACAAATTTGAAACAAATCTCTATTTTTACTAAAACTCTGTACTTTTTCTGTGTCTTCCAATTCATCCATTTTGATAGTTTATTTTAAAACTACTATTATTCAAGACCCCAGTAGCTTAAAAAAAAAAATCATTCATACTCCTCTTTTTATGTCTCTTCAATAGGTAACTTAAAAGAAGTTTCCATATTACATATTTTGGGAAAGCCCATCCAATTTAATAACACTTGCCGCCCTCAAAAAAAAACAAACCTTCAAGCTTTTAACTTTACTTAAAAAACCTTCCCTTTACTATTTATCACAATCATGATTGCAAAAAATACACAGAATGCATTTTTTTAATTACATGTGTAAAACAAAGGTACAGAAATTGGGCATAGATTTAGAAACTCAGTCTAGTTTTCTTATAGGGTGATTATATTGAAATTTGTATAACTTCTTGGCAAAATGACTCCCTGAGAGATACTGTTATGTGTAGGAATATAGAAAATTCTGAGACATTTTGAAGATTTATGAGAGCAGCAGAACAGGACATAAGAAAACAGAAAATCCAGGATGTCTGGTTGGCCTCTCTCTGGTAAAACAGAAACAAGCCTTCCCAGGAACTCTGAGGAACTAGAAACCTTTGTGCCAGCATTGAGGTTAATGTGCTTCTTTCTGAAATATAAGGATGATTCTAAGAAGTGTTACAGAAACATATAACGTTTTGAAACATTACCTTGCTTGATGAGTCATATAAGAATTTTTCTGGAAAAGATGGATTTTCTATGACTTGAAATAGTTCTTTTGGAAATTCATCAATACAAGAAGAAGAATATAGCTGTAAGAATCTTTTAAGGAAAAAATGCATTTCTTTTTGGCGCAAAATCAATCCAGAGTTGAAAAGAGAAGTGAGAAGTGTGTCATCTGGCAAAGACATTCCAGATCCTGGCTTCAGAGATGCTTAAAGAAAAAAAAAAAAAAAAACCAAAACACTAATATAGAGTCATGTTAGATAACAAAATGGTCTCAATATTGTTGGCCTTTACTCATTAACTTTATTCCTGTATATCCCCACCTCACCTAGTGGCTGCCCATGACCTTCCTCCATTTTTCAAGCTTATACACTAATAGAATTGCTTCTGGCCAAGCTTAGCAATGCAAAATATTCTATCTAGCTGTCTTATTTTGGGTTTCCCCCCCAAAAAAACCTTAAAGCAAAAATGTAGGTGCAGGTAATTTATTTGAAAACCGATGTCAAGTGAGAGAACAGGAAAAGTGTGATAGAGAGAAGAAAAGAGCCAATGAGATTGAGTTATGAAAGGGCTACAGCTATGGACAAGGAGGGCTCAGTCCTGCTGAGGACCTCCTGGAAAAAACATGTAACATTGTTCCATCAATGTTACAACTATCTACCAGTTCCCTACCTCAGGTTACTGCTGAGTGTGTGGAATCCCTGGTACTTCCAGGCTGTCCTGCCTGCATGCTGGGCCGTAGTAACTTCTGAGAAAGCCCAGAGCAGAAAGCAGTAAAATGTGGGCGATTGACATGGGAAGCCCCAGCAGGTGAATCCAGAAGTGAGCTGAGTTGATAAGGGGGAGGGCATCACCAGGGCCTGCTGCACTGGCTCATGTCCACTTCCTTGACATTGAACTCTTGGCCCCATCACAATGCACCTTCTACCCAACACCTTTCTGAGTGCTTGTCCATCCCGTCGCTAACTCCCAATAACCATGCTGAGCCACCCCGTGACTCGGCCTATTTGCCCTGCTGGCTTCTCCATCACTGGGCGCTGGCATGGTCAACCTGTCTTTTCCAACTGTTTGCCAATAAGCAACACTGAATCACCAATTTTATGGCCACAGATAAACACATTGTCACAAAAACATAGGAGGAACTGATTTAAAGCAGATTATACACGTTTTTCTGGATATTCTTTAGATCTTTAAATCAATGATTTAAAAGAAAAAAAAACTGAACAAAATCCAAAACTTCGTGGAGTTAAATATCCTATCTTCCCCTTTACATACTGGATACTGGAACACTCTCTCCTTAAAGCCAAAATTTCACCTTGTTCATTTTATAAGCTGTCACATTATGGTCACTCTGATTCTTAACCGTTTTGACCCCCACACCACTTTGGCAGTCTTGGGGGATGCCTCTGGATGCCTCCTTCTAAGGACGTTTTCAAATACATTGAAATACAGTTCTATCCAAAGGTCCACGTATCTCAGTTTAAGAACCCCTAAAATTTCCATCTTCTGATGAGAGTTCACTCAGAAAGAAGTCAAAAGTATTTTATAATTCTAAATAAGAAATATGACTTAAACAATAAGTTTAAACAATATATTCCTGGAAAGGAATATATTCTTTCTTAACACAGAAAAGGCCTACCTAGCAGTTTGCTCATATTATTAATTCTTTGCAGGTGAATATAATAGCGCAGCAGAAGAATCCATGTAATATCCACTTTAATTGGGGTTTCTTCCCCAGTATCTACATTCTCATATATCTCATCACTAGGGTAAGAGAATGTACAGGCAGTCTGGAAGGCAACTTGGTAATTATCTGAAAGTAAAAAAAAAAAAAAAAAAAATTGGAATACAAATATGCTTTCCTTGAAAAATAACCATATGTGAAAAGAGAAAAGGAAAACTCATAAACGAAATACTGACGCTTAGGGCTGCATTCAATTAAAAAAAAAATTTATATCACAAAAGACACCAAACACAAAGTTAAATGACAAACCATAGACTGAGAAAAGATACTTAGAATACACAAATTATATTTTGTCTACTATGTAATCAATAAGAAAAAGTCAGCTAGTTCAACAGAAACATGGGCAAAAAATTTCAACAGGCAACTCATAGAAAAGGAAACCCAAATGGACAAAATTTTTAGCATAATTAAAAATCAGATAAATGCAATTTAAAATGAAATACCATTTCACATTCCTCAGGAATTAACAGAAACTAAAATCTCAAAATAATAAATATTGTTAATAATGTGAAGAAACCAGAATTCTCATACAGCACTTGTGAAAGCAAATTCCTGGGCAGGGTCTAATAAAATTTTAAATGCAGATACTCATATATGTGTACCAGGAGTCTTGCAGAAGGTACTCATGGCAGCATTGTTTGTATTACCAAAAAATAAGAAAAAGGAAATTTGAATAAATACAGGCATTAATTTGATGGCATTTCAAATGAATTAACTAAATCCATAAGGGAGAAACTATACTCCATGGGACAAATCAGGCCCATGCATGTTTATGTATGACCCATGAGCTAAGAATGGTCTTTATATTTTTAAGTGGTTGAAAAAATTTTAAAAATAGTATTTTGTGACATGTGAAAGTTTATGAAATTCAAATGTCAGTGTCCATAACTAAAGCCTTAATGGAATACAGCCATGTTCATTCATTTACATTTTGTCTATGGTTCCTTTCACATTAACACAGCAGAGTTGAATAGCTACAACAGAGACCACAAAGTGTAAAATATTTACTATTTGGCCCTTTATAAAAACATTTACTGACCCAGACTTTGCTCAAAAAAGATAAAGTGGAGAAAAATACCTAAAGATAATTAATATAGAGACATCAATAGCCTCCACACGAAAACAACAACCAGTAGAAATCTAATGAAAAAATTTTGCAATACCAATAAAAAGGTAAAATATCCAGAAATAAACCTGACAAGAAGTATACAAGATCTATCTAAAGAAAACATTAAAACACTCTTAAGGGACTAATATTTTTTAAAAAGGCATGAACTAAAAAATATAGGACATAAAATATTCTTGGTTAAGATGACTCAATAGAAGAAAAATGTTGTTTCTAAGATAAAATATAAAGGTAATGAAACTCCAATGAAATTATGAGAGAGCTTTTTTAACTAGACAAGCTGCTTCCAAAGTAAAAATAAAAAGCCATAAAAGACAAGAAAAACAATTTTGAAAAGAAAGAGTAATGAGTGGGGATTTACTTTAATAGATATTAAATATATTATAAGGCTACAATAATTAAAACTGTGTGGTACTGAAACCTGAATAGACAGATCAATAGGAAATGAGTAAAAAGTACAGAAATAGGGTGGTCATCTGGAAAAACTAAAATTGTATCCATTTGTTATTTTTTATATATTCCAAATAGGTTTCCATAAATTAGTAAAAGGGTCCATGGGAGAACTAATTCATAGTCACAGAATAGGGACAAAACCTTTCTAACTATGACATAAATGCAAAACTTATCAAAGAAAAGTTTAATAATGTATACCATTTAGAAATAAAAAGTTTCTTCATGGGACAGAACCACCATAAAGAAGGCTAAATAATAACTGATAATTGAAAAAATATATTTGCAAATAGTATCACAGTTAAAGGGTTGATTTCTATAATTAAGAGCTTCTACAAATGTTTAAAGAAAAGGCAATGGAAAAAAACCAACCCCCCCCCCCCAAAAAAAAGGGCTTCCCTGGTGGCCCGATGGTTGAGAGTCTGCCTGCTGATGCAGGGGACACGGGTTCATGTCCCAGTCCAGGAAGATCCCACATTCCGCAGAGCGGCTGGGCCCATGAGCCATGGCCGCTGAGCCTGTGCGTCCGGAGCCTGTGTGTCCGGAGCCTGTGCTCCGCAACGGAAGAGGCCACAACAGTGAGAGACCCATGTACCGCAAAAAAAAAAAAAAAGAGCAAATCATAGGCAGAGAGTTCACACAAAAGATGCTTAAGCTTAGTCCTAGTAAGAGATGTGTAAATTTTTTTTTTTTACATCTTTATTGGACTATAATTGCTTTACAATGGTGTGTTAGTTTCTGCTTTATAACAAAGTGAATCAGTTATACATATAAATATGTTCCCATATCTCTTCCCTCTTGCGTCTCCCTCCCTCCCACCCTCCCTATCCCACCCCTCTAGGAGGTCACAAAGCACTGAGCTGATCTCCCTGTGCTATGCGGCTGCTTCCCACTATCTATCTACCTTACGTATGGTAGTGTATATATGTCCATTCCACTCTCTCGCTTTGTCACAGCTTACCCTTCCCTCTCCCCATATCCTCAAGTCCATTCTCTAGTAGGTCTGTGTCTTTAGTCCTGTCTTACCCCTAGGTTCTTCATGACATTTTTTTCCTTAAATTCCATATATATGTGTTAGCATACGGTATTTGTCTTTCTTTCTGACTTACTTCACTCTGTATGACAGACTTTAGGTCTATCCACCACATTACAAATAGCTCAATTTCGTTTCTTTTTATGGCTGAGTAATATTCCATTGTATATATGTGCCACATCTTCTTTATCCATTCATCCGATGATGGATGCTTAGGTTGTTTCTGTCTCCGGGCTATTGTAAATAGAGTTGCAATGAACATTTTGGTACATGATTCTTTTTGAATTATGGTTTTCTCAGGGTATATGCCCAGTAGTGGGATTGCTGGGTCATATGGTAGTTCTATTTGTAGTTTTTTAAGGAACCTCCATACTGTTCTCCATAGTGGCTGTACCAATTCACATTCCCACCAGCAGTGCAAGAGTATTCCCTTTACTCCACACCCTCTCCAGCATTTATAGTTTCTAGATTTTTTGATGATGGCCATTCTGACTGGTGTGAGATGATATCTCATTGTAGTTTTGACTTGCGTTTCTCTAATGATCAATGATGTTGAGCATTCTTTCATGTGTTTTTTGGCAGTCTGTATATCTTCTTTGGAGAAATGCCTACTTAGGTCTTCTGCCTATTTTTGGACTGGGTTGTTTGTTTTTTTGTTATTGAGCTGCATGGGCTGCTCGTATATTCTGGAGATTAATCCTTTGTCAGTTGCTTCATTGGCAAATGTTTTCTCCCATTCGGAAGGTTATCTTTTCACCTTGTTTATGGTTTCCTTTGATGTGCAAAAGCTTTTAAGTTTCATTAGGTCCCATTTGTTTATTACTGTTTTTATTTCCATTTCTCTAGGAGGTGGGTCAAAAAGGATCTTGCTGTGATGTATGTCATAGAGTGTTCTGCCTATGTTTTCCTCTAAGAGTTTTATAGTGTCTGGCCTTACATTTAGGTCTTTAATCCATTTTGAGTTTATTTTTGTGTATGAGGTTAGGGAGTTTTCTAATTTCATTCTTTTACATGGAGCTGTCCAGTTTTCCCAGCACCACTTATTGAAGAGGCTGTCCTTTCTCCAATGTACATTCCTGCCTCCTTTATCAAAGATAAGGTGACCATATGTGCATGGGTTTATCTCTGGGCTTTCTATCCTGTTCCATTGATCTATATTTCTGTTTTCGTGCCACTACCATACTGCCTTCATTACTGTAGCTTCGTAGTATAGTCTGAAGTCCGGGAGCCTAATTCCTCCAGCTCCGTTTTTTGTTCTCAAGTTTGCTTTGGCTATTAGGGGTCTTTTGTGTTTCCATACAAATTGTGAAAAAATTTTTTCAGTTCTGTGAAAAATGCCAGTGGTAGTTTGATAGGGATTGCATTGAATCTCTAGATTACTTTGAGTAGTAGAGTCATTTTCACAATGTTGATTCTTCCAATCCAAGAACATGGTATATGGCTCTATCTATTTGTATCATCTTTAATTTCTTTCAACAGTGTCTTATAAATTTCTGCATACAGGTCTTTTGTCTCCTTAGGTAGGTTTATTCCTAGATATTATATTCTTTTTGTTGCAATGGTAAATGGGAGTGTTTTCTTGATTTCACTTTCAGATTTTTCATCTTTAGTGTACAGGAATGCCAGAGATTTCTGCACATTAATTTTGTATCCTGCTACTTTACCAAATTCATTGATAAGCCCTAGTAGTTTTCTGGTAGCATCTTTAGGATTCTCTATGTATAGTATCATGTCATCTGCAAACAGTGACAGCTTTACTTCTTCTTTTCCGATTTGGATTCCTTTTATTTCCTTTTCTTCTCTGATTGCTGTGGCTAAAACTTCCAAAACTATGTTGAATAAGAGTGGTGAGAGTGGGCAACCTTGTCTTGTTCCTGATCTTAAAGGAAATGCTTTCAGTTTTTCACCATTGAGGACAATGTTGGCTGTGGGTTTGTCATATATGGCCTTTATTATGGTGAGGAAAGTTCCCTCTATGCCTACTTTCTGCAGGGTTTTTATCATAAATGGGTGTTGAATTTTGTCAAAAGCTTTCTCTGCATCTATTGAGATGATCATATGGTTTTTCTCCTTCAATTTGTTAATATGGTGTATCACGTTGATTGATTTGTGAATATTGAAGAATCCTTGCATTCCTGGAATAAATCCCACTTGACCATGGTGTATGATCCTTTTAATGTGCTGTTGGATTCTGTTTGCTAGTATTTTCTTGAGGATTTTTGCATCTATGTTCATCAGTGATATTAGCCTGTAGTTTTCTTTCTTTGTGATATCCTTGCCTGGTTTTGGTATCAAGGTGATGGTGGCCTCATAGAATGAATTTGGGAGTGTTCCTCCCTCTGCTATATTTTGGAAGAGTTTGAGAAGGATAGGTGTTACCTCTTCTCCAAATGTTTGATAGAGTTCGCCTGTGAAGCCATCTGGTCCTGGGCTTTTGTTTGTTGGAAGATTTTTAATCACAGTTTCAATTTCAGTGCTTGTGATTGGCCTGTTCATATTTTCTATTTCTTCCTGATTCAGTCTTGGCAGTTGTGCATTTCTAAGAATTTGTCCGTTTTTTCCAGGTTGTACATTTCATTGGCATAGAGTTGCTTGTAGTAATCTCTCATGATCTTTTGTATTTCTGCAGTGTCAGTTGTTACTTCTTTTTCATTTCTAATTCTATTGATTTGAGTCTTCTCCCTTTTTTTCATGGTGAGTCTGGCTAATTGTTTATCAATTTTTTTTATCTTTTCAAAGAACCAGCTTTTAGTTTTATTGATCTTTGCTATTGTTTCCTTCATTTCTTTTTCATTTATTTCTGATCTGATTTTTATGATTTCTTTCCTTCTGCTAACTTTGGGGTTTTTTGTTCTACTTTCTCTAATTGCTTTAGGTGCAAGGTTAGGTTGTTTATTCGAGATGTTTCCTGTTTCTTAAGGTAGGATAGTATTGCTATAAACTTCCCTCTTAGAACTGCTTTTGCTGCATCCTATAGGTTTTGGGTCATCGTGTCTCCATTGCCATTTGTTTCTAGGTATTTTTTGATTTCCTCTTTGATTTCTTCAGTGATCACTTCGTTATTAAGTAGTGTTTTGTTTAGCCTCCGTGTGTTTGTATTTTTTACAGATCTTTTCCTGTAATTGATATCTAGTCTCATAGCATTGTGGTAAGAAAAGATACTTGATACAATTTCAATTTTCTTAAATTTACCAAGCCTTGATTTGTGACCCAAGATACGATCTATCCTGGAGAATGTTCCATGAGCACTTGAGAAAAATGTGTATTCTGTTGTTTTTGGATGGAATGTCCTATAAATATTAATTAAGTCCATCTTGTTTAATGTATCATTTAAAGCTTGTGTTTCCTTATTTTCATTTTGGATGATCAGTCCATTGGTGAAAGTGGGGTGTTAAAGTCCCCTACTATGAATGTGTTACTGTCGATTTCCCCTTTTATTGCTGTTAGTATTTGCCTTATGTATTGAGGTGCTCCTATGTTGGGTGCATAAATATTTACAATTGTTATATCTTCTTCTTGGATTGAGCCCTTGATCATTATGTAGTGTCCTTCTTTGTCTCTTCTAATAGTCTTTATTTTAAAATCTATTTGGTCTGATATGAAAATTGCTACTCCAGCTTTCTTTTGGTTTCCATTTGCATGCAATATCTTTTTCCATCCCCTTACTTTCAGTCTGTATGTGTCTCTAGGTCTGAAGCGGGTCTCTTGTAGACAGCATATATATGGGTCTTGTTTTTGTATCCATTCCGCCAATCTGTGTCTTTTGGTGGGAGCATTTAGTCCATTTACATTTAAGGTAATTATCGATATGTATGTTCCTATTCCCATTTTCTTAATTGCTTTGGGTTCGTTATTGTAGGTCTTTTCCTTCTCTTGTGTTTCTTGCCTAGAGAAGTTCCTTTAGCATTTGTTGTAAAGCTGGTTTGTTGGTGCTGAACTCTCTCAGCTTTTGCTTTTCTGTAAAGGTTTTAATTTCTCCATCAAATCTGAATGAGATCCTTGCTGGGTAGAGTAATCTTGGTTGCAGGTTTTTCTCCTTCATCACTTTAAATACGTCCTGCCAGTCCCTTCTGGCTTGCAGAGTTTCTGCTGAAAGATCAGCTGTTAACCTTATGGGGATTCCCTTGTGTGTAATTTGTTGTTTTTCCCTTGCTGCTTTTAATATGTTTTCTTTGTATTTAATTTTTGATAGTTTGATTAATATGTGTCTTGGCGTATTTCTCCTTGTATTTATCCTGTATGGGACTCTCTGTGCTTCCTGGACTTGATTAACTATTTCCTTTGCCATATTAGGGAAGTTTTCAACTATAATCTCTTCAAATATTTTCTCAGTCCCTTTCTTTTTCTCTTCTTCTGGAACCCCTATAATTCGAATGTTGGTGCGTTTAATGTTGTCCCAGAGGTCTCTGAGACTGTCCTCAGTTCTTTTCATTCTTGTTTCTTTATTCTGCTCTGAAGTAGTTATTTCCACTATTTTATCTTCCAGGTCTCTTATCCCTTCTTCTGCCTCAGTTATTCTTCTATTGATCCCATCCAGAGTATTTTTAATTTCACTTATTGTGTTGTTAATCATTGCTTGTTTCATCTTTAGTTCTTCTAGGTCCTTGTTAAATGTTTCTTGCATTTTGTCTATTCTATTTCCAAGATTTTGGATCATCTTTACTATCATTATTCTGAATTCTTTTTCAGGTAGACTGCCTATTTCCTCTTCATTTGTTAGGTCTGGTGGGTTTTTATCTTGCTCCTTCATCTGCTGTGTGTTTTTCTGTCTTCTCATTTTGCTTATCTTACTGTGTATGGGGTCTCCTTTTTGTAGGCTGCAGGTTCGTAGTTTCCGTTGTTTTTGGTGTCTGTCCCCAGTGGCTAAAGTTGGTTCAGTGGGTTGTGTAGGTTTCCTGGTGGAGGGGACTAGTGCCTGTGTTCTGGTGGATGAGGCTGGATCTTGTCTTTCTGGTGGGCAGGTCCACGTCTGGTGGTGTGTTTTGGGGTGTCTGTGGACTTATTATGATTTTAGGCAGCCTCTCTGCTAATGGGTGGGGTTGTGTCCCTGTCTTGCTAGTTGTTTGGCATAGGGTGTCCAGCACTGTAGCTTGCTGGTCGTTGAGTGAAGCTGGGTGCTGGTGTTGAGATAGAGATCTCTGGGAGATTTTCGCCATTTGATATTATGTGGAGCTGGGAGGTCTCTTGTGGACCAGTGTCCTGAAGTTGGCTCTCCCACCTCAGTGGCACAGCACTGACTCCTGGCTGCATCACCAAGAGCCTTTCATCCACACGGCTCAGAATAAAAGGGAGAGAAAGGAAAGAAAGGAAAGAAAGGAAAGAAAGGAAAGAAAGAAAGAAAGAAAGAAAGAAAGAATAAAGTTATTAAAATTAAAAATATTAATTAAAAAAAACGGATGGATAGAACCCTAGGACAAATGGTGGCAGCAAAGCTATACAGACAAAATCTCATACAGAAGCATACACATACACACTCACAAAAAGAGAAAAAGGGGAAAAAAATCATAAATCTTGCTCTCAAATTCCACCTCCTCAATTTGAGATGATTTGTTGTCTATTCATGTGTTCCACAGATGCAGGGTACATCAAGTTGATTGTGGACCTTTAATCCACTGCTTCTGAAGCTGCTGGGTGAGATTTCCCTTTCTCTTCTTTGTTCTCACAGCTCCTGGGGGCTCAGTTTTGGATTTGGCCCCGCCTCGGCGTGTAGGTCGCAGGAGGGCGTCTGTTCTTCGCTCAGACAGGATGGGGTTAAAGGAGCAGGTGCTTCGTGGACTCTGGCTTACTCAGGCCGGGGGGAGGGAGGGGTACGGAGTGTGGGGCGAGCCTGCAGCGGCAGAGACCAGCGTGCCTTTGCACCAGCCTGAGGCGCGCCGTGCGTTCTCCTGGGAAAGTTGTCACTGGATCCCGGGACCCTGGCAGTGGCGGGCTGCACAGGCTCCCCGGAAGGGGGGTGTGGATAGTGACCTGTGCTCGCACACAGGCTTCTTGGTGGAGGCAGTAGCGGCCTTAGCGTCTCATGCCCGTCTCTGGGGTCCGCGCTTTTAGCCGCGGCTCACGCCCGCCTCTGGAGCTCCTTTCAGCAGCGCTCTTAATCCCCTCACCTCGCACACCAGGAAACAAAGAGGGAAGAAAAAGTCTCTTGCCTCTTCGGCAGGTCCAGACTTTTCCCTAGACTCCTTCCTGGTTAGCCGTGGTGCACTAGCCCCCTTCAGGCTGTGTTCACGCTGCCAACCCCAGTCCTCTCCCTGCGCTCCGACCGAAGCTGGAGCCTCAGCTCCCAGCCCCGCCCGCCCCAGCGGGGGAGCAGACAAGCCTCTCGGGCCGGTGAGTGCCGGTCAGCACCCATCCTCCGTGTGGGAATCTCTCTGCTTTGCCCACCGCACCCCTGTTGCTGTGCTCTCCTCCGCAGCTCCAGCTCCAAAGCTTTCCCCCTCCGCCACCCACAGTCTCAGCCCGTGAAGGGGCTTCCTAGTGTGTGGAAACCTTTCCTCCTTCACAGCTCCCTCCCACTGGTGCAGGTCCCATCCCCATCCTTTTGTCTCTGTTTATTCTTATTTTTTTTGCCCTACCCAGGTACGTGGGGACTTTCTTGCCTTTTGGGAGGTCTGAGGTCTTCTGCCAGTGTTCAGTAGGTGTTCTGTAGGACTTGTTCCACGTGTAGATGTATTTCTGGTGTATCTGCGGGGAGGAAGGTGATCTCCGTGTGTTACTCTTCCGCCATCTTCCCCTCGTCCAGATGTGTAAATTAAAATTAAATCTTCCCTTCCTACTATATTGACAAAGGTTTAAAATTTTTTTATAATATACCTGTATCAACAAAGGTATGGGGGAAAATGACCTTTTATTAATTACTGGCAGGAAAACAAATTGGCATAACCTTTATGGAAGGTGTTTTGCAAACCTTATCAAAATTACAAATGATTCTACCCTTTGATCCAGAAATTTTCCTTATGGGAATTGACCCAATCAATATACTAGCTTATGAACAAAATTTTATACATATATAATTATACATATACTATATATATAAATCATATACATATGACATTTATAAATGTACATATATATCATATATGTGCAAAGCTTTGTACATAGATTAGTATATCTATTGGGTCAATAGATATATATGTGAGATATATATATATATATGTATATATCTCTCACATATATATCTAGAGCAAATTTGTATGTAATAGCAAAAGGGTAGAAACAACCTAAACATCAAAGGAAGACTAATTATGGTGCATCTTTATAAAGATTATGCAACAATAAAAAGAAGCTACGTATTGATTTGAAAAGAACTGCCAACAGATACACTTACATTAGGTTGAAGAAAAGCAATGAGGAAGGAGCATAAAATTATGCATACTAATGGCTATACTGTTATTTGTTTTTTTTTGTTGTTGTTGTTTGTTTGTTTTTATGCAGTACACCGGCCTCTCACTGTTGTGGCCTCTCCGGCTGCGGAGCACAGGCTTCGGATGCGCAGGCTCAGCAGCCATAGCTCACGGGCCCAGCCGCTCTGCGGCACGTGGGATCTTCCCAGACCAGGGCACGAACCCGTGTCCCCTGCATCGGCAGGTGGACTCTCAACCACTGTGCCACCAGGGAAGCCCTATTATTTGTGTTTTTAAGGGAAAAATATATCAGTGTATTAGTGTGCACCATATTGGTTCACTCAACATTTTTCCTAATCTCTGAATGTGCTTACCTATATTGAAGAAGTTGCAGAGATAAAAATCCCATTTCTGAGGTTTCCTTGCAGCTAGGGCCCTGGATGAGATTTAGGTATCACCAATTCAGTGCATTCACGAAAGACCTGAAGTTGGCACTGTGCTAAGTGGTGCGGAAGACAAGAGTCAAAGCATCTTTTGCTTGTGTGGATTCTGGCAGAGGTGGTGTGGTTGGTGAGGCTGCAGCTAGAGCAGAGTCTTCCTACTTTGCAGGCAGATTTCTGATTCTACAGCTCCCCTTATGCTATGGTCTGAACGTTTGTGTTCCCACCCTCCTGAAATTCGTATGTTGAAATCCTAACCCCCCAAGGTGATGGTATTAGTGCCTTTATAAAAGAGTCTCCAGAGAGCCCTAGCCCTTTCCACCATGTGAGGACAAAGCAAGAAGGCACCATCTATGCACCAGAAAGCGGGCCCTCACCAGACACTGAATCTGCTGGTGCCCTGATACTGGACTTCTAACCTCCAAACCTGTAAGAAATACGTTTCTGTTGTTTATATATAAGCTACCCAGTCTGTGGTATTTTCTTATAGCAGCACGAACAGACTAAGACACTTTATAAAACGAAAGAAAACAAAAACCTGCATTGCCTTGGTGATCCAGCTATGTATGGCTTAGTCATTTCCGGATGCTCAGCCTGGAATTTGTTTCTTTAGCCCTCACAGGGATTTTGAAAGTCCTTTAATAAACCTCCTCCTGCTTAAACGAATCGGAGTGGATTCTGTCCTCTGTAACAGAACCTTGACAGTTTGTATAAGCATGTGATATCTCTGGTAGAGAACACAGGAAACCAATTGTGGTAGGCAGAATAATGGTTCCCTAAAGATTTCCATGCCCTAATCCCCAGAACCTGTGAAAATGTTAGGTTACAGGGCAAAGGAGAATTAAGGTTGCAGATGGAATTAAGGTTGCCTGTCAACTAACCTTGAAATGGGGAGATTATCCTACGTTATCCATGTGGGCTTAGTGTAATCATAGGGGTCTTTATATGTAGAAAAGGGAAACAGAAGACTGAGTGTATCAGAGTCAGAGAGACTGAAGATGCTACTCTGATGGCTTGGAAGCTACAGGAAGAGGCCACAAGCCAAGAAACTCAGGTGGTCTCTAGAAGCCGAAAAAGCTTAGGAAACATTCTCCCCCAATGCCTCCAGAGGAATGTAGCCCTGCTGACACCTTAATTTTAGCCCAGTAAGGCCAATTTGGACTTCAGAACTCCAGAACTGTAAGATAATATATTGTGTTGCTTTAAGCCACTAAATTTATGGTTGTTACAGCAGGAATAGGACCTTAATATTCTGACAACACTGACTGCCTCTGGGGAGGAGAACTGAGGCACTTGCAGAGAAGATGGAAGGGAGACATTCTCTCCATACCCTTATATGACTTTTGAGTTGTGAGTCTTGAAAATAAATTACCTATGCAAAAAATTGAACTAAATTAAAAGAAAAAAAGAACCTCGATACATATTTGGCCAATGTCATTTGGTCTTTTTTTTTTTTAAGATTTATTTATTTTTGGCTGTGTCGGGTCTTAGTTGCGGTATGCAGGATGTGTGTTGAGGCATGTGGGTGGGATCTTTCGTTGTGGCACGCGGGCTTCTCTCTAGTTACGGCATGTGGGTTGTCTCTCTCTAGTTGTGCGAGTTCCAGAGCATGTGGGCTCTGTAGTTTGCGGCATGCAGGCTCCCTAGCTGAGGCGCACGAGCTCAGTAGTTGTGGTGTACGGGCTTAGGTGCCCCGCGGCATGTGGGATCTTAGTTCCCTGAGCAGGGATCAAACCAGCGTCCCCTGCATTGGAAGGTGGATTCTTTACTAATGGACCACCAGGGAAGTCCCTGTCATTTGGTCTTTAACGTCACAGAGAAAAATTAAGGCCAGTTCAATTTCTGTTCCTTTGTAGAAGGTCTTTTTCTGACTGTTTACAATTTTTTCCTTCCTCTTTATAATCCAAAAATGATGCCAAAATTTGTCCAGGTGTCATCTGTGCTGTCTTTAAATTTATCTTCAGAAGAATTTCTTGGAGGGACAGTCCCTTATACCCTGCATTGAAGAGTATCCCTTTGCAACAGTTTCCATTATCCCCAGCCAGATCTGCATGCTTTCACTGGTTCTGGGCCAGTATTTATGCTTATTTCCCTGCATCATTCAGGAGGTGTGAATTCCAACCTCACAGTCTTAGGTGGTTTCTGACTTCTCCCTGTGGTTGCTTTTTGGCCCTCACTGGGCACTTGGCATGTTGCTCTGCAGCTATGCAGGCCAGTGGGCAGCGTACTTCTAGTCCTCAATTTGTGGACAAGCTCTCTCTGAACGCCAATGTTATGCAGTTAGCTAGGTTCTGACTTTCCCTACCTGCGGGGCCCTCTTTCCAGACCCCTTCTTTCACCAGGCATTCAAGTCCGAGCCCTGGCTGTTCCTGCTCCAGTGACTGCTCAGCTGCAGCTCTTGCTTAAAATTTCTCATTTTACTTTGGTGACTTGGGATCTCCCTTTCCTGATTTCATGCTCAGCTATAAATTAAAACAATTTTGGTTCTATTTTATCCAGCCTTGTAATAGGTTTGTATTGGGGAGGGCAGAAGTATCTTTCATGCCAGCTCAGGCCAACAGGTTGACCAGAAGTATCGATTCTGCATTTTGATTTCCTGGTAAAACTTATTTATCACACCCAACACAACGATCCAGGGCACTGCCTTTAGAATTGTATAGATGAGGGTCTATATTAGCCGTGAACCATCACCCAGAGTTCAATACCTCTCCCAGCACCTTGCCTCATTTAATAAATGTGCATAGTGACACTCTCACAGGACTTTCCTAAAGGATAAATGAAATCACACAAGAAAGCACCAGCACACAGCATCAGGAGTGACTGCTTAGGCTCTAAGAGTTTCAAACCATCTTGTTAGATTTCCTTTGGTTCCTTCAAGGGTCAATCTTCCTCTGAGTCTTCAGGATAGCATCCCATTGCGTTCATGTGGCAATATTTTCTCACATGTGCCATCTGTTGTTTCTTATTTTCTCACTGTTGACTCTGTCTAGAATAGGGTCTCTTCATGCCTTGTGTCTGACAGTAGAGAGTGGAGAACGTATGCTCTGCCCTTGGTCATGGTACCGTCCTTTCTCAGATTTACATGCTCCAAGGGCAGAGCTCTGAGTGGAACATCTAGACTCTTGCAGACATCGGCCCAGGACAGCTCTGCTTCGCTGAGGATGGTTCTCATCATACCCCCATTGTATGAACTGCTGACACTCTGGATTGATACAGCACATATACACACACATGCTCATACACACACACACACAAAATCACTGTTGTAAGCATGAATGATTTATCTCCATTCTCACCTGTACATGGTTTAATTATTCAGGATTTGAGGATATAATGTGTCTCCCTAGTTCCCCACCACTATGGGAAATTGTGTCTCAGAGGAATAGAAAAAGCCAAGAGAGCAGTAGAGGAATGACATCCCAGTTTTTACTTGGCATTGACCCATGTCTCTGAGCCAGGGGCAAGGCAGTATGGGAAAGACAAATCATTTTTTTTTCAGGATGGACGGTTTTCTCTGTTTCAAGAGGCAAAGCATGTACTTGTTGATTCTCGGTCAGTTGATTCTCAGTTCTGCTCCATAGATCTCTATGTTCTGACAGTATGTTCATCAACATTGATTTTTGGAATGACACGTATTTATATTTTTCCATATATCAAGTGTATTTAGTTGTGAGAGGCTGCATCTGGAATCACTAATCCTAAATGTTGCTTTTAATTCAAAGTGTATTATAGAATTTAATAATTTTTAATCCTAGCTGAATTTTTTATTAAGCCCACAGGAAAATCAAGACAAAAAGATGGTGTATATTTGAATATAACTGGGCCCAAAGTAGACATGGAGTAAATGGTTTTTTGCATTCAATCTAAATATGGTCTCAGCATCATTTCAGGGTCTCTATTCCTACAAGACAATGTAAAAGAAACCTCAATAAATTGGACCAGCTACAACACTCAATTCTCTTATTGTTCTATAGACATCATACAATTGCTCTCTGGTTCTCGCAAGATGATCTATATTCCATCCTCCACACGTGACTGGTCTATTTTGTCACCATGCTTCTCTGATTGTCAACTGCTCTGCTGAGAAGATGAGCTCCCCCTCCTATCTGGTATCCATGCCTCCAATTCATTTGTATCTGCCCCACATGTACTTCTTCCAGAAAAAAAAGTTCCTCATAAACTCATATGCACACCCCACCTGTGTCCAGCTTTAGATTAAAATACATTAATCTGCCTCCACTAATTAATATGGTCCTCTTAAAAGCTGCATTTATATAATTTCAAAGTAGATGCCTGTTCTGATGGCCAAAAACTGGAAGCTCGTGGAAGGCAAGACCCACTCCTTGGTGTGTTCTGTGACTCCTCCCTCCCTCTGGACAGAAATATCTGGTACAGGGCTCTGCACACAAAAACAATGAATATCATTTACCACATCGTGTACAGGTCAATGCTAGTGAAGGTAAATCACTGAGGGGGTTTTCTCCTGCATGCTAATATATGCTAATGCAAGGAAAATCAAACAATTTTAATTTGTTATTGTTGCCCTTTAGCGATTCATTATAATATGAACCTCACTGCCATCTGGGTATTTGCAGCAATCAGTTGGGGATTCAATATTTCCTTCCAACCCAAATACTGAAGTGAGGGAAATCATAACATGAATTAATGATCAGTCTGCTAGGAAAATACTGGAGGGCAAAATTATTATTCTTAAGGCAAAATACAAAATGAATTGGACTTTAAAATTTGGTCATTTCAAATTACTATCTTGGTACAACAGTAAAGGAGTGCTAATGGTACAAAATGAAAACTGAAAATTGGAAGATGCTAGGAAAACCACTGAAATAGAAAAGTAAAGCATAACTTCTAGTAATAAGCAGAGCCGAGATGAAGACTACCTGCCCATCTGGATCAACTAAGATCATCTGGTTAGGGGATGCCATTGCCCACGGGTGACATTACTAACTGATCACCGCAGCACCTTTTCCAGTGTTTCCATACAGAAGTTCAGAATTCTTCTCAGGTGGCTACCAGCCATAGATTGAACGTGTCATAAGTGATAGTCTGGATTACCACTCCACAAACATTCACACCCCTCTTCCTTCCTCTACAGGCAGAGTCTAATTCCCTGACTCACTGGTATTGGACTTGGCCATATGACTTGCTATGCCTAATGGGATTTAATGAGGCCTTTCTTAGGCCTCAAGTGTGCTTCTGTGCTTGGTCTTGGTCTTGTGCTCTGGTTTATACCCTGAGAACAGCAGGCCCCAGGTAGCCACAGCCTCTTTAGCCTGGGTCTCATAACAAATGTACACAGAGTACACCTAAACTCAGCCTGCAGCCTGAAGCAGAACACATGAGACAAGTAAGAGAATGAAGTCATGTTTTTCTAGCCACTGAGTTGTAGGGTCGTTCGGTACACAGTATAATTTTGCCAGTAACTGATTAATACAGCATTTTAGGTGAAACTTATTTGTTATCCCTGGCCTAAAAACTGGTAAAACAAGAAAATGTCTAGGATAAAGTAGACAGACGTTTCAGAGGTAATACGGGGCCATTATGAAAAAGAAATAGCCATGCTGGAAGCCATGTTCAGCCACGTTGAATCACAGTCTTAAAGTTTTCAGATTTTAGTCTTATCCATAAATAAATCTAATTCACACAGCCTTCAGATTAGGACAAATGAGGCTGAGAGAAATGAAATGGTTTGACAGGATCGAGGTATAAGTTGAACCCTCTTCATTATTAATATTGCATTCTCTTTGTAGCAAAACAATAATGTGTGCTTCTAAGAGGACTGCCTGCCTGGCATTCTGAACCAGGGAGAACTGAGTTGACGAGCAGTGTCAAGAGAAAAAAGCGGCGACCAGCCCCTGCTGCCAGACTGCCCTGCTTTGTCCCCTGGGAGCCTATCTATGGGGACTCTAAGGAAGGCCATGCACCCAGTCTGAGATCCAGGCCACGGTCCGGAAATCTGATGAAGCAAAATCCTACTAGGCATGAAGGCAATAAAAATAAGGAAACAATACCTTGGCATAAAAATCCATCTGATGGTTTAACCTGAGGGCAAACCATTTTCAGGTTGGAAAATAGTCTGGGCCACCTATTCTTCAGGAGAGAGTCATGAAGGAGATGATTTCAGACACAACTCTTCAGCTAAGGTTGACTTAACCTTAACCAGCAGAGTAAGCTACTGCGTATAGGTGTGATTTCAGAGGCTTTAGGAAGACTGTTCCCACCCCCATCAGGTTAAAGTTAACACTTTCATTCCCTTTGGCTCAGTGCTCACCTAATGCCAAGCAAAATTTGATACTGTTATTCCTAAAATATCCTTCTGGAAGTGAGATTCCAGTACTTGGCTCCTTAGAACCTACCTAAGTGTTGAGCACACAAGAAGCACTCAATAAATATTTCTTGAATAAATGAAAGGGCAAACGCGTAAGTGATTGTTCAATATCTATGTTACTGCTGACCTGACTCAGAGGTTTACTTTATAGTTTACTAACCAACAAAGGCGTCATAAGTAAGAAAAAACATAGCAGTAAGGTAAAGTTTAAATTCCACTAACCTCTCATTCATTCATTTAACAAATATTAATATCAAATGCCGGCTATGTGTAAGCAATGTGTGATTTTCTGTAGACAGAGCAGCAAATCAAATAGCTAAAGTCCCTGCTCTCAGGAAGCTGACAATAGTTTAATAAGAGAAATAGTTCAAACATGCACAGGCACACGCACACACACACACACACACACACAAATATAAAAGAACTAATAAAAAGGACAGGGAACCATATGAGAGTATAAGAGTGAGTACACATTTCAGAGGATCAGAGAAGGTCCCTCAAATAAATAATCCCAAAAGGTCTCATTTGAAATGTGTGAACTGGAAAATAAACAGACATCAGGAAATACCATTTTTTTCACAGAGCCCTACACTGAAATGCAGCAGCAGATGGACTATCATGTATGTATGTACAGTGAGCTGAGGCCCCTATATTTTAGCAGCTAGATCCTAAGAACCCATCCTCTCCAAGAGGTTCCCCAAACTATTGTCCTTTTTAAGTTAAAATCTCTATAATTAAACCCTGAAACTTGATTACACATGACATATATTACAATTTTATAAAATGCCTAACATTCAAACATACCAAGCAAATAATCTGTGTACGAAGACAAAAGATCCATGGTGGCAAATTCTGGGATATTCAGTAATGCCTGTTCACTAACTTTATCAGTTTTATCATTTGTCTTTCCGATAAGTAGGTTGATTGCCAGCACAGCCTCACTGACCTAAAATTAATGCACAATTAGAGTTCATAAATGCAAGCTTTCTGATTCATAGATTATCCATTAGGTAAATAATGTGAAAAAGCAAATTCATAAAATAACATTTGGTACACATTAGGGAAAAAAATAAAGACAAACTGAAAAACAATATGTGATCCCCCAACATGTAGTATATACCATAGTCAAACAAATCATGACTGTTGACAATTTAATCAATAAATAAGTCATTTTGAATAGGCTACCTCCTGTAGCTATGACAGATACTTGCCAAAATGTGTGTCAAATATGTGCACATGTGTATCTCCCATTATTTTCATTAAAGAAAAGTGGAATCAAACCAAGTCTGGCTAATAGCGATTAAAAACACTACACATATAAAGAGCACTTCTAATCTTCCCAAAGAAACATCATTGGTGCAAATCCCAAAGAATGTGATATTTTCCTTTCTCTTGTATCAATACATTGTTTTGCCTTAACAGATGTGATGATAAAAAGAAGAGTTAAATAAAACTCACACCAACCTGTGCAGCAGCTCTTATCGCAATCCAGGCAAATAAACTGTGCATTTCAGATTTATTTACTGTTGGTTCTTTAATAGAACTATGCCTTCCGGGAAGAGCCTAAAAAATATGGCAAATGTTTTATGATAAAGATAGATAAAGATATCATAAAGTTTCGTGATAGATTTTCTCATCTTCTGAAGATGAGATTTTAGTGGAACACTACATGGCCATTAAGTGTAATAATGTATATTCAACTATTGACATGAGAAGGCATCCAAACTACCTTAAGCAAAAGAAAAGTATAGGTTACAAAACAGCATATGCACAATATGATCCCGTTTTCTAAAAGCTAGGTACACACATATGTTCCCTGTATACACAAGCAGAGAAAATTGTCAACAGTGGTTACCCCAGGTTTTAAGGGTAATTTAATTATTTTTATCTTTGTGATTTTCTAGATGAGCTTACATAATTTGAATAAAAATAGACACAAACTGCATTTTAAGTAAATGTTATTTACCATCTTAATAGAGGATCTAGAAATTGAATATATCTTGTGTGTAAAGACGTCAGAAACAAGAATATTACTTAAAGGTTTTTGATAGGTATTTGCTATCAGTTTTCTAACTACAAAACTATTAAAGGGATGACTGTAATCATAACGTTCCACAGAACAGCAAAAAGTGACAATGAACGGAGATATGTTTAACATGGGGCAGTGTGTGTGTGTGTGTTCAGTTTTTAAATATAAAAAAGTCAATAGTACAGAAGTAAACAGAAACTCCACCAGCAACATAGTATCTGTTTTACATTTTTAAAGTATTAATAGTCAATTTTAAAGATTTAACTGATCTGTAAAAACTATTCAATTAGATTGCTTGTTCTAATTTTTGATGGTCATATTTTGGCCGATTTTTTAAATCTTCAACAAAACTCCAGAATAAAACAAGCAATAACAAAAATATCTTTCTTTTACTTCTGGCTATAAGCCTCCCAAGGAAAAAGAAATGCAATGAATAAAGCTAATGCCAGAGCATGAAATACAAGGCACAAAGGTGGCCTGGCCCAGTTCAAGTGTTAAGCTTGGAGGTAGACAGATGATACCTGGAGAGATCTGCCCATGGGGAATCTAAAATCTAAGCAATATAGTCCTGTCCCAAATATGGAGAGCCCAGTCACCAACTGTAACAAAACTACTTAGGCTCTGGTGTAGCCATTGCCAGCTTACTGACTATATAAGCTTGGGCAATTCACCTGTTTAATTCTGGAAACAAGGTTAATAGGCATTGAGTGAAGAATATAGAATAACATTAAATAACTATATTGTAAGAACAATTAGTGACACACACATTCAAAAAAGAGAGCTCATTTTGAATTGAGAGGAAGGCTTTATTGAGGAGGGATTGAGAGGTGTTCAACATTGAGTAGGAGATACTAGCTTACACAAACAGGCAAGAAAAAGAAAAAAAAATGCATGTAGATAGGCAATGAAGAAGTTAAATTGTTTTTGTTTGCAGAAGACATGATGCTCTATGTAAAAACTTCCAAGATACACACACACACCCCTCTAGAATTAATAAATGTGTTTATTAGCAAAATCACAGGATACAAAACTCAATACTCATAAATCAACTGTATTTCTGTATACCAGCAATGAACAATCTGAAAGTGAAATTAAGAAAATACCTGTTCACAATAGAAATAAGCTTAACAAAAATGTACAAAATTTGTACACTGAAAAGTAAAAAAAATTTTGAGAAAAATTACTATCTAAATAAATGAAGAGAGAGTTCATATTTATGAATTGGAGGATTTGACATTGTTAACATGCCAACTGTCCACAAATTGATCTATAGATCCAACACAATGTCTACCAAAATTCTGTTAGTTTTTTGGCAGAAACTGACAAGCAGATTCTAAAGTGTATATGAAAATGCAAAAGACTCAAAGTGAAAACAATATTGAAAGGGAAGAAAATAACTGGAGGGCATGTACTTTCCAATTTCAAAAAACTTACTACAAGCCACACAGTAACCAAGACAATGGATACTCACATAAAGGTAGGTTTATGGATCAATGGAATAGAATTGGGAGTCTAGGAATAAATATTTATATTTATGATCAATAAACTTTTTGACAAAGGAGCCAAGGCAATTCAGTAAAGAAAGATATTTTTTTCAACAAATGGTGCTGAGACAAATGGATATCTATGTGCAAAAATATGAATTTAGAGCCTTACCTCACACTTTACAAAAAAGATTAATTCAAAATGGACCATGGACTTAAACATTAAAGCTATAAAACTTTTAGAAGAAAACATACGAGAAAATCTTCAACATCTGGGGTTAGGTAAAGAGCTACCAAAACCACAAAACATAAAAGAAAAAGATGATAAATTGGACTTCATTAAAACTAAAAGCTCTTTTGTTTCCAAAGACACGATTAACAGCATGAAAAGACAAGCCACAACTGGGAAAAATATTTGCAAATTATGTATCTGATAAGGGACATATATCTAGAATATATATTTAAAAATTCTTACAACTCAGTGATAAAAAAATATAACCTGATTTAGGCTATGGGCCAAGGATTTGAAGAGACATTTTCCCAAAGAAGATATACAAATGGCTAATAAACACATGAAAAGATTTCAGTATCATTAACCATCAGGGAAATCAAAATCACAATGAAATATTACTTCATACCCACTAGAATGGCTATAATCAAAAAGATAAACAATAACAATTGTTATCAGGTATGTGGAGAAGTTGGAACCCTCATACACTGCTGGTAGGAATACACAATGGTACAGCCACTTTGGAAAACAATCTAACAGATCATCAACAGTCTAAACAAAGAGTTGACATTTGACCCAGCAATTCCATTCTTAGGTATACACCGAAGGAATTGAAAACATATGTCCACATAAAAAATTTGTATATGAATATTCAAAGCAGCATTGATCATAATAGCCAAAAAGTGGAAACAATTCGTATGTCCATCACCTGTTGAATGGATCGAGAAAATGTGGTATGGGCTCCCCTGATGGCACAGTGGTTAAGAATCTGCCTGCCAATGCAGAGGACACAGGTTCAATCCCTGGTCCGGGAAGATCCCACATGCCGCGGAACAACTAAGCCCGTGTGCCACAACTACTAAGCCTGCACTCTAGAGCCGCGAGCCACAACTACTGAAGCCCGCGCACCTACAGCCCGTGCTCCGCAACAAGAGAAGCCACTGCAATGAGAAGACTGTGCACCACAAGGAGGAGTGGCCCCCGCTCGCCGCAACTAGAGAAAGCCCGCATGCAGCAACAAAGACCTGCCAGTACAGCCAAAAATTAATTAATTAATTAATTAATTAAAAAAAAAGATACACAGAAAATAATGATCATATTGTATACAATTATACTATTCTTTTCACTCAAATCTTATTTGTTCAATCTCTTAATTAATTATAAACACCTCCCTAGAGAAGGCCCCGAAGGTGATATACTTCTATCCTAAAATCTTATTAATTTGCATTGCAAATTGCTATGGAAACAAATATTTTTGTTTTCTCTTATTGGACATAAAGATGTTTGCCACACCACAAAAGTAAGTTTTCTATGTAATCATTTTGATGAAAAAAAAAAAAATAGCTGCTATCCATCTAAGGCAGCAACCGTATGAGTAGTTCAGCTGACTGAAAGCTTATTTGCCCAAAGGTTTTAAGTCATGTTTATGCTGCCTCAAAAATTAGAGATTTGACGTCAAAATTCTCTGGAAAGATTTTTTGGTGGGTCAGAGGATTATTTAATAAGAATGAAATATATAATGCCTACTGAAACTTAAAGAATAAAAAACTAGACATTTTTTATTAAAAAATGAAAACAAAGTTACTGGGTTCATCCACCTCCAAACCACCCAACCTCCTGCCCAGAGTATCTCACTCTGTCTGGATCCTTGGTACTCAAGTGTGGCCCACAGACCAGCAGCACAGGCATTACCCAGGAGCTCCTTAGACAGGCCAAATCTCAGACCTCATCAGGATCACAGGATCCCTGGAGATGTTTCTGCCCCTTATTTGGAAGTGCTGCTTGAGGGAGTACATGCCTCTGCCACTCTTTGCACGCTCCCTCCCAATCCATCAAATCCCACTTTCCAGCTCTTTCCACCACAGTCATTCACAATCCCACCAACCAGAGTTATTTCCTAATCTTAAATTTCACCACCTAAAGCACCCCCCAGCCTTCCTTCACTTCTCTTCCTCCCACCTTTCTTCCTCTTGCTTTCTTCCTTTCCACGTTTATTATCTGTCTCCCTCCACTGAAGAGTAAGTGCATGGAAGCAAGCACTGAGTTTGTCTTGAACCTTGCTTTAACACCTTCCAGAGTACGGCCTGGGTCATAGTACGTGCTCAATAGATATGGGATGAATGAATGAATGACTCTTTTCAAAAGGTGATCTGTTTGCAAGCCACATCAGTGGTGAAAACCATACATGTCCATCTGCTTAACCAATATGTCATTTCCTGCAATCTCCTGATCAATACTAATGACTTAGAGTATTTATATACACCTACATTTCATGGATAACATTTTAACAGGCAAAAATGTCCACGTGAAATCTGTTTCCAGAGTCTTACGGAAAAATATCGAAGGAGATATCTAAATATGAGTGTGAGCATTAAGTAATGAATTAATTTCTTCAAGTCACAAAGAAAAACAGTTTCTTTATTTCCATAGCACAGTGCTAGCAAAGTAAGCAAGTTCAAAGGCAACATACTTTAAATTTCTAATAAAATTGTTTGTTACCTTAATAAGTGTTGATGGTGATGCTGAAAGTTTGCTCTTTGGCTTCCTCATGTGCAAAAATAATAGGGCTATTTCGAGGTAGGAGTCTCTTATCAACCTAAAATGATACAGCATTGTACTTATTAGATAGCTCACCATTCATAATCATTTTGCATCTTGTGTCAAAAATTTCTGAGAGAATAAAAGGCAAAAATAGGCAAAACCAGCATCTGTTCCAAACTCATCCTCTTTTCAGAGCACTTGTGGCTTAGACACGGGCATCCTCCTTCCTACTGAAATTGAAAGCTCTTGAAGAGAGCTGAGCATTCTACCTTGTCCTGTGCTGGCAATACTCCATGCTATGACCACAATGCAGCTGAGCATCAAGACCATTCTGGAATATTCCAGCACACAAGGCACTAAAGAAGTGACAGTCAAGACTGGAGGAACCTGCCTGGAAAACCAGACCTCTCTCTCTACTGTCCTATGCTAATTATAATAAGTTCTAAAGAGACACATAGAGTTATGCTGAAAGCCGTGATTCGGTATGGGTTAGGTCTGTGTATTCACTATCAAACCTGTCAGGTGGGACCATTTAAATCAGTGCAGTTGTAATAATGCTGGCTTATTCTCCATCTTAAGGTGACTTTTATGCAGAATTGAGCTGGCCAGCCTTGGTACTGCTGAACCAGAGTGAATATTCACATAAATCCCTTCTAGATACAATTTCACATCTAGTGGAGGCTCCTGTAACCTGGGACTGACAGGATATCAATCTGAGTACAGACTAGAAGCGATTTACAGTCCAGTACATCACGATGCTAACTGCCATCATCAACCATCACTGTAAACGAGGCCTTGGAGCAGAGCCAAGTGCATCAAGCTTGAAAAGGAAGTCAGTGAACCTGTTGCACAATGGATCCCAGTGAACTAGCCCTGCCGTGGGAAAAGGGTGCCCCAGTCGTCCCAGCCTTAAATAGTCAATGTACTACCAGAACACGAGTCTCAAACCCAAATGCACATTGTCATGATAATGGAAAGGTCTTTTTTTTTTTTTTACCCTGAGTTTTGATCATGTCTCAAGCTTAGCTGTATAGCTTCAAATAGACTCTCAAGTTGCAAAGTTGGAGATTTCTCTTCCACCAATATTTGACATTCTATTTTGCCTGAAAGAAGAAAAGGATATACAAAGATGGTTTTTCCTTTTTCTATCATTTAGAACTTCAGAACAAATATTTTATGCAGGAAATTTGGAAAACTGAATGTGCTGTCCCTTTTGTCTGTCCGTCTCCTGTTTCTTGCTAGAAGGTAAGCCAATGGGGAAAGAGCTGTTGCTTCCTTCCCCAGGAAGGCTCCCCCTGCCTCCTTTCACTTTCCAGACACAACTGTTCTTATCATGTTACTTTCCTCTCCATTTCCTTACTTTGTGCTCCCACTTCCTCCTGTAGCACATTCCCTTTATCTAAATCCATTTTCTTCTTTCTTCTATCATTGCAGGTATCGTAGAAAACATCTTTGCTAAAAACAAACCCTAGAAAGTCAGCAAATGCTTGAAAACCAGCACGGATGATGCAAACACTCTCGTTTGCACACAGCTCCCACCCCTCATGGCGAGCCACAGCCTTCAAATGCAGGAGCTGGAATGGTACTTCTGTAGCAAGAAGGGCAGGAAAGGCAAATCTTACAATCACTATAAAAAGGATTCACAGTTTCCATGCAGCATATGCACAGGGCACAGAGCCACCTGGTGTTAAGTTCACGTCTGGACTTACAGATAGTTATTCACCCAGACTACACCTCATCTGCCAACTGGGATTGGTCATGCCTACCTTGTAGTGCTGTTGTAAGAACTGGCAATATGAGATGTAAAACACCAACTACAGTGTTTAGTATCTAGTAGATGCTCAATAAGTGATACCAATTGTCATCATCATTTTTCTCATGGCTAAAATAAAATTATATGAATGTATTATGCAAATGTGTGTTGTATATAAGTTATATAGATTGCTATAGCTATTTAATTTAAATGGGTATGTATCTTTTATAGAAATTAGCTAAAATGCTTAGCTAAGTAATGAAATAAAAAAATATCTTCCAAGCATTCTTTAAGAAACATTATTCATAGCTAAATGGCTGATGCTGAGATTTTTGAGTCAAACATGAAACTTTGTGTAAGGAAGGTCAATTGTAATTATAAAAGAAACGAAAATGGAGTACTTTTTTCCTTTCTAGATATAAACTTAAAATACGCAGTGTTCTCTTTATCCAAAACTGAGTTTGGCAGAGATACCAAGGTGTTTGTCATCACCAAGCCCTTTGTAAAATCAGTATTTTGTATCATCAGTGACCAGAGTTTTAAGAAGCCTTTTGTTCATGGGAAAAAAATAATCCTCAAACTTTATCATAGTTCTGACCCTAAATACATCTTACCTTTCTGAAAAAAGATTTCAGCTTCCACCTCTTGTTCTTCTGTTCCTGATGTCTTGGCGAGCTTCAAAGCTATTTCAAAAAGATGAAGGGCAGGTAACCACTTTGAGGGATCCTTCTTTTTACTGGTATAATATACTTGCTTGGCCACTGTATCTCCTAAAAGAAAGACAGTTGTATGAAGAGGGAACAATAGATATACAGTATTCATAACAAACCTCCCAGGTACCAGACTTCTCTCACAGTAGGTACAATTGAAGAACTCTGGGAGGGAGTTCCCTGGTGACCTAGTGGTTAGGATTCTGGGCTTTCACTGCAATGGCCAGAGTTCAATCCCGGTCAGGGAACTGAGATCCCACAAGCCCTGAGGCATGGTCAAAAAAAAAAAAAAAAGATGAACTCTGGGGGTCTTTAGTTCTTAGCATTGAAGAAATGCTTTAAAGAAACACAATACCCAAATGTATCAATGAACTATAAACAATAGACCTTTGAAACTTTGTCTTTGATAAATTTCAACATTTTCTCATTTTTAAAATGAAGGATAGTATACCTGAAACTAACACAACATTGTAAATCAACTATACTCCAATAAAAATTTTTTAAAGATAAATAAAAATAAAATGAAGCCTCTTTCAGTTCTAAAATTTCAAGCCTCTCAAGCCTCTTTCAGTTCTAAAGTTTCATAGTGCTCTACATAACAACTTTTGTGTTCCTAAGATGAGGTTGTTAGTAGGGAAACAACTGGAAGTTTTATGTAGTTTTATGTTGTTACCAATAAAATTTGCATATATTAATAGGCAGTAATTTCTATTCAGCTCTATAGCGGTTGCTCGCATTGCATATTTTGTCATCCCAACTAGTTGGCAAACCCATTATGGACAAAGGCCACATGTTATACTTCTTATGCGGTCCCATCACTACTTAACATAATGAAGGATTGTTGCATTGTTGAAGAGGCATTAGATTTAATTTCTAATCACCTCAAAGACAAGACAGACATTTATTTGACAAATATTTTCTGAGTGCTTAGGCACCGGATAAAAAAACAAGAAAATTGAAAAATAAGAGCTAAGTTTCACTAAGTACTTCCTACATGCCAGGTACCATCCCAAGTACTTAAGCATTATCTCATGCAGTCCTCCCAACTCTGAGTAGATACCATTATTATGCTCATGTTACAGAGGAAAAAGCAGTGGCACGGTGACGTTTAAGTAACTTGCCCAAAGTCACGTGACTAGTAAGTAGCAGGGCTGTGATCTGAACCTAGGCAGTCCAGCTCCAGGGCCCATACCCTAAACCATGACACTGCAGTAACCCCTTAAGAGAGAGACCGTGGAGCTTAGTGTCCAACAGGGAATGAGAACGGCCAGACAGGTAATCAAAACACGGTGTGGTTGACTGTGTGGCAGTGAAAGCACAGGACACCGTGGTAGCAGGTTACAGGAGCCCTGGCCAGACCCGGGAAAGGTCAGGGATGCCTACCCAGAAAATACAGCTGTCAAGGCCGGCAGGTGATGATCACTTTATCTTTTGGTAAGTTTAATAAAGAAGAAAAACGTTGAGATAAAGAGTAAAAGGCAACTAGGGGGGAAACTGCATTAATAGAATAGTTTAACAGGCACAGTAGAGCAGTATGAACAGAAAGGCAGTGTAGGATTGCAGAAGGATACAGCTGCTGAGTTGTAGCTGAAATGCTGGGTACAAGCCAGTCATTCGTGCTACCGTGTCATCTGAGGCTTTGAACAAGTCCCTACAGGCCTCTGAGCCTTGAGGCAGCAGAACTAGAAAATATCTGAGGTCCCTTCAAGTCCTGAAAATTTTAAATCCAAGATGCCATGCCCTATAACGAGTTTTCAGGAAACCTAGGACGTTTTGTAAATATTTAGTTCAGGAATGTGCTATATGAGTGGGAAGACAGTAGAAAAAGTATCTTTCTCTCCCCCATCCCCGGCCCTTTATCCAGGGAGAAGTTACAGAGACCTTCCTCTGGACAAGGCAGGATGGTAGCACTTTACTGAGAAAATGGAGATGAAGAAATTGAAGCCTTGCTTCCCCGGGGCTTCCTAGGAGAGTAAGGAGGCCAGGCATGGAACAGTGAGAATAGCTGACACCTACAAAGCTCTTAGAACAAACTAGCTGACCTTCTAAACATGTTACATATTCCACTCAATTCACCCCAGGGAGACTGGTACCTTTCTTATTTACATTTTACTAGAAAGGAAACTGACACACAGAGAAGTTAAATGATTTCCTCAAGGGAACTGGACCAGAATTCTTTCTCCAGAGTCCATGCTCTTAAACCCCAACAATTACCAACTGCAATTAGATCTTAGGCCAGAAGGATATGCTAATACCATTTGTCCCATACAGTCTCACATCTCAATACATCTCCCATTCTTTTTTTTTTTTTTAATTCTCTTTTCTGGGGTCATGTTTCATTTTTTAAATTAATTAATTTTATTTATTTATTTATTTTTGGCTGTGTTGGGTCTTCGTTGATGTGTGCCGGCTTTCTCTAGTTGCGGCGAGCGGGGGCTACCCTTCGTTGTGGTGTACGGGCTTCTCATCACGGTGGCTTCTCTTGTTGCGGAGCACGGGCTCTAGACATTCAGGCCTCAGTACTTGTGGCTCGCGGGCTCTAGAGCGCAGGCTCAGTAGTTGTGGCGCACCAGCTTAGTTGTTCTGCGGCATGTGGGATCTTCCTAGACCAGGGCTCGAACCCGTGTCCCCTGCATTGGCAGGCGGATTCTTAACCACTGTGCCACCAGGGAAGCCCATCTCCCATTCTTATATGTCTTGCTTACTGTTTCAAATTATACTACAGCTGTTTATTAATACAAGACAAAAATATCAAGTCTTTTCATGTCATTGAGGCACTTATATACATGTACAATATGTACTATATATGGACTACATGCAAGACAGTGCTATATAATATAGTACTAATGTATAATAATAGTACTTGAATGATCTTCTAGATTTTTGTTAAAATTAGAAAAAGAAAAATTAGAAATAGAAAAATTGTTACAGAAATTATTGACTTTTCTCTCTCTCCTAACTAGATAATAGGCTCTTCGAAGGCAAAGATGATGACTCCCTGTTATATTCCCACTCCCCAGCACTATTCTTGAACCTTTCTTCACTCCTATTATACAATCAGTAATCTACTTTTTCAGCTAATAAGGAAGCTCTAGGTTCAGTCATTAATGGAAAAAAATAATCTTAAATAACCATGATGCTTATTTTTTGTTTGGTTTTTAAAAATAATCTCGAAATGTCTTTTTCTGTAAGAGGCTTTCACGAAGAAAAAGAATTTTTTTAAGTGGCTCTATTCTTGCAATGAAATCTATACTATCACTCTAAAGGAAGACTGTCAAGAAAGCATCAAATCAGATGATTTTATGCTTCATAATATTGAAGTGCTCCTTTTTGCAATAAACATCAACTCTGTGAAAAAGAAGTTGTGAAACTGACGTTGTTTTGACAGAAAAGTTGCTTTCGGTTTTTATTCTTTAAGTTGGTATTTAATATAATATAACAGAAAGCAAGCTGTTCTGCTTCAAGTGAGTCTAAAACACAGCAACAGTATTGCCACTGAGTGGTGACACATCTTCAAGATTAGTAAGGCAGGAAAGCAGAGGATACGTTTAACACAATCTGTACAAGTTAACACAATCTGTACTTTAAGTTCTTGTAGAAATCAAATATACTGGTAATATAACAAATTGTGGACCAAAGATACTGAAAAATAGCTCTCATGGGATCAGCGAGCTGGAAGGAATTCCAGAGGTCAGCTATGCCAGCCTAATTTCATAATGAGGAAACTCAACAATATAGGGGTGAACTGCTTTACCTATAGTAATAAAGTTCGTATCTGATGATGGTGATGATGATGATGATGAAAAATCATATCATAATAATGATCAATACTAATCATGAGGGGGAGGAGCAGAAGGGGAACAAGGGAAAAAATTGTGGGCAGGTGATGGTTTGAGCACACTTCTGTTGCCCTCCCTTCCCCACTCTAGTCCAAACACCTGCCTCTCCTGAGCTGAGCAGCTGCTGGTACAGGAGGCAAATGGGTCCCAGGAGGTGAGGGGTAATGTTTCAAAATGTGGGTTTTGTTATTATTCAAGTATGACAAGGTCACCAGGTCAGGAGATGACCGCCATCGAAAAGATAGTATTTTTGCTCACAGTTCTGAAGAGGAGGGAGGGCACACCATGCCACACAGGGAAGCACCAGGGTCAGTCAGGAGGTAGAAGGAGAATGGAGAAAACGTGGGCATGAGCCTTTATTGTGTTTTTTGTGGGAAGGAGTGGGTGGGTAGGGTAAGCAGACTAAGGTTTAGGATTGGCTAGTTTGTATAATTTCAGTGGGCTCTGCTAGTAGTCTATACCTGTCCCTGGGGTGACTGGGGCAGAAAAATAGTGGCCCTGAGGGTAAGAGCCCAGCAAAGAACAATAAAAGAGCTCAATAAAAGCTCAGGGTGTAAGCTCTGGAATGGCGAGTTTGCATATGAAAGACATCCTCACAGGAGTGTGGTTTGCTAACCTCTAGGAATTGGCTAACTCTGGGAGGGGAAGTCCCTCCCTGGTCAGCAAGACTCCTGATGTCAAAGCATCAGAAATACATTTTTTCTAAAAAGGCATGATGAATATAGGTTAGAACAGAGAGAGAGCTGTTACAAGATTTTCTGTCCTCTGTGATAGACAAGAGTCTTGGAGCTAGAGGTAGGCAGCTTTGGGTCAAAGATGAGAGACAGTGTCCTAGAGAGAGCTTGAAGCAATGTCTGTGAGCTCCTGAGAAGGGCAGCAACACTGACTGGCTCCTCCTCCTTGGTTTCCAAGGAGCTGTAAGCCTCTGGCTTACTGGTCTACCTGCTCCAATCAGATCCCCTCTTGGCTGGCTCCCGTCTATCCTCCACTCTGTTCTTCAGCCAGCAGCCAGGGTAATCTTTGGAAACATAAACTGTCCCCTGCTCACCCTCTCCCATTAGGCTGTCCCTAGCCCACTCTGCTCTGTCTATACTGGTCTCCTGGCAGTTCTGGAACATGTCAAGTTTGTCCTGACCTCAGAGCCTACAACTCACTGCTCTCTCTGCCTCTACTGTGCATGACTTCACTAAGCATATGCTTAACATTTACAGTCCAGGGTTAAATACTACTTCCCCAGAGAGGCCTTCCCCAAGTATTCTACTTAAACAGGCATCCCTCCCTTTGCTGTTCTTTTTTTTTTTTTTTTTGCGGTACGCGGGCCTCTCACTGTTGTGGCCTCTCCTGTTGCGGCCTCTCCTGTTGCAGAGCACAGGCTCCAGACGCGCAGGCTCAGTGGCCATGGCTCACGGTCCCAGCCGCTCCGCGGCATGTGGGATCTTCCCGGATCAGGGCACGAACCCGTGCCCCCTGCATCGGCAGGCGGACTCTCAACCACTGCGCCACCAGGGAAGCCCACCACATCTGTTTTAATCTCCAATAGCTTCCCAGGACCTCACAGGGAGGCTGGCACATGGTAAGTGATCAAAAGCTATTTGTTAAATAAATGGAACCTGGCTCTTCATAAATACTGCCCCAGATAAATGCACTCACATGATAGCCTCGCTGAAAATGACTTAAACTTTTTCATCAGTGACTTGAATGTAATATATGTTTAAGTGTTCTTACCAATTCTCATTTTTGTTTTGGCCAATAACATGACATGAGGAAGATAGATATTTTTCAAAGGCAGTAATGGACTTGCATAGTCAGTGTTTGATGTAGGAAATTCAATTGTTTCTCCAAAAGTTCGCATCTGTAAAAGAAGCACTGTAATGAGTGATTAGCTAATGTGGTATGCTGTAAGAAAAGACAGAAAAGTAAGTTTCTAAGTCTTGTGGACACAAAAGCACTCTCACCTGTTCAATAAGAATGTTGTGAGACTGAGTCAACAAATATAATTTTTCTGTTTTCGAAGAGGGAGTTTCCTCGAATTTCTCGGCTTTTGTTAAGTCAGCCAGTAAAAGCATGCTTCTCACCAGTGTTAAATGAGATCGAGGAGAAATAAACTCACGTCCTTCAAGCAACTGTATTACATCCTATTAAAATAAAATTATTCCGTTTGATAGTACCATTCACAATTCACTGAAACAGGGGCCAGATGTATTGACTGTTACGCATTCATTACCTAATGGAAATTTAAATTCTCTCCTTTTATTCTAACCGGAATCCTCTGGTAAATATCAATGTGAATTAGGTTTCCTTCCTACCTGAAGGTTTTTTATGATGTCTGCTTTTAAGTGCTTTTCTTGTAGGCCAATGATTACAGCTTGCATCAAGAATTCAGCCTGTAGCTCCCTGTCGCCTGCACTTTTTGCTTCTACACACACTTCACTGATGAGGCTCACACAATCTGTTATATCGTTTTCTAAAATAAACAAATGCAGGTACTTAAAATGCACTGAGAAAGTAAGAAGTTATATGTGCAGGATATTCTCGGTGTTTATCACAGGAATATTGTATAATACAGAAGAAGAGGAAGATGTAGAGACGGAAAACAAATAAGACTGCACGAAACATTGAAAATAAATGTGCTGTAATTTACGAGAAGTACTTTAGGGTATTCAAACGCTGCAAAAGTAATGATGATATTCCATGAAATAATTTAATTTGGGAGATGGGTAGAGATGGGTGAACAGATAGGTTTACATATAGATAACTATTAATCACTGCAAGAACTCATATTTATGTGCCAGGCTATAATCTAAGAACTTTAGAAATTTAACCCATTTAATTCTGGAAATAATCCTATGAAAAAAAGGTACCACATTTCCATCTTCCAGAGGAGGAAACTAAGGCCTAGGGGGTTAAGAGATTTGGCCAAGATTACACAGCAAGGAAGTGGTGGATAGAGTATTTGAACTCAAGGAGGGGGGGCTCCAGAATCTGCACTCTGGACCCCTGAACTACGCTGCCTTCCTAGACGACAGGAAGGCGTGTGCATTAGCATTCTGAAATCTCCTTGCCTGCTTTGCATACAGTAATATATATGCCATTTGCAGTGATACAAGGGACTGCTGAAAATGATTATTCTCATTTAATAACTTGAATTTTTTATTCTGGAAACAGATAAAGCTAAGAAGTTATAAAATGTTAATGGTATAATAAAATACATCCCAAGAAAACCTCTGTTACCTAAATAAAATTAAATTTTATGAAAACTTTGACTAAGGAGATGGAAATAGGATATTTGTACCTTTCACGATTCCAATGCCACGAATCTGGGCAACAAACGCAGTCACCAATGCTAAGCGGCACCTCAACCACAGATGAATGTTGAAATATTCTCGAGAATTTAGGGAAATGGGATCTAAAAACTCATTATCATCTGTACTTTCAGTGGCCTAAACAATATTAAAATGATGGTTATCTTTCCATTTTAAAATGTCCAAGTTCTAGCCTAATGCTAAATGTAACATAAGTTAAGGGAAGCATCGATATCATTTAACAGTATTAAATTTTAATTTTAGAAATTATTCTTGAACATTCTATAAAACATAAAAAATACACAAGAAACAAAAATCACCCATAATCCCATGCTCCTCTATTAACACTGATCCTCATATGAGTGCTTTGCAGCATTTCTTTCTCTCTGTATACTCACTGTTGAAAACTAGCTTTGCAGTCTGAATTTTTCATTGCAAATTATATTATTATCAGCAGTTTCCATACCTTCAAAAATTTTGTGACCATCATTTTAAAGGCTGAAAAATAATCAGTAATACTGGCTAATGTTTACTGAGTGCTTATTACGGGCCAGGCACTGTGATACATGCTTTATACACATTAGTTCACTTAATCCTCCTGACAAGCCCAAGAGGGGCTATTATTATCTCTATTTTTCAGATGAGAGAAGCGAAGCCTAGGAAGGCTAACTATTTGCTTAAATGTCATCATATTTTGGCGGAAGCTGGGATTCAAGCTTGCCTCTTTCTGAATTTAGAGCCCACAGTCTTAATCTACTACATTACACTGCTATGTGCTGCTCACATCCCAAACATATATTATTTTATGATTTACTACCCTCATTATTACACTTTATAAAGGGAGTGGCCAATGTTCAGAGCTACTGGGAGGGAGGTGACAAAGGAACTTTTCCAGGGAGCAATCAATCTTAGACACTTCATCTAGAACAACGCCCATTTGTTCTAGGAATTTCCTGCTACACATCTCTGACAACTCATCATCTCTAACCAGTCAGCAATACCTGCTATCAAGGAGCTGTAACCTGGACTTGACAGGGGCTGGAACGTGACAGACAGGTGAGGAGCAGAGCGGGAGGGGGAGCTGTTTCTGAACCGGAGTAAGAAGTGAACAGAGACCCCAAGACAGGCTGGTGATTAGAATGGGTACACCACGTACTCGAGGAGTCTAGTGTTTAGATTAGAAATACAGAAGAAATACACATCAACATACCTTAATCTCTGCTTACATTGCTTTTATTATTGAAAAGCCAAGTCATGCTTAATCTAAATCAGGGTTTCTCGACCTCAGCATGACTGACATTCTGGGCCAGATTATTGTTGTGAGGGAAATGTCCTGTGTGTTACAGGATGTTTAGCAACATCCCTGGCCTCTACTCAGTAGATGACACTAGCACTCCCTCTAGTTATAACAACCAAAATGTCTCCAGGCACTGCAAATGTCCCCTGGGAAGCAAAATACCCCCCCACCAAGTAACAAGCATTGCTCTAAGTAAATTTTCAGAATCAGAATCCTTTTTAGCCTTTATACTGCTTTTACTGTGGTAAGAAATGAGTCAATTAGTTTTGCTTTTTTTTTTTTTTTCCTGCGGTACGCGGGCCTCTCACTGCTGTGGCCTCTCCCGCCGCGGAGCACAGGCTCAAGTCCAGGGGCCATGGCTCACGGGCCCAACCGCTCTGCGGCATGTGAGATCTTCCCGGACCGGAGCACGAACCCACGTCCCCTGCATCGGCAGGCAGACCCTCAACCACTGCGCCACCAGGGAAGCCCCAGCTTTGCTTTTTTGTAGTGACATTAGATAGTAGCAATTTTATTAGTAAAGCTTAAGCTTTATTTATTTTAAAATGAGCAAGGATTCTATGTGCTGAATCTTTATATTTTAATCCTAAACAACCCTGTTGTTATTAAATTACTTGGTCTAATCAAAATCCAGTGAAATTTCAAAGAACATGTGACACCAGTTGTCAAATAGACTTGAGGGCTTAAACGCAGAAGAATTTAACTATGAGAAGGAAATAGCACAAGGTACTATTAGCACAAGGTAGGAAATAGCACAGGTGGGAAATAGCACCGGTAGGAAATAGCACAGATAGGAAATAGCACAAGGTAGGGAATAGCGTAGGTGTCACACTGGTAATGCTAAAGAAGAACTAAAATCAAAAGTGAAATGAAGAGCAAGTCATGCGAAACAACTTAATTTACTAGTGACATCAGATCTAGAATACAAGAATGATACATCTGGTGGGACTTCAGTCACTATTACCTCCAGTCCCATCAATTCCCAAATGAGATTACATAATTTAAAAAAATTTTAAGGAATTTGCCCAAGGTATACCAGCTAATAAATAGCATCAACGGGGCTTAAACACAGATCTTTTTACTCTAAATTCAATGTTTTTTTCTTCTTTACCCCTTTGTTTCATTCAAATAGTTATACAATTTCCTAGCATGCCAATAATTATTCCGTAAAAAGTGTTATCAGGATAAACATTAAATTCATACGTACATAATCTCCTGGAGAGATGGAATTCTCTGTGTCATCTTCTACTACCTTCTTTTTAAAAAGTTTTGAATCCTGGAGAAGTTTAAGTGTGGAAAATACTATCGCAGCACTAAAATAGAGAATATGTTTTAAATGTTATTAGTATGACACTCGTGGCATTTGTATGTTATTTCCTAAGTCTCTTCCTCCAAAAAAACCTCCCCATACTCCCACCCATCCCCAAAACTGTTAGGTGCCCCTTCTACGTGCTCTAATAGCACCCTGGCCTTTACCATAAGGTGATACTTACAGCATTATTTAATTGCCTGTAAAACTGCTCTGTATTTGTCTCAGCTAATTTATCTTATCCCCTGCTGACACCCAGCATCTAGTAGCTTGGACATAATAGGAGCTAAAAAATATTTTTAAATGAAAATGAGTGAATGAAAGAATAAATGAATGAATGAATGTTTCCAAGATCTAAAGCAAAATTTACTGACAATATCATTAATAAAATGAGCACACATGTATTTTACATACATCAGGATGTGGTTCTCCAGTTTTCTGACATTATAAAACTGTTCTGCTTAATGCTGTGCACTTGGAAACTCTTAAGAAAAATTACTGCTCAATCAGTATCTAGCAGTGCCAGGAGGGAAAGGTACTTAATGCAGAAAATAGAAGCCAGGAGATAGTAATTCTCCTCACTTCCTGTTGTTCAGTATGTAAATTTTTCTTCACTTTAAACCATCACATCCTCCTTCCCTGTAGAATGATAAATGTATAATTGATGTCACACTTTTTCAAAATATTTTAATAATATATGTTAACAGGCTCCTTCATTTGAAAATCTATTCCAAAACAAAATTCAAAGTACAGAATAATCTGTGTACCTGACGATACTTATTGCAGTGCTACTTCATAACACAGAAAGACTGAGTGAAAGCCAAACGGGCAATGTGTCCCTTTATCTAATGCCCCACTAGATATCTCCACTTGAATAGTGAATAACAATCACATTTAAGAGGTGTTATGGGTTAAACTGTGTAGAGGTCCTAACCCTCAGTGCTCATCATGCATCCTTATTTGGAAATAGAGTCTTTACAGAGGTAAACAAGCTAAAATAAGGTCATTTAGGGTGGACCATAATCCAATATAACTGGTGTCCCTATAAAAGGGGGAAATTTGGACAGAGAGACAGACATGCACAGAGGGAATATGATGTGAAGACACGCAGGGAGCAGACAGCCTGTGACTGGAGTGATGCATCCACATGCCGAGGACCATCAAAGATGGCTGGCAAACATCAGGAGCTAAAAGAGGCAAGGAAGGGCACCCCCCAGAGCTGTCAAAAAGAGCAGGGTCCTGCCGACACCTTGATTTTGGACTTTCAGCCTCCAGAACCGTGAGACGATAACATTCTGTCGTTTTAAGCCACCCAGTCTTGGGTACTATGTTGTGGCAGGAAACTAGGATAGGTTAAAAGCAGAGCCTCTTGCTTCTCCCTCCTCCACCAAACCTACTCCTCTCCCCTGTTCTCTATCCCAGATAGAGGGCCCAGTATCATCACCGCCTCCTCTTTGCCTCACACTCTGTGTTCAACCCATCAACAAGTTCTGTCAGCTTCAACTTCAAGATCTGGATACTAGCCAGCAGCTCGTCACGTCCGCACCTCGTCCACTGCTAACGCCTCCATCCAAGCCACCAACATCTCCAGACACCCACAGGAGCTTGCTGGCCAGCCCCTGGAGTCCTGGTCTCTATGAAGAGACCACAGTGATCTCTCTTCAGGATGTGAATCAGATCACGACACTTCCGCTGTACTGTTCCAGAAGCCTCCTGCATCCCTGGATTATGGTCAATACACCACCTCCTTTGGGTCAGTTAGTGAGGTTTCTAGCCAAGAAGATGACCAGCCTCACCTAGGTCCAGGGATGCTTGCAAGAAGGTAGTTAGTCTCTGTGTGTAGGCTCCTAGAGTATGTACATATGCTCAACTCTTAATTACATTTTTAAAGCCTTTTTTGTATGTATCTACACATTGTATTGAAAGATATTTTCTCTCTTTTTTCCCCTCAACTTTTTTAAAAAAAATGATAACTGGTATTTACTGTACTCACCACCTCTCAGGTGCTGTGTTAAATGCTTATTGTGAATTAATTCACTTAATCCGTACCACAAACCTACAAGATATGTACTATTATCATCCCTATTTTATAGTTAAGTTAACTGAGGCCCACAAATGTTATGTGACTTGCCTAAGGTGACTCAGCTAGCAAGAGGAGGTAGGATCAGAGCCCAGGCCACTGGCCCCTGAGCCTGCAGCACCCTTAATCATTAAGCTACAATGTGGCCTCTTTCTTTTCACAGTTCTAACAAGCTTTGGCTTTGTTTATACTGGCACAGTGTTACTCGTTGCCACATTTGTGTTACCATATGGTTACTGTCGGCTGCACCTTTTACAATATAAAAGGCGTTCTTTGTCCAGTTTAATGCCTTTTGCCTTGCATTCTACTTAGCAGACTTCATGAAACGGGATTATTATGAGGATATTAAATAAGGTATTTAGTCTTTCACTTGCTCAAAAATATGTATTGAGCACCTGCTATTGGCCAGGAACAAATCTAGGGGCTATGGATACAGTCCCTGGCCTCACTGAGTTGACATTCTATTGAGAGCAGGGTATTCTTAACAAAGAGGAGTGCTTGGCAAATAGACGGCTCTCAATGCATCATAGCCGTTACCATTATTAGTATATAAAGTTGGACAGGGAATATGCAGGGACTAAATTGATTTTTTTTCTAAGTTGTTAACCAGCATCAAAACCTTTCAGCCATTATTGGATTTCAATCTCCGAAGATTTTACTGAGTCCTTAAAATGGTTTAGATACTTGTAGAATATTTTCTAAAGTATGGTTTGTGATTATCTAAACTTACTAGTTTTTTTTTTTTTTTTTTTTAAATAAAACTGAACAAGGAAGCAAGAAAACAGCAACAAAAAACACAATGCTGATGGGGTGTGTGTCCAGGTACGGAATCTCTTTTCCCCCACACCTTGCCTCCCTGAAGGATACACACATGTTTCTAACGCACCTTGTTTACTGAGTAGCTTCAGAGGTTAGCACAGGATGACAACTAGAGGGCCCTGAAAGGAGAAAATGACGCCCATCCCACTCTTCTGACCTGAAGCCCAAATTCTGATTTCAAGGGAAATGAGGTATGAGGTTTGGAATCTTGCTAACCCCAAAACTTAATGACTAAAATATAAACATACTGTATGTCCTAATCCAGCTGGTACTGCTTAGTTGCACAATGGAAAACTTCTACTTCCTCCTCTGCACTAGGAAGACAGGAAGTGTAAGGAGGATTACCCACTACAAACAGTCAAAATCCCAGCAGGAGGATGTTTCACTCTTACACAAAATAAAAAGGCTCAAACGTTATTCCATTTAGACAATAAATTAAATAGAAAGGAGAATTGGAAGGAACACTTCAAAAAAAAAAAAAAAGACAGGATTCTGAAATAGAGAGGCAGCCCTGAAAGAAGCAGAAATACAGTTTGAATAACTCTGATCCCATTTATTTCTTATTAACATTCATGACAAAAATGGTCAGTTTGTTCTCATAAAATCTATGCGGCTTACTCTACGTGTCACCCTAGGGAATGTGCCTTTCAATTTCCTTGACACATAATTTTATCAGAAGTATCATGAAATGTCAAGCTAACCAGCATCTGGGAAAGGGACTGTCCAACACTCTCAGCAGCGCCCAGACGGAAGCTCATGGAGGGTAAAGTTCACCTACTAAAACTCATTCATCCTGACAGTAGGCTTCCCCAAGTGACAGCTCTGCTGCAAAAAGCCAGCAACATCAAAGTTTCTGCAGGTTTTTCCTAAGGGCCAAGCCCATGGATTTAAAATCGGGGCAATTCTGGTATACTTGCACATTATTTGCATACATCTATCTGGTCTTCAAATTAAAGTTCTATTACAACACTCCTTTCTGTGCCATTTTGTAATGTGTAGTTTCTCATTTCCTTCTTTCTCCCTAAAAAAAAAAAAAATCACTCATATCCTCCACACTAAAAGGGTATAAGACACGTAGAGAGCTAGGGAAAGAATGAAGCTAAGTGACAAGAAATATTTTCTAGGGCTGCTACTGCTCTCTGGGACACAGTTTGGAGAAAGGAGTTCTATGTGCCTCCATAGGAAATCATGTAGCCATACAGTCATATATATATATACACACACGTATATATTCAATACATATAAATATATATAGAATATATAGTTAGATACATAAACATTTTCTAAATATACATTTATATATTATATATTCAAATCATTTATTTCTATAGGAAACAGTATAGTAAAAATTCCTTCTGTCTTCAAACTTCAGTGGGGAAAACAGTATATTATTATACTAAGCCTATTTTAACCATCAATCAACTACCATTGTATTCTTTTTTTTTTACCATTGTATTCTTAAAGATAGCTACAAATGTGACAATACTCTAAACGAGTGGGTCTCAAGTGTTTTTACTCTCAGCACCCATTTACATCATTAAAGATTATTAAGAAACCCCAAAGAGCTCTATCAATATTTACCATATTGGAAATTAAACGGAGAAATGTTTAACTTAACATTTATTAATTCATTTAAAAATAAAAATCATAAACCCATTATATTTAATATAAATAATGTATTTTTATGGAAAATATATTTTCAAAAACCAAAAAATAGTGAGAAGGATTCCATTGTTTTTGCATTTTTGCAAATCTCTTTAACATCTGGCTTAAAAAGAGAAAATCTGCTTAATAGAAGACTTTCATATCTGCTTCTATATTCAGTCTGTTGTGACATAATGTTTTGGATGAAGCGTATGAAGAAGACTAGGTCTCACACAGATAGTTATTGAACGTGGGAGGAGTATTTTAAGAGTCTCTTCAAATAATTGTGAATATTCTTCCTTGATACTATACCAATATGTGACAAATGATAGTTTCTTAAAAGTTTGTTGCTATGTGGAATCTACTACCATACACTGATGAACTTTTCCTACTCTGTTACATGAAAATCTATCAGTCTATCTTGTTTACCAGGATTTTGGAACATCATGCACTGGCCATTTGGAAAACATTAGCTCCCTGAGTTAAACAGATTCCCTTAATGTTGAAGCATTTCATTACACAGTTTTTAAAAAACGATGCTCGTTAATATCACCACCAGTCTCATCAAAAAAATTTAAGCATTAGAAAACTGTCAAGCTCATGACGGCAAATACAAATTTTCCAAAAATCCAATTTTTCTATGAAAGTTTAGATTTTATCATTGACAACAAAAACTATTAGTTGTTTTCCTAGAAGTGGCATGTTCGTTTTGCTCATTTTCAGCAGAATACCTGTCAAATACCCAAGTCTGCATAATCATGGTTTGTCAGTTGTTTTTTCAAATAAAAATGTTGTTCCATGAAAAAAACAGCTTGTTCAGCTCTTGGTTCATCCACATGTGTGCTGTTCCTCAAGATAACCATCAGACTGTGACATGCAGCAGAAGTGCTTGAGGTATATTTCCCACTTAATATATTCCCACAGAATATTAAAACTACATTCAAGAATAGGTATTTATAAATATAACAGATTCTACTGCTTCATTAAAGGCATTCTTACGTAAATCTGGCTTTTTTTTTTTTTAATTGCAAGCGTGCAGCAGTGAAGAACAGAATGGCTACTAGTTCGGTTTGGTGTCACTGCTTTGATTCGTGGTGAGCTACCGGAAGTTTTACCACTGTTGCTTTTTCAGCATCAGTGCAAATAACAACACAGTGAAAAAGGCAAGCAACCTCGTAGTTTTATAAACTATTATAAACATAGTTTACTATGTTATAAACTACTATAAAAATAGTTCTGACCTTACAGACCTCCCTGAGTTTCAGGAACGCCCACAGGTCTGAAGACCACACTTGGAGAATCACTGCTCCTAACAGACATTATGAACCCTCATCGCTGCTTACAAACCACAGAAATTTTAAATTCCCCAAAACCTATACTGTCTCTAGCATAAAATCAAATTTAGATGTGGTTAATCATGGAATAGCCTTCAGTCAAGGCTCCCACTGATGAGACAATTGTCTGTTTCCAATCTAAGCAAAAGCAAAGGGGGATTTCTGCTGAATTGATTTCCCCTTTGCAAAGGCTACAGGAGGGCTTCTCCTGTTTAAAGAGAAGGGCCATCTAAAAAATTAACTCTCTTTCCAAATTCTGAATCTAATGCATAGAACTTAAAACATGGAATTTTAGTATAATGAGAAAGTTAAGGAGGGAAAAAAAATTTGTTTCCATCTAATTTGATCATTTCTCCTTTTCATTCAGTAATTATATTTTTCATTTCTAAAATTTCTATTTAGTTTTTTTTTTTCTAAATTCATCTGTTCCTTTTTTATCTCGTCTCATTCTCTTCCATCCTTCACATCTTTGAACAGTTTATTTCTCGGGCTGGGAAGCTGCCATTTGTTGTGCCTGCTAACTCTCTTCTGTGGCTCTTTCTTCATTTGGTTTATGATATTTGACTCTGTGCTACCTTTACCGGCAGTTATTTTCCATGAGAGTCCTGCATTTCCTAGGTAATCTCTATGAGACAGTTTTGGTTTTGCCTCTGCTCCAGCTCTGTGATGTCAGGATCAGTTTCAAAGTTAATTTCTCAGAGTTTCTGCATTTCATTGTCAGTGCCAGTTTGGACCCCGCAACTGCCAATAGCATTGATCTGAAGAAACTGATTCCTCTTGGGTTACTCTTTTTCCATCCAGGGCAGGCAGCAGTTTCCTTGCTGGTCCCCAGAGACCACTGTGGAATCCCAAGCTAGGGGACAGTTTCATTCTGTATTAGAGAAACAAAGAAGACTGGACTGGGATCCTACCCTACTGTGTACCAATTATATCAGAGCATCAAATTTGCGCTCTCTGCTGGGTCACTTTCATTAGCATATAATACATCATCACTGCTCCCATCTCAAGAAAATTTGTCTTGACCCTACTTCTACCAGCTGCTGACATCCTATTCCTCTACTCCCCTTTACTGTAAAACTCCTCAAAAGAATCATCTTTACTTGCAGGTTCCAATTTCTCTCCTCCCATTTTCTCATAAAACCACTCTAAATATGCTCTTTCCCCCACTGCCTTTTAAATTACTCCTGCCGAGGTCACCAGTGACCTCCATGTTGCTAAATCATGCAATGGTCAATTCTCTATTCTCATCTCAGTCTATCTGGAGCTTTCGGCAGAGTCGATCACTCCATTCTCCCTGATACACTTTCTTCACTTGGCTTTCAGGATTTCATAATCTCCTGGTCTTCATATATTTACTGGTCATTTCTTCTCAGTCTCCTCTGCTGGTTCCTCATTTTCTCCCCAGTCTCCAACCAAACCCAACCCTCAGTCCTTGATCCTTCTTTCTTTCATCTACTCACATTCCCTAAGGAATCTCATTCATTTAAAGGCTTGAAATACTATCTATATTCTAAAGACTCCAAGAATATTTGACATTTTCAATTGCACCTCCAAGGGACATAGTCTAAACGCATCCAAAATCTAACTTCAGATCTTTCCCCTATATAAGCTGTACCGCCACAATCTTCCCCACTGTGGTTAGGGACAACTTCTTTTGCAACTCCTCTCTTTTTCTCACCACTCTACAGCCAATCCATCAGCAAATTCTAATGGCTCTACTTTCAAAATATACCCAGAATCCGACTTATCACTACCTCTAGTGCTACGGCCCTGATCAGAGCCACTAACATTTTTCTTCTTATTATAGCAGCTTCCCCAGCTGATCTCCCTGCTTTCAAACCCTTTCCCTCTTACAGTCAATTCTCAACCTAAAAACCAGGGTTATCCCTTTAAAGTGAAAATCAGATGATGTCATTCCTCTGCTTGAAACAATACAATGACTCCTTACTTCCCTCAGACTAAAAGCAGAAGTCTTCACCCTGGCCAGAAGGTCCTATATAATCTGCCTCCCCCATCAAGGATGACCTCTTTGAACATCTCTCTTAAAACTCTCGCTCGCTCCATTCTAGCCACAAGAGACCCCGTGCTGTCCCTCAAACATGTATCAGGCATGTTCCCATGGCCTGCAACACTCCATCTACAGGTATTTGCATGGGCCCCCACGTTTATTTGTTCACATGTCACCTCATCAATAAAGCCTACCCTGACCACCCAAAATTTGGTTCAGATGTCAAGACTGATGCCATACACATCAAGGGAGTGTGAACAGGTTGATTCCTCCCACAGTGAGACTATCCAGGAAGAGCAGCGCAGCCTCCCAAACAGGCTGAAAATGTCTTGAGAGAAAAGAGAAAGGAGACTGGCTGGGCTTTCTAGTAGTTAATGGGTGGCGCTGGGGTAAGGGTTCCCACGTGTGGGCCAGGTCGGTGTGATTTAAACGTCCCACCAGCACCAAAGGAGGGGTAAACTAGGCTTTCTTCTCTGCTTGCCCAGGTGTGGGGCAGAGGGGACGGGGGTGGCGGAGCTTCAAAGCAGTCAGTTAACGAACATCTAAATGGAGTCATTCTCTTTATTACAACTGCACAGTTTTAACAGGATAACCTCTCCTCCTCCCCCTGCCTCTACCCCTGATATTCTCCATAACACTTATTTTTGGCCACACTATATAATTTACTTACTTGTTAGGTTTACAGTTTATTGTCAGCCTGTTTATTATCTATTAGAATATAAACTCCATGAGGGTAGGATCTTTGTCAATGCTGTTATATATTTTGTGTATACTGTATATATCAGTGTTAGGATACAGAACTTAGGACCATGCCTAGAATATCGTAGGTGCCCCCAAATTACTTGTTGAATGAATTAATGAATGGTAAGATAAGGAATTTGCTCATTATTCAAAGAATCACTATTGAAAGTGTTCTCACGACAGAGGTGTTTATAATAAATGATATGGGAAGTTCTTGAAAGTATATTTCTATATTATTCAATACTAAAAAATCACTGAGAAGTATTTTTAACTATGCAAGTGTTTATATGTCTATGAGCTTATGAATACAGAAACTATGTTCTATTCATCTTTGTCTCCTTGGTGCCTAGATCAGAGCCCAACAGTGAGGCAGTTAGCAGATACTGGTCACTATATATGAATGAATCAATGAACAAATGAAAAGAAAGATCTGACATTAGCAACTGCATCACATTTTAAAAATGAGCCACCTACAATAGTTTATTAAGTGGTTGAGCACAGCATAGTTCAGGAGATGTTACTTTTTCAAAATAGAGCTTGTTTTTAATGTTTTTATCGGTTGTCTAGGGAGAAAACACTCCATAGGTGTTATTTGTAAAAAAAGCTATAAGGAATTTAGATTCTGCCTTTTAAAAATAAATTATTAATTAAAAAGGAGAACTCTGTGACTTTATGTTTCACATAAAACATCCTACCTATATGCTTTAATAAACCAATTAATTTGTTGAGAATTATAGTTTTAAATGTAGTAATGTGTGAAAACTCTCCTGAATAATAAAAAGCAAGTCTGCTCTATTAATCTAAGAATTTATAAAATTTACACAAAATTTAGGTATATTTTAACAAATCAGAGTGAGGAAGAAACTGGATGCCGAGACTCGCCTGTATGCTGCCCGGTGTCTCTGCAGGGCGACTGCAGCCAGCTGCAGCCTGACCTCCACCACAATCTCTAGCTCGCCAGCCGAACACTGAGAGAGGTTCTTATGGCCTGGATGCTCCGTCTCTGACACAAGGAAGTTGAGCCTGTCTTCAGCTTCTGTCAGTAAAATTGACTAAAGAAAGAACAACACACAATCACCCAAGTTCAGAAATAATACAAATCATGTCTCATTCTTATTCATCAAATATTTCTCATGTACTGAAAAGTAACAATGAATGGAAGACCTAAAAGTAAATCTGAACAAAATCATCAGAGAAGAGAGCTCAGTGAACAGGAAAAAGACAACAGGGAATGAAAAGGGAAGTAATGGCAAGAGTAAGTGTGTAGCAGACCTACTAGAGCATGGACTTGAGGATATAGGGAGGGGGAAGGGTAAGCTGTGACAAAGTGAGAGAGTGGCATGGACATATATACACTACCAAACGTAAAATAGATAGCTAGTGGGAAGTAGCCGCATAGCACAGGGAGATCAGCTAGGTGGTTTGTGACCACCTAGAGGGGTGGGATAGGGAGGGAGATGCAAGAGGGAAGAGATATGGGAACATATGTATGTGTATAACTGATTCACTTTGTTATAAAGCAGAAACTAACACGCCATTGTAAAACAATTATACTCCAATAAAGATGTTAAAAAAAAAAAAAAAAGAGTAAGTGTGTAGGGCAGTGACCCTTTATTGCATGCACAGCCAGTGCCCATACTTGCTTATTCATAGTAGCTGTGTTCTAGAAAGTTGCTGCAAACACTGAGTCAGCTAATACTGAAGCATTGCTCCTAGGGAAATACAGGGATAGGTTCCTACGAGCCTCTGGTCACACCATTTTTGTCAGCTGATCAGTATATAACCTTGTTTAATGTGTGTTTATGTTTAAAGACACATTATTGAATATACAGTGTAGATTCATTAACCTTGAACTCACAGCCAATAACTCTACAACTCATGCCTGATTGAAGTTGTCTAACACACATATTTTCTCCAAAAGGCACATCACAGCCTCCTTGCACTTAGGATTACTAGACAGCTCTTCAGCACTATGCATTAGGGGCCATTTCAAATAGTGAAAAGATCAACAAAAGACCCCACAAAAATGCAAAAAGCTTGGCAATAAATGAAAAGGACACTTGTTTATAGTATGAAAGTGGAAAGAAAAAGTCAGCATTGCCTTGTTCAGCTCAGCTGGGAATGTGCATATCAGGCAACTCAAAGTTTTCTATGCTCTGTGCCTGTCCCCAAATGACCACCAAGGAGCAAAGAGTATTGATTTGGGAGTTACAATTAAATTTTAGCAGATAAGCAAGTTAGCAGATACTGAATCTGTGAATAATGAGGATCAACTGTATTTCAAATTAAACTATGGTAACCTAACTGGTAATGTAAAGATAATGAGATTTTACAGTTGACAATCAATACTAAATAGCAATAGCAATACTAAATAGGAACATGGCAAAAAAGAAAGGGACCAACCAATCTTTCAAGGAACAGGTCTCTAAAACCTTGTTTGTATAGAGCAGTAAATACTATATAAGGACTAGGGTAATTTAGTATAATGGTTAAGAACGTAATCTGTATTTTATTAGTTGTATGGCATTAGTGAATTTCTTACTGTCTAAGCCTCAGTTTATTCATGGTTCAGCATAATACAGTTCAAAAATGATTAATATGTACATCACAGAGTTGTGAGAATTAAATAATCATGCAAAGTGCCTGTCACATAGTAAGCACTGAATAAATGGTACTGTTGTTGTTCCTGTTGTTATCACTATTATTATTAGGAAACACCAAACAGGGCATGGAATGCTCAAATCCCATCAGATAATAAATCTTATTCCCCACGGACACTTAATCAAGTTAAAAGGTCAAAGGTCAAAGTCTGACACCTCTCGGCATCTGCTTTTCTCATGGAGAGTAGACTCCATCCCTGGCCCCAACCCATGCTTAGGCAAGAAAAACTACGTGAGTAAGCACAGTCCTGAAAGTTGACCTGTCCAGGGCCTAACAGTGGGCTTTCTGGTAACGGATTCACTATGATTTGAAAATTCTTTTAAACTTACCTTTAGTGTGCTAAGTGCGAAGTCCTCTTTCATTTGTGTAAGCTGCCAACGTAAGCCTCCCTCATCCTTTAAACACACCTCTATAAGACACAACATTTTGGAAGAACTAAGGATATCTGTGGTTAGCTTAAATATTAATTCTAATTTACAAAACTCATCATTAGTTGGGAAATTTAATGTTTAAAAACAACCACAATGATAATTAGAAACACACTGCTCTATCAAATGGTCCCTAAATATCAGACATTAGAAGACAGGCTGATTCTTAAATTCTGAAAGGATCTTTTGGGTGCTTGGTGATGCCATTCAAGTTATCGGCTACTGATATAAAATAGTGGTTCCTCACCTGGGATCCCAGGACCCCTTAAGGTCCTCAAAGAATTGGGTTGGCCAGAAAGTTCGTTCAGGTTTTTCGTAAGCTGTTAGGAAAAACCCGAACGAATTTTTTGGCCAACCCAATATTTTGGGTCTTCCAGATATTTATAATATCTTGATAAGATCTCCTTGAAGTGTCAGTTCTGCTGATATGCTCCAAGACCTCCTTGGAAGTGTCAGTTCATGCCCCTCACTCTAAGAGCAGAGAGTGAGACCATTTGGAACAGCACAAACTACAATCCTCAAATATCTCAAAATTCCTACCCACAATCCAAAGTTAGCCCTCATTCGGAGCGAGGGAGCATTGAGAGAATTTAGATCACAAACTTTGCCTGCTATAGTAAGCCTGGCTTCTAGACTACAGAAGGGAGAAACACTACAAGTCATTATTTGAATTAATGCACAAATTACCCACCTAAAGAGACTAAGTTTGTCAAGTGGAAGAGGGAGTCCAGAATAACATGGAACTGAACACACCCGACTTCCTCCCTTCTTCCAACTTCAATTTGCCTGGCTCTTCTCCTAAATTAGGAGACTCTGGAGCTAGAGGGTCAGCTGAGTATGAGGGAGGGCCCAGAAGAAAGATCTGGGACTAGGTCTTCTCCCCTAAGGGAAAGTGAGAGACAGGCAAGGATAGAAACGGAGGAACGCCAGGATGATACCAGAACATGAGAAATCCTGGCAAGAGGTTAATCCACCTCTTTCTCCTGCTCTCTCTGCCTCCTGAGTGACCCCAAGCCCTGTGTGGCCCTCCCATGTTGTAGCATGCCCCTCCCTCTTGGGAGCTGTAAGTAACAAACTCTGTTTTCAATGGCAGCCATCTCCTGATCTGTTGGCCTCACCACACCTGAATAATAATAAAACTTACACTTTAAAACAGAGGCCAGTATTATTCTGATACTAAAACTAGACAAAGACACCATAAGAAAACTACACAATACATGTTACGAATATGGATGCAAAAATCTTCAACAAAATCCTAGCAAACAATCCAGCAACATATAAAAAGAATTATATACACCATGACCAAGTGGGATTTATCCCAAGAAAGCAAGGTTGGTTAAACACTCAAAAATCAACCAATATAATACATGCCTACAGACAGAATAAAAAACAAAGACCATATAATCATCTTAATAGACACAGGAAAAGCATTTAATAAAATCCAACACCTTTTCATGATAAAATCACTCAACAACCTAGGAATAGAAGAGAAATTCTTCTAGCTGATAAAGGACATCTATGAAAAACCCACAGTTAACATCATACTTAGTGGTAAAAAAAAAAAAACACCTATTTTTAAGGCAACATTAATTCATTTGAAAAATATGTATATAGTTTTATGTGTATATATGGGCCATAAATCCCATCCATGGGTATCTTATCCTATAGAAATATACACTATAGTATGGATATGTAGTGCTTCCACACTGTTCCCTAGAAACAAAGTGAACGCACAACAGGGGAATGGCTGAATAAACCATGGGCTGTTCACAGCATAAAACACCACACAGCCGGTTTTGGGGACCAAAGCAAATCAGCTGACTTGGAGTGGCTTAGCAAAGTTTTTTACATAAGAAATGCAAGAGGCAGAAAAATGTAAAATACATCATTTCTTAAATAAATGACAAATCCTATTTTGTATGTGCAGCTGACCCTTGATCAACATGGGGGTTAGGGACACTGACCCTCCATGCAGGTGAAAATCCACGTATAATTTATAGTTGGCGCTTGGTATAGACGGTCCTCTGTATCCACAGTTCAGCATCTGCAGATTCAACCAGCCACAGATTGTGCAGTACTGTAATATTCACTATTGAAAAATATTGGTGTATAAACAGACCTGTGCAATTCAAACCTGTGTTGTTCAAGGGTCAACTGTATATAATGTAAGAAAGTGGACAAATATGCAGATATATTGGTGGATATGGATAGGCAGGTACCTAGACATAAGCACATATGTGTGTCATTAAGTGAGCTCAGAGAAAACCATGAAAGAATATCTACTAGAATGTTCATATGGATTATTGGGGGGTAGAGTGGGGGATAGGTGGGGAAAGGGAATAGAAAGAGAAATAAGCAAAAAAAAAAATAGAACAAAAGATTACCTTTCAAGTTTGGGAGGTTTGGTCTGTTTTTCTCATTAATAAGACCATGGCAGACTGGTTTCATTTTGTGTTCTGGGACACAATTTATTGTTGCAGCCACATTTACTAAAAAGTATGCTTTAACAAAGGCAAACTTATTTAAGAGATGTTGCTGACCGACCGTAACCAGAATTAGAGGCAAGCCTTCGTTTATTAAATCATCAAGTGCCTAAAAAAAAATTAAAAAAAAAGACAAAGTAGTAAAATACTGTTTTCAGATATTATTAGCTTCAGTCCCCTTCTGCAATCCTCATTTGGTGCAGGGTGAAGGAATTCAGGGATAGACATGAGGGAACATAATCGGCAGGTCCGTTGAGAGAGGCGTCACAACGATGCCAGCAGGTCCACAGTGCTCCTGCCGTTTCCCACCAGTTGGTTACCTGCCCCATGAGGCCAGCCCTGCCACACAGAGTGAGCCCAGTGCCGAGAGCGAGGAGGGGACACCTTATCAAAATGGAGCAACTGACAAAGCTCATCAGCCATGCGTGCTGGCCGCTCTGCTTTAGCTCGAGTAAATTAGAGCTCGCAGGATGGGAAAAAGGGGAAGGACGGGAGGATACGCAAACCCCTTCCCAACTTAGCATCTGTGTCAGTCATGAGAATCCCCACCTTGAGGACTCCCTCCACTTCCTGGTCCCCTCCCTTGCATGCACACTTCCTTGGCAATCATGCTAAGTGGTACCACTTTAAGTTCCTGACCAAACCTCAGTGCCACCTGGTCATCATCCTGCATTTTCCCAGTCCACTCACTCTTGCTGTCTCCTAGACAACCATTTCATGCTCTTCTTGTTTCTAAATTCTAACACTTTCTCCCCAATGCCCCTCCCAGCTAGTAACCTTGCTTCCTATACTTAAATGAGAAAACTGAAGCAGTCAGAGTAGTGTCCACAGACCTCACAGCTCCACCCCTCTCACCTATCCAAGCATCTGCCTCACTGCCCTGCCTTCCTTCCTGCTTCCTAAGGCTGGTGCCACCACTCAGGCCATCAGTCCTGTCCCCACTGGTATACTCAGCCATTCTCTCCTACATCATAAGTGCCCTTTCTAACAAATACCATATGATATCACTTACATATGGAATCTAAAGTATGACACAAATGAACTTATCTATGAAACAGAAACAGACACAGAGAACAGACTTGTGGTTGCCAAGGGGAGAAGGTGGGGGAGGGATGCACTGGGAGTTTGGGGTTAGCAGACACAAACTATTATATATGGAATGGGTAAACAACAAAGTCCTATTGTATAGCACAGAGAACTAAATTCAGTATCCTATGATAAACCATAATGTAAAAGAATATGAAAAATAATGTATATATATATACATATGTATAACTGAATCATTTTGCTGTATAGCAGAAATTAACACAAAATTGAAAATCACCTATACTTCAATTTAAAAAAATGTTCCCTTTCTACAGAGACATTCCCATCAGCACACAGCCATGCTGTCTTCACCTCCATTTTAAAAACCAAAAACTCTCTATACCCTGACTTCCCCCTCCAGTTACTACCCTAATTCTCACTTCCCCTAACAGCAACAACCTACAAGGTTGTCAATATTCCAATCTCTCTCCTTTCATTGGCTTTTAAACCTACTCCAACCTTACACTGAAACCCTTTGGTCAAGGTCACCAATGGTCTACACTTGGCTAAATCTAATGGTTAATTCTCAGTCTTCGTATGCCATGTTACTTTAATCTAAGACACCATTATTTTATATGCCAATTAAACTTTCACATGCCCACAATTGTAAAATGCATTCTGATTGCAGAGCTATTAAATGTTTTTAAAAATTCATGTTTAAGACTTCGTGAATTATGGTAGTGCATTTCTCAGCAAAATTTGACACTATTAACCATTCCTTCTTCTGAAAATGCTTCTTCTCTTGGCTTTCAAGCCACCACACTCCCTTGGTTTCTTTCCTATTACATCCACTACTCCTTTTCCGTCTTCTTTGCTGGTTCCTCCTCTTTTCCTATACTTCTAAATATTGGAGTGTCCCAGGGCTCCATCCTCTTCCATCCCCTCATTCTCTCCCCTTCGATGATCTTAATCAGGCTCATGGTTTTATCTCATCTAAATGCTAATTAAATCCCAAGTTTTTGTCTCTAGCTCCAACTTCTCTTCTAACTCAAGACTCATATAATCAACTTCTGACTCAATTCTTCCACTTGGATGTCTAACAGATATCTCAAACTCAACCTGTCCAAAACTGTATTCCTAGTCTCCCACACAAACACAAACACACAAACACACACACACACACACACAGTATAAGCTCTATGAGGACTGAGAATCTGTCTGTATTATTGGTTAACTAATGTGTTTGATTGACAGTAACTGCCACACAGTAGACTCAATGGATTAGCTAAAGTGATCCCTTTAAAACACAAGTAGATCAGGCCACACCTCTGCCCTAAACCCTCCAGTGGCTCCTCCTTTTGTTCAGAGTAGGAGCGTAGGTGACAAAAGCCCTACAAGGCCCTTCTCCATCTGAGCACCCCACCACCATCTACCCTGTTACCTCTCTGACCTTGTCTCCAACTGCTCTCCCATCATTCACACAACTCTAGCCACACTGGCCAAGATGTCCCTCACTAAGCTAGGCAATCCTGCCCCAGGGCCTTTGCACTCACTGTAGCCTGTTCTTAGATTATTCTTTCTCCAGATTTCATAGGACTTGCACCTTTACCTGCTTCAGGTCTGTTCACCAATGTCACCTCAGTGAGGACTAAGCTGATTGTCCCATTCAAAATTACAACCCCAGTCTAGCCCCATGTTCCCAATCCCCTTTATGAGCTGCTGGGTTCATTTTCCCCTACAGCATGGTTCACCTCCTAACATACTATATAATTTACTCATTTGTAACGTGTACATATATATGTTTATTACTAGTCTTGCCCACTAAAATATAAGTTCCCTGAGGGCTTAGAATTTGTTTTGTTGATTAACTGATGTATTTATCTGACAGCACAAGAAGAGTACCTTGCACACAATAGGCTCTTATTAAATAGCTGTTGAATTAATATAAAAGGCAGATGCTGGGGCTATGTATTCTAAAAAAAAAAAAAAAAAAAAACAAATTATTTGCCTTACATGAACTAAAAAAAGAAAACCCTCACTGTTTGGGAGAGTATGAGGCAATGCCCGCAGTGGGGAGATCTGTTGCTGTTGTTCATTCTCCTTCCTTAAGCCCTTCTAAAGGGTGGAAAGCAATACCTGCCAAACAGCCAGACATGGAGCAGCTCTGAGCCGGACCTGGTAACAAATGATCGTGCTAAGGAAATGGTTGACATTCTCCATCTAGAAAAGAAACTTCAGACTGGTTGGGGGCGGGGTGTGTGTGCAGGAGAAGGTTTCTCTTTTCTATCCACAGCGAACAGTGATTTAATGAGCCCTGACAATTACACACAAACTCTTGAGGATCAAAAGAAGATTAATTAGTAATGCTATCCAACACTCCTTCCTCTCCCTCTATACAGAAAATATGAAGTGTAATCTGAAGCGTCTTAAGCAGACCAACAGTTCTGTTTTAAATTAATTAGCTAATAGAAATCGGTTTTCCATTATACAGTACTGTCAGTCTCTGTTTGTTTTAAAAAAAAAAAAAAAAGATCAGACAAACATTCCTTTTATACCCAAGACCACTTTTATAACCAAAACCCAAAGAAGTGTTTTTAGGATGCCCTGCCATTTATGACTGGAAAGAAATAAATATTCCGAAGCATCCCAAGGTCTCAGAACACTAAAATGAAAGATGAATATGTATTTGTATCTTCCTAATACCAGTTCTTTCATTCCAGGCAACTTGCTTATAAATTAAAACAAATTTTAAGGCAAAAACAATGAATCATCTGAAGCATAATTAAAAGTGAAGTTTGTGGAATAAAATTAACAATAATAGAAAAGTAATAAGATTACATTTAATAAAAGGTAGATAAATTCCTACCAAAATTATGGAGGAAAAAAATAAAGCAATTTTGAGGAAATGTCTCTCAAAGTTATTTCATAAAAATTAATACTTTACTTAGTGAAACAGAATGCTGTTTCTGAGCATTTAAAAAAACAAAAACTATGTGTACCCGTCTATATGCATTAACTATCACCTGCCTGTGTGAACCCCTTGCCCCTCTGTAACCACCTTAACAATGGTTGCCCTACCACCCTTCCACTCCAACACTCCCTAGAGGACAAACTGCTGGGACTCTAAGATTTTTTTAATGACTTCATAAAATTTAAATGCTTTTAGGTCACCAAAAGTTTAAAACCCAATCATTCCATTAATGACAAGAATAAACCTATTGGGAAGGGCAGTCTGGTCCTCTCTTTGTAAAAAATAGTGGGGAAATCGGAGGAATTGCTTATAAAAATGTCATATGAAAACCTTCCTTTAGCTAATGCTATGATGGTAATCATACTGTAATATATAAACGTATCAAATCAATGCATTGTACACCTTAAACTTACACAATGTTATATGTCAGTTATACCCTCCAAAAAAATTGAAAAAGAAAAAAAAAAAGAAAACCTTCCATACATTGGCTGAGAGGCAGTCTCAGACTGGGGCAATGGATCCGAGCAAAAGCAGTATTGAACAGGTGGGCTGTCACAAAATCCTTTACTGATGATCAAAGTTATTAGGTAACTAAGATAGATATTAGATACTTGGCATGGCTAGATAAGCAAACTGAATATGCATGTGTAACTGAAAACTGAGGAGCAGTGACTGATATTTGCTCCATCTGAAAACCAGATCAGTTTGGGTCCGACCGTATCTCTGGCCTCAATATTTGGAGATCAGACTCCATTACCAGACATAGAAGAGCATATTACACAGCAGATACTCAAAAACAAAGATTATACATACCAAAAAGATTGAAATGACTCAAAAATTATGCACACTAAATATCCAGTATTTATGAAATATCATTATCCTTACCTGCATATTTTCTTTACTAGTAAGAGGTTTTCCCGAGTCAAATGATTGAAATAGCTGTCAATATACAAAATGTTAACATTAGAAACAAGAGTATTGAGTGCTCCTTTAGATGAAACTGTTAATGTGTTCTAAAACTATCTTAAATATAATTTTTATTATAAAAGTAATCCATGCTCTAGTCAGAAAAGACAAGTATAGTATAAAGAAGACAGCAAAAATCAACATCTTTAGGTGTCAATGTTAATATCTAGGTGTCTTTACTACCAATTTCTTTTTGATGTATTTTAAAATTTTGTATATGTATTTGGATTCCTTTTCACTAAATGTTACATCATAATTATTTTCCCACACCATTAAGTTATTTGTGAACCTCGTCTAATAGCTCAGTAATGTTCTATCCTATGAATGTGGCATAATAACTTAACCTCTCTCCTATTGTTAGACATCTAAGAAGACCACTTCTCATCCTCACCCCACCATTCAGCCCTGGTTTAAATAATATTGGTGACTATTTTGCTGGTATTTCTGATGATCACCTTTGGATAGATTCCTGGAAGCAGAAGTGCTGGGTCATAAGATAAGACTATATTGAGAAAATTGAAAAGGGGTAGCTCAATCTACCTCCCACCCATGTTGTATGAAAATGCCAGGATTACTGCACTTTCAATAGCATTGCGTATTAGCACTTAAAATTGTTTTTGCCAGTTTGAGGTAAATTGTATTACTCTTCACAATGATGCTTTTTGTGGTTCTTCCCTTGTTTGTGAATTACCTGTTAATGTGTGGCTCTAAATATAATGCTGCATTAGAAAACATTCAATTCATTTGTCACAGAACATTGTTGTATCGTTATGAGGGTACATCCCTTCTGGTACAGCTGCCCTTTTTAAAAGGTGCCCATTCTTAGATGTCAATACTAATACCACATCCACATGCTCTTGGTCACCTGGAAGTCACCAGCATCTTCCATGAACAGGCCACTCATATGTGCGTGGTATCCTACTTCGAGCACCTGTACCTCTTTGACTGAGGGCATTCTGTGGCCACAGGAGAGTTTCAGGACAGGCTGAAAGTGCAGGGAGCAACCCCTACGAATGAGGGGCAAGAGACAGTCTCTCTGCAGGCCGCACCTGCCCGTGGCGGGGATCTCATTAATGCTCTGTGGAGTGGTTTTCCTCGTCTCCCTGTCTGACTTTCCCACTCACTCACTGTTCTTCCTGGAATCATCTCTCAAACACACTAATTGTTCCCAAATCTTTGTCTCAGGATCTGCTTTTGAGGAACCCCTAAATCAAGACATCACATATTGCTCTTATCGGAAGAAAGTGCTGGTGAGTGTTTAAAAACATTTCTTTTTTTGAAGATATTCTTTATTTCCTTTAACACATTGAAAAGTGAGTAACTGAATCCAGGGAGAGACCTTTGGTGATATAATTTGAAGAGAGTTAATGATGGGACTTTAGATTTGGTGATGAGAGCAGAATCGAAATATGAGTATATTAAAAAAAAATAGAATTTTTTTAAAAGCCTGTGAAAAGTTCAATCATAGGGCTTCCCTGGTGGCGCAGTGGTTGAGAGTCCGCCTGCCGATGCAGGGGACACAGGTTCGTGCCCCGGTCCGGGAAGATCCCACATGCCACGGAGCGGCTAGGCCTGTGAGCCATGGCCGCTGAGCCTGCACGTCCGGAGCCTGTGCTCCGCAACGGGAGAGGCCACAACAGTGAGAGGCCCGCGTACCGCAAAAAAAAAAAAAAAAAAAAAAAAAGTTCAATCATAATCTATAAGACTTTCCAGTAACTGCTTTACAACTGAAATTTAATTCATTAATCCTGTCTTTAAATAACTAGCCTGCAGCCTAATAACGTTGGCACCTATTTTAATTTTAAACCCTGAATGCACTTCCTCTTTTAATTACACTTTTTAAATTCCCAACTGAAGCTGGAAAAGCTGCAAATTAACTTTGAGAACACAAAATTTGAAGTCATAATCCATCGGGAAACAATTCGCCCACACTTTTGTCTTACGAAAACTAGTTGGTAAAAAATGAAGTTTGGAATTTATCTGTAAAAATGAGTTTCAGACCACTTGTCTATTTGTTTTGGTGAAAGCAGTAACCATTGAAAACTCTTGTTTCCTATTCTACCCAACGGGCTTCCCTTTCCTTCTTGTCTGCGGACCCTAAATGTGGAGGGCCCCAAGTTTCAGTCCTCTGCCTTTTACTTTTCATTATCTGCCTTGGTCCCCAGCTGCTCTCCCCCAGTCCCATGACTTTAAATTTCTGCCGATGCTCCCAAATTTACCTGCAGCTTCAAACTCTCCCCTGAATTCCAGAACATATACTCTCTACACCTACCTAGGCTGTATCTCCACCTGCTTGTCCACTAGGAATCTCACACTTAACACGCTCTACCCCTGCCTTGGGGCAGCGGGACTCCCCATCTCAGTCAGTGAAAACTCTTTGCTACCTGCTGCTCACATTGAACACTCTGTAGTCAGGTCTGACTTCTTTCTCTTACATCCCACATCTCAACCATCATTAGCAAATGCTGTCAGCTCTACCTTTGCCATGTGCCCAGAATTCTACCACTTTTCACTCCTCCCACCACTGTTACCCCGACCACTGTCACATCTCACTCAGGTCATTGGCAAAGGCCTTCTCCCTGGTCTCCCCATTTATACCCAAACTCATCCACAGCCCATTCCCCAAACAGCAACAAAGCGGTTCTTTGAAATTTACTTCCTGTCCCATCACTCCTCTGTTCAAAGCTCTACAAGGCTTCCCATCTCATTTAGAGTAAACTCCAGTCCTCCCCCAGCCCTGGGCGGTCCGACATGACCTGGCTCCTGGGTCCTGCCCCCTCTCCTCCTCCTCTCTAATCCAGCCTCACGTGGCCTTCCTGGTTTTCCTCAACCACATCTTACAGGCCTTTGCCCTTGCACTGCCTCCTATTTGGAAGGTTGTTCCCTCAAATCTTTCACTCCCTTATTAGAGAGACTTCCCAAACCACCCTCAACAGAACAGCTGCCCACCGCTCTGGTCACTTCCTGTCCCTCAGCTCAGCTTGATCGTCCATCAGAGCATGTCACCATCTGACATGTAGTTATGTGCTTAATGTGTTTATTATTTGTCTTCCTCACTGGACTGTCCAATAGTAACATGCCTCCAGGAAGGCAATAACTCCATTTATCTTTCTACTGCTCTATTCCCATGTCTGGAATAGTGCCTGTATTCAGTCAGCACTCAATAAATATTTTTAAATTAATTAAAATATAATTTAAATAACAAAATGCAAACTATTTTACAACAGGGAAAGGCTGTTGCTTGAGAAGCAAGCAAGAAAATACTGCTATGGGGCTTCCCTGGTGGCGCAGTGGTTAAGAATCCGCCTGCCAATGCAGGGGACACGGGTTCAAGCCCTAGTCCGGGAAGATCCCACATGCCGCGGAGCAACTAAGCCCGTGTGCCACAACTGCTGAGCCTGCGCTCTAGGGCCTGTGAGCCACAACTACTGAGCCCTCATGCCACAACTACTGAAGCCTGTGCGCCTGGAGCCCGTGCTCCGCAACAAGAGAAGCCACCGCAATGAGAAGCCCGCGCACCGCAATGAAGAGTAGCCCCCGCTCCCGCAACTAGAGAAAGCCCGCGCGCAGCAAGGAAGACCCGCCGCAGCCAAAAATAAATAAATAAACTTTAAAAAAAAAAGAAAGAAAGAAAATACTGCTAATGTAACCCAGGTAACAAGATGAAATAGTTTGTGCTATAGAAAATGAACCAAAAAGCATGACTGACTCCCCCATAGACAGCTAGATAAATATACAGCCGTCCCTCGGTACCTGTGAGGGACTGGTTTCAGGATCCCCACCCCCACAGCAAAATCTGCAATGCTCAAGTCCCTCGTATAAAATGGCACAGTATTCGCATATAACTTAGGCGCATCCTCCCATATACTTTAAATCATTTCTAGATTGCTTATAATGCCTAATACAATGTAAATGGTACGTAAATAACTGCTAGCATGCAAATTTAAGTTTTGCCTTTTGGAATTCTCTGGAATTTTTTTCCAAATATTTTCAATCCATGGTTGGTTGAAGCCACTGACGTGGAACCCACGGATACAGAGGGTCCACTGTAGATGTATAGACATACACACACGTATCCGATCGTCTACTGAACGTCCCTCTTAGGATTTTCTGTAGATAACTTGACACTTAACCTCATTACGATAAACTTTAACACTGTAGCAGTCATATTGAGAAAAAAGTAGCAACGTTTTAGGGGTATACATTGAAGTAATGTATGCATTATATGTAAATATGTCTGCCTATGCAAGTAGTTTTCAAGAAATAACTATTCCGCAGTTTCTTCTAGGTCCTCTGAATTTGAATCCCACCAGCATGTATCGTGTCTGCCAGTCTCACTCCTCACACATATGGTCTCTCCCAGGGAACTGACCTGTTGCTTCCTCCTATTTCCTTTATTGCTGGCCCTTGGATGAGGGTCCAAGCATCTGCCCCAAGCAAGATCACCCAGGGATTCCCAGATCACCACAAAAGCCAAAGCAGAGGACAATAAGAGCTCACTCTGATTTAAATATAAAGGTCAGTATTCATTTTCAAGGCTGCTTCAATCATGCAATTTACAAATACAAATTAAGCAAGCCAGGTAGAACTCTCTCCCAAAGTCAAAAAAGACTAGACAAAATAGAGGAACATTCTCTCCTCACAAAAATCAGAAGAAATGTGAACACATGCTTAACTCTTTGGTATAAAGTATATAAATCAAAATATCCAAATAAAACATGAAGAGAGACCATTTTGACTAAGACTATTAACTAGAAATTATAAGCTCAGACCCAAAAGTCTAAGAGATAGTGGCTGATCAGTGTGTCTACTGAGACTGTCCATGACAACACAAAGTCAGAATTCCACAGTAAAAACCTACTGCAAGACCACACTCCCCTCCCCGTCATGACACCCACCCTTCTTCCATTTCAGACAAAGGAAACCTTGTGTATGTCTGATGTTAGCTTAACAAAGAAGTTTGCAGTACCAGAGACTTGTAAATACCCTTTTGCGGAAGCATTCCCTAGATTTTAGGAATGTAGCCTTCAAAAGGACCTTCAAAAGGTTAAAAATGGCTTTGAATCGAATTGGCAGGTTTACCTTCATTCTTCCAGTAGCTTTACAGCCAGCGGGTACTGAAGAAGGCATGTTTTTTCCATAAAAAATCTGGGATATCTCATGAAAGGCTTCGGAAAAGAATCCTAAATCTATAAGGACTTCTATCTTTAAAGAAAAGAAAAAAAAGAGATTCTAAATTAAACCATTTGTTTCACTTACAAATTTTAGAAAAAAATCATCAACTTGCCAAGATCCAAAATTTCTGCTTCGTATTGGTAACGCGTTATAAGTTAATGTTTAGACGACACAGTGGTAGAGATGCATGTGTCTGTGTGTAAGCCAGTTCACATGTGCAGGGGACCAAGAAGCTAGTAGATCACATCAAGTGACTTTTCAAAACAATGGCCGTTCATGAGATGTGGCTTACTTTATCAGACGCAAACACTTTTAAAAAATAGGATAGACACAGAAGAGTTTTAAAAAATTGAACTCATCCTTTTGTTCCCATGGTCAAGTATGGTTTAAAAGAAAGACAAAACAAAAACACTCCTGATTTCTCTAACACTCTGAGGAATGTAAAACAAACCAGGAGATGAATTCCACAATGCATCAACCGTTCATTTCCTTATCCACAATGAATGGACACTGTCGATTTTACAGACATGTATTTAACAACATTAGTCAATTGGTAACTATATATTGTACATGGCTTATTTTGAATATAATCCAGCAAGACTTTCAATTAGGAAGTTACAAGAAGAAATCAAATCATCAAATGCACGCGTTCATTCAGCAGGTATACTGAGCTCCTCTTCTGCACCAAGCTCTCTTGGAGGTTACCTCCATTGGGATATACGGTGAGCTAAAGTTAAGTGATACATGAAGATATACACAGTATGAAAAGAGATAAAAGGTACTGACAAAATACTGTTTTTGAAACTGTGGTTAAGAGGGACTTCTCTGAGGAGAAAACCTTCAAGAGAAGGTTTGGGAATGATATGATGGAGGGAGACGTGAAAACTGCTGAGGGGACCTTGACTACAAAGGTCACATGGTGGCAGGAGCAATCCTGGGGTCTTGGTGTGTTCAGGGAACAGCCTGTGTGGCAGGAGCTTAGGGAGAGAGGAGAAGAGGGTTGGGAGGTAGGTGCGAATGGTGGCCTGTAGACCAGAGTGGAGACTTGGGATTTGATTCTTTGCATGGTAAGTGATTGGAGAGTTTTGAACAGGGCAGGGCCTGTACCTTACTTATGTTTTGAAAACGTCTAGTGACTTTACAGAGAACAGAGATGGGTAAATTGTGGAAGTAGGGAGTGAAGTACAAACTTGGATGAAGATGATATATATCTAAAACACAGAAAAAGAAAATCCAACTTATCCTCAACATTATACTCATCTTACTCTCTCTTTTCCTTTAACTACTATCTTAGGAATCTCAAGAGTGTACCAATTTTAAAGAAATAAAAAGAAGGTAAGTTAGAAGGAAACAGGATGTGACAACAACATAAAAATAAAACATAAGAAGTCAGGAGAATATTTTTACTGATGAAGAGAAAACAGCTCGTCTATTGAGTTGCATACTTTGGCTCTTGCCTAAGACACCTTGGGCTCTAATCTCCCTGGTGCCACATAATATCAAAGTAGGCATTAGGGAGTCGTTGGAGCTCTTTGCCCCTTGGAGGAAACATTTCCCCATATCTGTGTAAGGTTAGTTTCCTCTGGGCTTGAGTGTGAGATTGCTGTACATGGACCACCTGTTCAGGCTACCTCTGGTTCAGTTTATCGAACCAATCTGACCATATGAAAAAGCCGTGGTGATAATAATGGACATGTATTTTCAGAAACAATGAACACTGTGAACACAAACAAGCCAGATGGGAAAAAGAACTGCTCATAAATCAACCCTTCAGTCATACAAATACAGAACCATCAGTACCCTTCCCAGGAATGCCGGATATGTTGAGAGTAATAAATCTTTCAGGATGCTGGCAGTTCTAAAGTGAAGCCAGACCAGTTGATCATAAAGAGGTCTTAAAGCTTCCCCTGGAAGACACTAGTGCAACTGTAGAGACTTAACAGTGTGATCTACTGCTCTTTGATTTGTCAGAAAGCATCATCGTTTGCTATTTCCTGATTACGACTTTTCTCTCTTCCCACTAACGGTTTAGTTTAGTTCGGGAAGGTCAGGCAAACTCTGCCTGTGGGGGCTATCATTCCTTCCTCTGTATGATGCATTAATTGACCATTTTCAGTGGTTCTGCCAACACTCTAGTTGCGTTTCCAGTCCTACTATGCTGATAAGATCCCAGTCCCATCTCACTCTGTTCCTGACACACCTACCAGATATATCTGATCACGTCCTTCTCCTGATCAAAACTGTCATGAATTCCCCCTCCCAACCCAAGGCTAGAGAAGACAGTCCACAGTTCTTCACTGACTTTTAAGCTACTCTAGTACAAAAACAGTTGCCAAGTGCTAACAATCAGTAAGAAATAGTCATTTAATCAAAAACTTTACTCCAGATTCTTTCAGTGCCTCTCTGGACTGCCTTCTGACACGTTACTAGTTGTCACTGCAACCCTTCCATGCTTCTTGCCTCCTGTGACGTCAGAATAAAACTGTGACGCAATTCTGACACCACAAGCTCCTCCTTTCTCTCACTGCTCAGCCTCCGATTACACCTCGGCTTGAAATTCAAGACTGGGCCCCTGGTCTCCTCCACATCACGGACCTCTGGTGTCCTCATGTCATCTACTCCAAACTGCCTGATCAAGACCTCCACTCCAGTCTAACCCAACCACCTCTACCCCCTAAACAAGTCAATACTTCCTCACCTCTACACCTTTCAGACTACTGTCTGCTGAGAATGCTCCCTTCTTCCCCTCTCCTACTCAGTTAGTTCTGTTTTTTTCAAGCTGAAATCTTATCTACTTGGTTGAAACCTAGAGACCCAGAGCCATTTTCCCCTCTTTCAAACTCCTGGAAACAGTGTTCGTCACACTCTTTTGGAAATGATCAAGTGGGAGGTACACACATTATTCTCTTGTGTGTATGTCCCATCTCTCTTCCCTATTTTCACTTCTTTACAAAAGCAAAGACCATGGGTTACATTTCTTTGATTAGAGTTACTAACACGGTGCCTTTATATAGGAGATACTTGATAAATGTTGTTTCAAAGATAAAACAATAAACATTTACCAAGTGTCTTCTCGGTGAGTTCCCACCAAACACCAAGGAGAGTATGGACAGTAGACACTTGATATATGTCTAAAGATTTTAAATCCAATTCAACAATTAATTACTGAATATCAAGTATATAAATTTATTACTCAAGACACTATAGGGAACCAAAAGATGCAAAAGATACAGGCCTTAGCCTCGAGAATTTTGCAGTCTTGAAGAGAGCACTGTTTTAAAAACAGAGAAAAGTTGTATGCAGTTTTTTAAAAACTGTTATTAGAATTCAAAAGCCAGAGAACTGTTAAGAGTTCAGTAACTCAGAAAGGGTGAACCAGAATTCATGGCTGATTACAAATTATTTATTCCCAGGTTAAAATGTATTACCTTAAGAGCATCACAATTCCTGTTAGGGAAGGTGTTATCTTTATTTAGAAAGAGAATGCAATGGACAATTTGGGTCTGAAAACAGGGCCCACAGGCAGGGTCTTGATGGAGAGAGCAGTTCAAAGGGCAGTCTTATTTTCCCTTATTAGAAAATGTGAAGGATCGGGGAAGAAGGGTATTTCCAAAAAAAGGAGAAGGAGGGCTAAGCTAGGGGAGTGTGGGAGCCCACTCACCCGCAATTACAAGAGCCAACGAGGCACATCTTGTCGAAGCCCCACATTCAGTAATGCCCAGTTGGTAGGCTGAAGTCAGCTGCAGTGGGAGTATTTACACCATGGAAATTGCAAATGTTACAAATCAAAGCTTTTTTTTAGAGTGAGTTGTGAAGTATTTACCATCACACGGCTGACGAAGCCATGGGATAGGAGGCAAAAGAGTGGGATAATGGGCGAGAAATATTTTAAACTCAGAGATGCTAAATATTCTATTTTAAGTTGCTGGTTTTGCCTCAACTAAAATTTCCTTATGTTCCCAATTTTCAGTAAAGTCCAGTATAGAAATAAACACCTTGGGTGGATGTAGTGTGTGTGTTTACGTGTGTGTGTGTGTGTGTGTGTGTGTGTGTGTGTGTAAAATATGGAATAGGGCTGAATTCCATATTAGAGATGAAGAAGTGCAGAACAGGGAGCAAATCTGCTGGCTGCTGAAAGGATCCATGTACAAGACAAATTCAGTGACAGTGGGAGCCTGCGGCCATGGGTGATCGGGAAAAGGGGCAGAGCAAACAAGATGCTTGATGTTCCCCACTCCACACGGGGTTCAAGCCAACTGCACACGAATCTTGAAAGCAGAGAGCCTCCTGACCTCTGGGTTACAGAATTAATTGTAATTTAGTGCCTGTGCGTTTTATCACCTCAAGTGTCTGTGCGATAAAAAAAACCCTCCTGTATACCATGATGTACACAAAGATCCTTAGCAAAACAACTCCCAGAAACTTCGGAAAATGACTCATTAGTCTCCATGAGGAAACCAATCTTTCAGAAATGGTGATTTCTAGGCTGAATGGTGTCAGGTGAGCCTTGTTACCAGGGGTAGCTGTTCCTCACTTTACTGTGGCCCAAGAATAAAATGACGTAAGCCTTTCTACATGGCTCTTTCTCATACTTTATTAAAATGTTGGGCAAGTTTTTTTTAATATCAGTACAACACCATATATTATTATCAGCTTATGATGATAATAATAAAAAAGTAATTCATGACAGTATCTTTAATAGTTCAAGAATATCAAATGTCTTAAAAAGCTTGAAACATACCTTGAGGATTCTTGCTTCTAGATTTCTGACTAGGTCTTGGCAAATTCCAGAAACAAAATATTGGTACAATGCAAGAAGAGGCAGAATCTACCAACAGAAAAACACTCTGTTTTGAAACGTATTTTATCAAGTTAATAACCTAATAATACAATTTAGCCAAATACTGATGTAAGAGATGTTATGCAAAATTGTGATTGATTTTTCCACATTAGAAGACTGTACTGTTTGGTATAAGTGAAATGATCTGCCTAACATATGTTTCATAATTTTATCAGAATTTTAAAGTGCTATCAGTGACTTAACAGTTCCAAGTAGATGCTACTTGATACCAAAAACCTAGGTTTCACATTTCCTTAAGCATGGAAAAATAAAAATCCAGTTAATCATCTTCCTTGAAAAAAAATTATTTCAACATATACGTATGAATTACTGAGGCCTGTGGAAACATTCCAGCAAATGAGCTACCAAATAAATGCAAAATTTAAAGCAAAGGAACTCACATCCATGTCCCCTAATAGCTTCTACTTATTCGTCTCAATGTCAGCTATTTGTCTTCAACTGGAATATCTCCATCATCGAAAAATATTTACAACAGGCCTGTTATATGTCAGACACTGTTGAATGAGAAAAAAAATCTAAGTCCTTGCCTTCATAAAGCATATATTCTACTGATTAAAACACAAGCTTACTCTTCATATAACATTTTTATTTTCCTAAAATTAACCCCAAAGTTCAAGTCTTCTTGGAGTCCCATGGATACATGTGAAAGCTTACAGACTATCAATTTTTCAATTGACCAAACCAGTATCCAGCTAAAGGCAGGTGTTGAGGGACAGTTTTGCCTAGACTTCTGAACAGCTCCTGATCTCAACTTAAAACTGAAGCTCAGTCCCTACAACTGGGTCCTGCTCCATCAAAGGCAGATGGAGCAAGAAGGGGCACTGGGATCCTTATTATTTAGCAAACTATTTCCCATGATCCCACAGCATTGGGTCCCCTAGCAAATTTTATATGTTACAGCTGTCTCCTTAGCCACTGGGCTCCTCCTGGAAGGTAGTGTAATAGAAAATGGAAACTGTTTACATCTTGCAAGTTTAGCTAAGGAATCTCATTGTCAGTCAACTGGCGGCTGCTAACAGCAACAGCTTTTGAAAAGGACTAAAACTGGTCTTAAATGATTTCAAACATAACACAATACGTTTTTCTACAATGGTGCTCTACAAACATAACACAATACTTTTTTCTGTAATTAATGCAGCACAAAATGAGTTGGCTATTACCTTTGAGATTGTTTCTTTTCTTTAGTGACAAATAAAAACATACCATTTTATTGCTGCCAATTGCTCAATTATTCAGAAAAATGTTCTCAATTCCTTAAGCTTCAGAGAAAAAAGTCTCATCTCTTTTCCAGGGCAGGGATATGTATTATATATGAATATGACTAGGCAGCTAAAAGTTACCCAGGGGATAAAAACTATTTTCTAAATCCAGAAATGAATCCCCTTAACAAGAGAGGAGCACCATTTTGCTATTTTTTTCTAATAAACAATTTTTTGCCAAATCTGCCAAGTGTTAAAAGCATGTATCAACCTCTTCACTTTAACACACGACATTATAATTTAACAACTAATATCAGGGGGCAGTAAATCTTTTCAAGATAAGGAGAGAGTGAACTTAGAACAAGAGAAAACAATACATGAGATAAAAGAAAGTAAGTATGAAAATTATAGAGGAAAGAGAAAGAAGCAGAAAAAGAGAAAGAACATATATTAACAAGCAAACACAGGGGAAAAGAGATACAGAGGTAGAGGAAATAGCACAGAGGAAGAAAAAAGGACAAGTACGATAAAGGAGGAAAATATAAAATAATCAACAGAACACCCTAATTTATGTTTAAAATGCAATCAACTTCAAATTTATGAGATACATACTATGGTTTATTTCCCTAAAGGAAAAGAGAGTTGTATTTGGGTTTTTTTTAAATTTCCTAGGATATTAAGAAGTGTCTGTCTTTAATTTCACAGTTAGAATCTATTTTTCACTTAGATGTGCCCTTAACACAGAAAAGACAAGACACAAGGATAAATTTATCTCAATAAAGAAATACTCCCAGGGTTTCGATATTGATACGACCTGCATGACTTAATGCAGTGAAGTTATAAGTGCACTAGATTCCTGTGTTTGAGACCAGTGCAACATTCTAGTCAATTTCACCAAATGTCTTCTAAAAAAGGTAAAATAATAGAGTAAAATAAGAGAACAAAATCAAATAGGCATGGCTATTGTACCCAAAAGGCAATGCAAACAGTGATGTCAAAAGAAAGAATATTAATTAATATGTTTCATCTTGAAGTACAGATCTGAATCCCGAAAACAGAGTTTAAAAGTTAAATAGGAACTGACCAAAACTACATTATTAAAACTTGAAAAGTATAAGGTAAATGGGGTAAGATACCACAGTGAATTAAGATCTGTCGATTTTACAAATCACTTACTATTAGATTTTGCTTAGCAAAGTGCAGTTCGCGGATTACGTAATACAGACTTGCAACTACAGAGCAGATGTCAGCCCGGTATCTGTCCGAGAAGAGCTCGATGCCGGGAAGAAGCTGAGTGATTTCATACTGAGCATAGCAACGTTCAGCTTTAGGGTGTAGAAGTGTGGTTCTAAGCAAACCCTGTAAATGAAAAAGGTGAAATGAAGAGCTGCAACTTGCATCTGCAACAACGAGAGAGAAAGATAAGTACATGTATTACTTCCCAAAGTGCTTTGCGTATGCCTAGCACACTGTATCCTGTAATAAATGATACTTATCAATATCCTCATGACTATAGGTTCCAAATGCTTTTACCACTCAAGATGGGCCTTTTAAATTCCACGGTAGTTGAATAATTATCATTTTAAGAAGAAATTATATTAAGTTATCATTTGTTGAGGGTCAATTTTGTGTTGGGCACCCTTGGTAAATTCTTTGTAAATATTATCTCATTTAATCTTCACTTAACCTACCCCTAGAAGGAAGGATTATTATCTCACAAGTGATATAACTGAGGCTTAAACAATTAACTTCTCTGAGGTCACACAGCTAATGATGGCAAAAAGAAGATTCAAAGTCATGTCTCTGTAACTCAAAAATGTATGTTCTTTCCACTATACCAACCTATATAAGTAGAGGAAAGAAAAACATATTTCAGAAGTCTAAATCAAGCAGAGGTAATTTTGAATTTTTATTGAATTAAGTAAAAAGTTGATTTGTTTAATTGACCAATATTTCTTAGGTAATTTATATGACCAACGTTGTACCAGACATTCAGAAACAAGATGAATACACAAAATCAAATTGTACATTTAGGAGTGCTTCTTATGTTATCTTAAACAATTAACATTTCTTGATGACAAATGCATCATAAAGTTATTTTAATGTATATATCTGGAACAAAGTTTAATCAGATTGCTCATTAAACTTATGATACCTAGTCTAAAATATTACAGTTGTTTAATTTTTAGTTTTACAAATTTTCTTTAAAATCATAAAAAGAGCAGGTTTTAAAAATAAATCCCCCAGCTAATTTTAATTTTAAGTGTCATATTACAAAGAAATGATGTCCACGTTTAAGCAAAGAATTACTTATTTCTAAAGTATAAACAGCATTATCTTCAGGAATGAGGAATATCAGAAGAAAGTAAAGGATGCAATAGAAGGAATCCAATTCGGATTATTATTCCCTTTGCATCCTTGCCTCTTCCACCTTTTCCCTTTGAAGCACAGGCCAGAAGTGTATGGAACATAAGAAAATTGAAAACTCTGGCCATATGCTCATCCAGATTTCATAAGCTACTAGACTCCTTAGAACAAGGGTGTCCCATCCTTCAAAGTAAACAGAACCTTCAGGAGACTGCAGAGGCCCCTGGCTATGTTCCCAAATCTTAGAATGTCTTGTATTTCAGATAAAAGCTCCTTTCTTCTTCAGTAAAGTCAAACCCAAATCCTAAGAACTGCAGACACTCTACTTATATAGTCTTCAACTTATTTTTTGCTTTCATTATATGGTATATTTTACATCACACAATTGAGCAAAACTTTATTTAGAGATGAGGCAACTTAAGGCAACCCTTTAGACTCAGTCAGATTCGCTTCACTGCTCATTAGTAAAATGACATCACGAAGGACAGGAGACTTAGTTTCCTTATCTGTAAAACTCCTCCTTCTGTAGCCAAAATGAAAAAAGTGACTCTGCTGAATACCATGCCACAGGGGTTCAGCCATTGAAGGAAAGACGGGCTTATGATATTTAATCAAGGTTCATGCTATTTCCCTACGTGCAAGTTTTATGAATATGCTAAACCACTGCTTTTTTTTTTTTTTTTTTTTACTGACTGCATGGTCCGGCTACTGTAAAAAGGTATACAGGAAGTGTTACCTGAAAGAGTAACCCGGACAAAAGGCAAGAGTTGGTTCTCTTTTCAACGTCCAATGTCTGAATAAATCTAAGTATAAGAAAAAGAAACATTCATAGACAATGTTCCAGGACTATTTTTATATAAATACATCTCTAATACTCATAGATTTTCCAAAATTAAAATAATCTTTGTGATTCTAAAAGTGCTACATACTCATATAAGATCTAGGACATAGAAAGATAGAAAAAAAATAAAATGAAAAGTCACCTATAATCCTACCACCTAAACATGATTACTGGTAACATTTTGGCCACTTTCCTTCTAGATTTTCTTCTACATACAATAATACACATGCACACTCACAGTAAGACTAAAATTATGCAATACATATTATTTTATAAACAAATTTTTTATTCTTGGACATAATGAGTTACATCATTATTTTACAGATTTTAATATTTTTATCATATGCATGTACCATAATACTAAAATATCCATCTCCATTTTGGTTTTTTCCAACGCTGAAATAAACATTGTTGTACCTACATTTCTGAGCACTTGTCCTATTAATTCCACTGGATAAATCCCTAGAAGTGGAATTTTGGGGAAAAGGAGGTGCACAATTTTAAGTCAAATTTTTGATGAGTACAGTTAAAAAATTTCCTCCCATAGATTTAAACAATGTGTTTCCTCACCAGCAGTATATTATGGATCCATCGATGACATTAAGTCCTTCCACCAAAGATTAAGGTAATATCTCTGTGTTTACTACTGTCTCATTTTACGTCCCTTAGTAGAGTTTGAGTTTTCTTTACATGGGTCTTGAAACTCAAATTTGCAACTGTAAACCACATTACCTTCTTCTAAATCTTATTTCAATAACACCAGTGGGCTTCACTATATTAATAACTTCGTCAGTTTGAGTTCAGCTTCTCTATGTGGTGCTTTACCTTCTGAACAGTGGGGGGAGTTTCTTCTCCTCAAGGAGTCTCCAAGAACAGCCAAAGCCCCTGGAGTATCACAGAGCCTGTGGAAGTCAGACTTCCAGCTGGGTAACCAGGAAATGACTTTCTGTTGATTGAAAACCACTAAGTAAAAACTTCAGAGGCTCAGAGAAGCTGAGGTGTCCTCTGGCAGGAATGCTTTTCAAGCTGGGAACCTTCCTCAGCTTTTCTATTCTCTGCTGCCAAGCTCTACTAACTTATAAACTCAAACTTGCGTGGGGATCGTGTGTGTGTGTGTGTGTGTGTGTGTGTGTGTGTGTGGTGTGTGTGTGTGTGTGTGTGTGTGTGTGTGTGTAAGGAAGAGTTCCGTCCCAGGAGTGGTAAAAAAAAAAAATCAAACTTGACAGAGTTTTAAAAAAATCTTTAAATGTTTGATATTTTTTAAGTGGTAATTCCTTACTTCCCCTGTCCAAATGCTAATTTTCTGAAAACAGTGTGATTATTAACTAGGACAAGTTATTATTTTTAAAAACTTTCTCTACAGCTCAAAATACTATGCAGATTTTTGCCTACCACGCCCTAAAATGTAACTAGAGAGGTAAAGGAAACCTGTACCTCCACTCTCTTCATACTTCCTAAATTTCGCACATTAATCAAATATTTAAGATATCTGTGAGTGCTAACTAGGTATAAGGCATTGTGATGGGCTTTCCCATATGTTACATGTGGCAGGTTGAATAATGCCCCCCCCAAAGAAATCAACGGCCTAATCCCCCAAACCTATGCATATGTTACTCCACGTGGCAAAAAACAAACAAAAGCCCCAAAACCAAAAAACTATGCAGATGTGATTAAATTAAGGGCCTTGAGATAGGGAAGTTATCCTGAATTACTGGGTTCAATGTAATCACAATGATCGCTATAAGAGAAAGGCAGGAGGGTCAGAGTCAGAGAAGATGTGAGGACGGAAACAGAGCTCGGAGAGAGAGAGAGAAAGATGACAGGCTCTTGGTTCTGAAGACAGAAGATGGAGCCATGAGCTGAGGAATGCAGGAGGCCTCTAGAAGCTGGAACATGCAAGAACAGATCGTCCCCTAGAGCCTCCGGAGGGAGCTCAGCCCTGCCAACACATTGATTTTAGGACTTCTGCCCTCCATAACTGTAAGACAATAAATTTGTATTGTTTTAGGGCACTAAATTTGTGGTAATTTGTTATACCACTAATAGGAAACTAATACAGTCTGTGTTACGGGCTAAATCATGTGACCCACTGCACCCCTGAAATTCGTATGTTTAAGTCCTAACCCCTAGTGCCTCAGAAGGTGACTATACTTAGAAATAGGTCTTTAAAGAGGTAATCATGTTAAAATGAGGTCATTAGGGTGGGCCCTAATCCAATATGATTGATGGCCTTATAAGAAGAGCAGATTAGGACACAGACATGCACAGACGGAAGACCATGTGAGGACAGAGTGAGAAGACAGCCACCTACAAGCAGGGAGAGAGGACTCAGAAGAAACCAGGCCTGTCAACACCTTGATCTCGGATGTCAAGCCTCCAGAATTGTGAGACAATAAATTGCTCACAGATTGGTACTCTGTTGCTAGTTTGTACTAGCAAACTAATACAGTGTGTCATGTAATTCCTGTCACCACAGTTTACAAATGAGAACAACTGAGGCTCAGGCAGGATGAGTAACTTGCTGGGGGCCCTAAAGTTAGGCCCTAGTCAGCCTGCCTCTATGCTGTTATTCTTTCTCAAATACCAACTGTTCATCCACTCGTTCATTCATTCAACAAGTAGTTATTGAATCCCATCTCCATGTCAGGCACTCGGGATACACTGGTGAACAGAACAAAGACCTATGCCCACATGGTTCTCACACTCCAGGTGTGGCAGGTGTTAACAGGAAGAGGAGATGGCCATCAACAAGAAACAGCACAAATAAGTAAACCATATAAGCCTGTATGATATGGACACAGCTGCCTGGGAACCCAGCGCATGTGAGGTGTGGCACCCTACATGGCACGGGTGGGCAGCCCACAAAGGAGGCGACAGCTACGACACAGACCACTCCATCGTCACACTCACTGTGCTATCTTCGCTGATATCACCGCCCCTTGCAAACATCCCCAAATGCCAACTTTTGACAGAAACTCCTCACTGTAGTCTTTGGAACCTGGAGGTGAACGGCTGTCAGTGGCATTGGTGAGTGAGCTGCCATACTCCTTCCATGTATGGAGCACGTCTTGTTTTCTGAATATGTCATCAAGAGCTTGACTCCAACATTTAAAAGCAGCCCTAAAACAGAAATAGAGCATGCAGCAGCATGTTTTCTGAGATCCGTGTTATTAAATCTATCTTCCAAAAGGGAAAGCAAATGCACTGAAGAGACATTTTAATTAAAATGTTAGAGAATGGATCTATACCATTTATTGCTCATAACCATTTCTCTCAGGTAGCATTTGATGAATAAAATGCAGCAATGGAATATTATCAACAGACTAAAATTTATGAAAGGCAGTATTTTTCACAATAATTAAACATTTTTTTCAGCTGAACAAAGTTTCCCTTGTTTTACTGACTCCTAAAAGCTACCTTTTCTTTTGTGCGAAGACAAGAAGACTTCCAAGTTCATGCAATGCCTGAACGTTAAGACTTCTTTCATTGCTGGTTTGCAGAACATCTGTATTTTTAATCAAGTGAAAGAACAAATGTCAGTCCCTGGAAAATATTTCCTGTATATTTTCAAGAATATTTTAAATTGCCTTATACCTTAACTGTGTAGATAAGCAAACTTCAAGCTAATAGAGCCTTTAAATGTCACACAATATGGGTAGAGAGCAAACGATGTTCTATTTTAATGTCATGGAGTGGGAGATCGGGTCAAAGAGGTGGGAAACGGGAGAAAGTACAGTAAGAGTCGGGCAGGTTGAGATGGTGAAGGAGGAAAATCCAGAAAAAGTGTGCAAGGCAGAAAGGGCTGGGTATATATATATGGCAATGTGTGCGGCCGGAATACGCTTTCTGGGGAGGGTGAAGAAGCGGGTAGTGGTAAGATTACGGAGGCATCTGAGTGCCACGTGGAGAATAATGGACACTATTCTACAGCACATGGGAAGCGTTGAACAGTTTGTTTTTGATCAGGGATGTGACAGGAGCACAGCACTTTGGATTCTTCCTTTACCCAAATGCAAAAAAGCACATCTTGAATAGTACCTGAATTTGTTGTTTTCTGATGAATACATGCATTCCAGGATGTGTAGCCAAAAAACCCAACTAACATGGCAATGGTTTCTAATGAGGGCAGCAATGTCCCCTAGAGGGTATTTTAGAAATTTGAGGAGGGTTTTGTTAGTTGTCACAATGGGGCATCTGCTAGTATTTCCTAGGTAAGGACCTGACACTTGATGGCCTGCCATGCACAGAACCTTCCCCCACAGTGAGGAAAAAGGTGAGAAACCTATTTATAATTATTTGAGTCTAACATCTAACTTCATTTCATAGAAAGGGTATGTTTGCGTGTGTTCAAAATGCTCAGAGTTTTCCAGAAATGCAACCACTGTAATATTTTGTTTTGTCCAGAATGGCCTAGATTTGCCATTTTAGAACATCATGTCACCAAAATTAGCAATGCTGATAGTACCTGAGTTACCAATACACCTGTCTCAGTCTGCATTCGTAGCTGTCACATTCATGTGTATCCTGTATAGTTTACATACTGTATGTGAGCATCTGATTGCTTCTCTATACCTCTAGTGCCTAAGCTCTTACATACCAACAAATAGATTCTTTTATTATAAAGTTATTTCATTTTAGTTACCCTTCATTTTATATTTAGAGCTTCATATTGATTTTTAAAAATAATGTGCATAGGAAGAATAAAGGGGGAGTTACAAAATGTCTGTTATAAAAAAAGGGGGGACGTTGGGTCTACAACATGGACTGAATTTATACTGCTGAATTTGTAGAAAAACCAAATCAAGTGGAAAGACAAGGAAAATGCAATCAGCTGGGGCAGAGCAAAAGCACATAACAGTGGCCACATCTCGACAAATGGTTCACAGATTCAGTTAAGGTGGGATGGATGGGACGGTGCCTAGAATCTCACAATGGTGACAGCCAATCTGGGAAACTGGGTGATGGGAGGGGCTGGAAGCTGCTTGTCTTGACGCTGCTCTGTCACTGTCCACGAGGGTGTGATGAATAGATTCTATGTTCAAGCTCCTTCATCCTACTTCTACAGATAACATTTCAGTTACAGTCTAGCACAGGGAACTATATTCAATATCTTGTAATAACCTATAATGGAAAAGAATCTGAAAAAAATATATATATATATTGATATATAACTGAATCACTTTGCTGTACAGCCAAAACTACCACAATATTACAAATAACTATACTTTGATAAAAAAATAAATTTAAAAAAGATAATATTTCAAGACCAAATGCAATCTCAACATTAATGTGACAGATCATATTGAAAATGAACACATAATGAATAAATCTTACTAATAGTTTCATAATAAGAAGAAATTACGAGTCCAAGCTGTGAGGAGGGAAGTTTGCTTTTCTCCACTGAGCTGAAAACTTGGAAGTGCTCCTGAGAAAGGTCAGGAGGTGTTGGCATGTGCATCTCTTCTGTCCCAAGGCAAAACTCCACCTTTCTGGTAGTGAATTTTAAATTGTTCGTTCCTCCTTTGTCTCCTAAATTCATGAAAAAAATTTAAAAGAAACTTAAAAATGGAGAAAGAAGGGAAGTTGATGAGGAGGAAAAAAGTAGAAGTGGAAAAGGAGAAGGAAGGAAGGGTTTTGTACAGAGCTGAGACTCATTTGCAGCTCGAAGGACACTATTTCCTTAAACTTCGTATCTTGAATCATTTCTGAAGACCCCAGGTGTGTGATGTGCTCTACACTCGTGTTACCTCATAAGGAACAGCACAGAGGGGCAGTTTGCTGGAAAGTAAATGTTGAGATAATGCTTTGCTCCTCATGGGGACTGGCAGAAGTTGCACAGGTTTTGAGTTTGCCTTTTTTAAAAGAGTTTCCAACAGTAAGATGTTAGTTTGCCTCTGGGGCAGAGACCTCTGGGATAGAAGCAGTGCAGAGGTACTTCTGACCTGAGGGGAGAAAAAAAATGGGAAAGAACCTGTCTCTGTATAAGATCAGAGAACACACAGGAAAAAAAAAAAAAAAAGGAAAAATATTCTAGGGGAAGTAGTCAAAAACCTCAGAGACAGAGAAGCTAAAATGGATTTAGGTCTACAGCCCAAGGACTGGGGATAAACTGCTGAGAATATCTTAGTACCAGGTGAAATTTAGATTTAGGCAGCGTAAACCATTCTTAGGAATTGTATTTGCTTTTTTAATTCATGTCCTTAACCACTGTTAGTGTACATCATACTTGAAAGAAGTTTAAACATGATGTGGAGGGCCAATTTAATGTAATGTGTGTCTTTGGACAATACAACCAAAAACTGTGGGTACATATCATAGTAAGTGCCTTTTGCGGGGAGAAGGGGCAGCAACAAGAATCAATATATATTGATACATACATACATACAAACATATATACATACATAAATAAAACTTGTCAGTGGTTGTAAAAAAAAATTGGTCAAATTTCTAATAGATCAGTTCAGAGACTATTAGCATCTTAGATGCTAAATTTAAATCTATTATTAATAACTTTAAAATACAATTATTTTAAGTTTATTCATTTAAATTTATTCTTTAAGTTTATTCTTATTATTCTGATAAATGTGAACAGTAAGTATTATAAACACAAATTAGGGTTTTAACAAATTTTAAATTACCTAAATGTAGATAATTTGAGATTTTTCTCGGCCTGAATTTGAGTATCTTCTTTCTCTCTGAGGTTACCACTTAACCACTTGAAGTCCTGCTTTGACTGAGTTTACAAATCAATAGATTTTGAGAAGGAAGAAAACAAGTGTAATGTAACCAAGAACAGTGAATATCTTTTTTTTAAGCTAAAAGAAATCTCTAAGATCAAAATCTGTGGTATTAATAAGAAATCTTACGAGATGTGTATATTAAAATGCATCCCTTTCTTAGACATTGATAAAGTAGTGTTTTGGTAAAAGACTGTAGTTAATTCGATATGAAACAATTCACCTACTTATAAAAATAAAACAAGACTAGAGCACTGCTTCTGTATTTACTCCGCTTAGGGATTATGCTCGTTTCACAGAAGGCAGAGAAGCAGATGAGTGAGGCAGTGCTTTGGTTGGAATAAAGTGTGAGAAACAGAGATGTAATCCACTAGACAAGAAGAAGAAAGTGAAAGGCAGCAGGGAGTGGGCATGGAAGTGGGGGAAGGAGGGACCTATGACAGAACACAGTACACCCACGGGGTGGTACCCTGGGTAAATAAAGAGGAAGGGATGCAGAGCAAGTACAGTCAGCCCTCCATTTCTGGGGATGCAGAACCATAGATACGGGGGGCGGGGGAGGGGAGCTGACTGTAAGAGACGTGTACATCCACGGATTTTGGTATCCACAGGGGGTCCTAGAACCAATTCCCCGCAGATGCCCAGGAACGACTGTATTTTACCTTGTGTCTGGGCAAGAAATAACGAAAGCAACTTTCTGCTGTGTCGGATTGATCTGTTGCGATATTTGGATTTTTCCAAGGTCTCTCTAAAACATCTCAAAGTGTCTGTCACGTCCACGGGCACACAGAGGAGCTCTTCGGCTTTGCTGTATTCTGAAAGGAAAGGGAAGAGTCACGTGAGGGATGAAATGTTGCAGCAAGCCAACAAGCAGCAAAAGACTTTCTAATTCAGAGAATTTCTTGGGCCCAAACGAAAGCTGCTAAATTCAAAGCCCCCAGGTCTGCAGCAGTTGTTTCAACGTTCAGATCAAAATTTTTTTTTTGGTATATTTGACAGTTTTTTTAAAAAAGAAAAAAACTTAGAAAACTTTTGATTTGTATGAAATGCAAATAACTTTAGATCTTGCCAATTTTCCTAATAAAGCCTCCTACTTTTTCTTTTGCTGATCATAAAAGATGAAATAATCTACTCCTTTTCAGCAGCCTCTTCAAAGCCAAGGTGCCTTGGGAAGGAGACGAAAGGAGGAAACAAAGAAGCTTGGAGATGGGCAACTGCTCCCTTGAGAGAAGGAAAAGACAGCTTTCTAATACTGGAGGATGCAGAGGAAAGGAAGATGAAGCCATAAACGGGTATGGAACTACAAAGCAGTCCTGAAAAGTGGCCAGAAGGGCAGATGTTGGCAGAGAGCTGCTGTGAGGTCCCTGGAGAGGAAGTGACAGTCCCATAAATTAGGCTGCAGACCGGCTGCATACACCATGAAGCAGGCACACGGGAAAGAAGAAACACAGGCTTCAGATGAATAACAAATAAATTTACCCCTTCAACAAGCTGAGCAGGTCGAACATCCCCTGTAAAATCTGAGGTCTTGAGAGTGCAGCAACTTGCTAGGGAACAGGGCTATAAGAGGTTAAGAGGCGTGACCTCTGCCCTCAAGAAATTTACCGTTTAGCTGAAGCAAAGAGGCATTCTAACACTGGAGTATGAAAATCACCTTGACAGAAAGTATCTGGTTACATGTGAAAATGAGGGAAAGATAGAAGAGATAGATCAGTGTAGGCAGGAAAGGATGAGCAAGAAAGACTTCATGGGAGAGAAGCTATGCCAGCTGTGTCTTAGAGGATAGGGAAGGTCAGATCAGGAAGAAAGAGGCAAGGGATTTCAGACAGCTAGAATAAGAATAGCTGAAGTTGATTAAGTGTTTATACTATGCCAGTGACTATTCTAAATAATTACTGTGATAGTCTCACTGAATCCTAGCAACACCCATAAGAGGGATGTACTATTATATCCTCATTTTACAGATGAGGAAAATCAGGCGTAGAGAAGTCTAGCAGCATCCCTTGGGCCACAGAACTAGTTTGTGCAAGGAGAGGGTGGGAGCAGGATTAAGGGTGGCGATTCAGGGCACAATGAGATGACATGGCCAGTCCTTTTGAACTGAGAAGGGTTTCCAGAGGCCTGAAGCCCTCGCTGAGTAAGCGGCCTTCATCCTCTTTAATGGGCAGTCAAGAAATGGTTTTGAGTAGGACCCCAGCAGAAAGAGATAAGTATTTCAGGAAGAGTGAGCCCACCGCTGTATGCACAGCAGCCTGCAATGGAAAGAGGGTGGTGGCTGGGAGGTTGTGAAGTTATAACACAGACATTGTATGATGTGAACTTGACTGAGGTGGTAGCAGTGGAAACAAGGGAGGGACACAGGGAACATTCTAATGTTAGAAGCGACAGGAGAGTGGTTAATTGGCTACGTGGCAAAGAAAAGAAAGAGAGTGGGAATTACCTCTTCCCCATCTTTCAGGGCCAATGACCTACCTCAATAGGAATAAATGGGAGAAATCCAAAGGGATTTCCTGCAATCCCCGACCATCAGACCCACCCAGCCCCCAGCACCTGTGTCCATCTACACTGCCAGGGCATCACTCCAGCAATTCTCTCCCCTCCAAATCATCAGTTTTTCCCTCTGCTGAATCATTCTCAACAACATTTTCCTTTTTTCTCCTATCTTAAAAAAAAAAAAAAATCAAAAAAATTTCATGTTCATTGCAGCATTATTTACAATAACCAAGACAGAAATAACTTAAGTGTCCATCAACAGATGAATGGACAGAGAAAATGTGGTATATACCCAATGGAATATTACTCAGCCATAAAAAAGAAGGAAATCCTGCCATTTGTGACAACATAGATGGGCCTTGAGGGCATGATGCTAAGCGAAATAAATTCAGACAGAGAAAGACAAACACTGTATGATCTCACTTATATATGGAATCTAAAAAAAACCAAACTCATAGAAACAGAGAAGAGATTGGTGGTTGCCATAGGCAGGGGGTGGGGTGATGGGCAAAATGGGTGAAGGGGGCCCAGAGGTACAAATGTCAATTACAAGATAAACAAGTTCTAAAGCTGTAATGTATAGCATGGTAACTATATCCAAATTTCTAAAACAGAAAAAAAATTATTTTGAAAAAATAAAAAACCTTTCTCTCGACCCTACTTGCCCCTCAAGTCACCATCCTATTTCTCTGTTCCATTTTACAACAAAACTCAAAAACTTCTATTTTCACTGTTCCCCATTCTCTCTTGAACCTGCTTAGATCAGACTTTCCCCCATCATTTCACCCCAAGGATCTTCACGTGGCTACATCTAATGTTCAATTTTTAGACTTTATCCCTCATAAATTTTCAACAGCATTTGACCCAGTTGCTAATTCCCTCCTCCTTGAAATACTTTCTTCCCTTGGCTTAAAGCTCCTTTTCCAACCTTACTGACACTCCTTCTTAATCCTCTTTGCTAATTCATCCTCATCTACCCAACCTCTTAATGCTGGAAAAGCCCAGGGCTCAATCCTTAGAATGCCTCTCTTTTCTTAACTAACATTTGAGGCAGGCTGGGACCTGGGACCCTTTGCTGCAGTGCTTGCACCTGGACAAGCGTCTGCTCAAGCAACAAAACACAAAGAAACTATAAGGGACTAAAAATAACTGCGTGCATGCACAGTTGGGGCAAATCATGAACAATAAGATATACAAACTGTCACTTCTGAGGTGCCGGGAGCAAAAGCAGGGTACTGGGCATGATCCCTGCACACAGAACCACCAAGGGCGGGGGGAGACCACCCTAAGGGCCCCTCCAGCCTTACCCACTGATCTGCCCTCACACCCCGTTTAAGGAACCAGCCCCCCTGCCAGTCAGGGAGCGAGCAAGGGAACCTGTTAATTCTTCTTGCTCCCCCGTGCTGTAGCACGAGTCCCAGTAAAGCCTTGCCTGAATTTCTCATCCTGCCTCTTATCAACTTCTACTGATTAAAGAGGCCAAGAAGCCAGGTTGGTAGCACATGCACCCCCTTGATGACCTCATCTAGTCTCGTGGGTCTAAGTATCCACATGCTGCTGGCTCCCAAATTTCCATCTCTGGCCCCCACTCTCCCGAAGTCCTGAGACTCATCTATCCAATGGTCTCCTCGCTGTGCGTTTAATAGACATCTCACACTTAACAGGTTCCCAACTGATTTCTGAATCTTTCCTCCCTAAAAGCTACTCCTCCCATAGACTTTCCCCACCTTATTAAGGGATGGTTCTATTTTTCCAGTCGCTCAGGCCAAAAGCTGAAATCGTCCTTGACTCTTCATGCCATCTCATGCCCCAAGTCAAATTCACAACAAATTCTGGAGGCTCCCTCTTCAGAAAACATCCAGAGTGCCACCATCGCTCACCAGCTCCACTCTCCACTCCCACTTCCACTGTTTTCCAAAGACCTATTATCTTCTTTTGAATTACTGCAATCGCCGCCCCCAACCAGTCTCCCTGTTTCCACCCTTGCCACTCTCAACATAGCAACCAGAGGATGCCTTTTAAAATGCAAGTTCTCCCAGGACTTCCCTGGTGGCGCAGTGGTTTAGACTCCGCCTGCCAATGCAGGGGACGTGGGTTCAATCCCTGGTCCAGGAAGATCCCACACGCTGCAGAGCAACTAAGCCCATGCACCACAACTACCAAGCCTGTGCTACCTAGAGCCCGTGCTCCACAACAAGAGAAGCCAACGCAATGGGAAGCCCATGCACCACAATGAAGAGTAGCCCCCACTCACCGCAACTAGAAAAAGCCTGTGCACAGTAACGAAGACCCAATGCAGGCAAAAATAAATACATGAATAAATAATTTAAAAGAAAATAAAATGTAAGTTATTTCATGTCACGTCCCTGTCCAAGACCCTCCACTGGCTCCCTTATCACCTAGAGCAAACACCAACGCCCTTGGAGTGACCTCTAAGGCCCAACATGAACAAGCTCCCCAGCTCCTCACTATTCTCCCCCTCACTCCCGCCCACACCAGGCATGTTTCCACCTGAGGGTCTTGGCAACAGTGGTTCACTTTGATCTAGAACATTCTTCCCTCAGATATCTCCATGTCTTGATTCCTCAGCTCCTTAAGCTTATGGCTTAACCGTTAACTTCTCAGTGAGGCCTCCTTTGGTCGCCCTCTTTAAAGCTGCGGCGCCCGTTATCTCCCGACGCACTATGTGTTTTACTTGTTTATTGATTGTCTCTGGCCACTAGAATGCAAGTTCCATGAGGGCAGGAATTTTTGCCCATTCTGTCCACTGAATTCACCCCTGGCCTATAACATACCTGTTATGTGGTATGTGCTCGATAAATATTTGTTACATGAATGAATGACAACAGTTTTCAAAGCTAAATGGCTGGGATAAACTTTATTAATAACCACTTCCATAGGCATTAATCGCAATCAATCCTCACAGCACCTTACAACTAGCAGAGATAGATATCACTTATACTTTACAAAGGAGGAAAGGTGAATTTGAGGGACATTCCCTTGTTTTAAACCCTTAACAAGAGAGAAGAGAGAAAATCAGGGTTCAAGTCTGAAGCCTTTCCCAACTAGTTTTCCAAAGGGTATCAGATTTGGGGAACAGGAAGTGACACCAATTTGAGGCCTGCTAACGTGGGCACAGAGACACTTTGAGAATAAGACAGGAATAAGCCTGGGGTCCTTGTAAGCCCAGGGAGATCCTGATGGAATTCACAACACAGGGTCACATTCAAATGGCCACAGAGATAAATCTTTCATTACCACCCTCACGTCTAGAAACCCTGGAGGCTCTAGTCAAACCAGGAACATGGCCACATGGAGACGAGCATCTGTTCCCCCAGCAAGTTCACTCTTGACACACTTCCCTGTCACACATTTAAGAGGATCAAATACGTAGGCCACAGTAGCTCTTTATTAACTCCCCAGTAATCTCGCTCTTCTCCTGCGAACTTCGCTCTTCTGTCCCCTCCATCCTGTCTCCACCATCTCCCCTCCTCTAAGCATGCACAGTCCTCACCATCCCCGACAAGCCATGCCCCTACCCCTCCCACCCCAACCCTTATGCACAACACCCTGAAGATTATAGGTTTCTGCTCTGGTTCTCCGTTCTCTTGCCAGAATTCATGAGCTTGGCTTTCATTTTTTTCCTCCACAGAGAGTGAGATTAGGGAAAGAAGTTCAGCAAAGCAAAGGAAAAGGAGGAAGCTGGAAGCCCTCACATATTAATATTTTGAGACAGTTACTTTCTCCAGGCCTTCATTTTAATTATCTATTAAAACTGGGATGGCAATATTTACCTCCAAGGGTTACTGTTTTAACCTGTGTGTGAAGTGTCCAGCGTAGCGCCGGTCATGGAGGAAGCATTCAACAGACAGATGCTCACATTATGACCGTCAGTCATATATTTAAAAAATATCCATCGAGCACGTACCATTACTAGATACCATGCTAGGCACTGAGGAGGTACAAGTGAACAAAACAGACACACTCCCTGCTCTCCCAGAGCTTACATTCTAGAATAAAATTCACGAAGGCATGCCAGTGATTGGGGGTGATAAGAGGGATGAGAGGAAGAGTAGATGTCTGCCATCTTTAAAATATGAGGTCTGAATAAAATCATCCTGCTACTTTTTATCAACTATCTGCTTATAAATCATTCCTCTTTGTTTTTTTCCTTAACTATCTTTTACTTTTTTTTTCTTCTTTCAAGCCTAGCATATCTTTTCCTTATAGTCTAATTAGGGCTCTGTTGGTGTTTTGGTGGCTGCCTACATGAGATCAATGATGCAAAGGAATAAGGAAATATTAGCTTTGCAGGCCTCGTCCTGCCATCTTTGTCTCAAGGGGTTCCTCTCTGAAAACTTCCATGGATAATTCAAGAAGCTATTTTAAAGGCACTAACAGCCTCAACGGTTTGGAATAGGTAAGAATAAGAAGGAGGAGGAGAAAAAAGACTCGATTTACTACATCTCTCATTGTACCAGTGTAGATATTAAAACTGAAATGCCAATGACTCCAGAGAGATGAGTTCACCAAGGAAGGATCAGGGAGTGGTACAAAATTTGGGCTTTCTACACACTTGGTCACATCAATCTAAATGCCCAGAGGTACTAAAAAAACATGCCAGCCAAAGGGTTCAAAATTCCAACACACCTGACGACTGAATTACCCTATTAGAGAACTTAAATACCAATAAGGTCAAAACTCAAGAAAGAGATCCCAGACAGAATGCAAAAACAGCCACAATAAAAGGCACATCCACAGAGTCATCTCCCCTATGAAGCTTCACAAGCAGGCAAGTTACTCATCCACACAAAAAATCATCTGTAAGGTACCAAGCACTGGGGCATCACAATACCTGCTCTGAAGAATTAAATGTATCAAGCACTACCACCAAATGCTGTTATGCCAAAAGGGAATCTATGAGGTTCTAAAGCAGTGACCTGGTGTGGAAACCATCAGAAGTATACTTGGTCTTTTTAAAAATTCTTTTAAGAATTGCAGACATGTCGTGGTGATATACATAAGACCCATCATGCTTATAAACATGTTAATGATCTGAATTCAGTATACTGAAAAAAAATTCAGCATCCTAAAAATTTGCCTAATAAACCCAAAAGTCCAGGCCAGATTATGCTCCTAGTCACAGAGGTCCTACAGTTTTATAAGGAGCTGTTAAGGTGGACGCCAAGATTTTAATGATAATTGCTCAATGTAAAATCTGTAGTTACTATGCAGGATCATATAAAAATTGTGAAACTACCATAACAAGTCACAATAAAGTATCTGTCTCCCCATAACTACTGAGACATAGCAATTTTTTCTTGAGTGCTATAAGTTTAGAAGAGAGTCTAACCTGCAAGGGGACAAATGATGAACAGACCTGAGAGCTTAGTGGAGCCCTTATGGGTTAAACAATCAGACGGACCAGGGTTTGAATCATGATTCCAGTACTCACTAGTAAGACTACATTTTCTCATCTGTAATAATAAGCATAATAATATCTACCTCCTAAGATGGTTAAAATTAAAGAAGGTAATAGCTATAAAGTACTTGGCTCAATCAATTATTACTGCCATTACAACAATTTTTAGATTTTATCTATTTGAATATTCCTGCTCTGTTCATTGCTCAAACTGGCTATACCCCCCCCACCACCGAGAACCATTCCAAAGGACCACTGTAGCCTGATTCCCCCCGCCTTCCTTTCTGTCCCACCACCTGCCACCTTGCCTTTCCAAACGAACTTAACAATAGGCAGGCAAAGTGCTTTTCTGACATGTTGTGGCCATCATCAGTAAGCACCTGCTGGTCACACAGGTCTAGAGTTTTGCTACGTATGCTTCTCCTAGCCCTGAGATGCTAGTCATCATTTTGAGAACAAGCATTTTCGACACATATTCTCACATTTGTTGCCAGCTCTTTTTAGGATGGAGGGGATAGTATAAAGCACATTCTGAGTTATGGATCCCAAATTGGGGAATCTCCAGAGGTTTGATGGACAAAATGAAGAAAAGGAGGACACACCCAGGAAGAATCATGCTCTTTGATTGGAACTAGTCACAGGTGATTGACCACAGGAAGGTGGTCCTCCCATTGTTCACTGAATATGAGAAGACAATTTATCAGTAAATTGTCATGAACAGTAAAATATGAACAGTAAAACCTACAAGTTCATGGTCACCAACCTTACTCAACTAGACCCTCTACACTGCTCTGCAGCCATTCTATCCTCCCTTTTCCTATTTTTCTCAGTGGCCGGTCAACTCTCTCACATCCCTCCTGAAATCTCCTACCCTATCAACCTTGGCTGTGCTCTCAACCCCCTGCTTCATTAAAAAAATCTCCAGTACCCAGTAAGGATGCCTTCAACTCCTACCATTACCATCTACAAATTTGCCTGATTCGGGCCTGTTCTCTCCTTCCTTTCTGCCCTAGCGGCAGGGGTGTCCCCCCTCTCCTGTCTAAGACTAAGTCCCCTATGTTCCATTCTCTTCCTTGTTTATCCTCAAGCTCCTTTCCCTATCAAATATCTTTTTCTCCTGTCTCTGAGCTCTCCCCCTCTCCTGGCTCTTTTCATTTAATATAGAAATATGCTCCTTCTTTTCTACTAAAAACAGACACACAAACAAAACAAAACCCTCCTGAGCTGTCCTGAGCTCTACTTTTCCTTCTGGCTGCTCCTGCCCCCCCTCTTCCTTATCACTTCGAAGCTTCATGAAAGGCAACTCTCGTTTAATGACTCTGTGCAGGCACAGCTCACCATTACTGCACCCCCCACTCAAGATAGTTCCACTCCCCTCCCCACCATTTCTTTGAAGTGACTCTTGTCAAAGTCACAAAGTCATTCATTTGACAAGTAGATATTGAGTTCCTACTATGTGTCAGGCACTGATGAAGGCATTTGGATTATATCAATGAATGAACCAATCATCCCTCACTTCATAGAGCTTACATTTTATCAGGGGAGACAGACTAGTGATCAATAAATGCAACAAAAACCTGAATTATACAGTGTGATAAGTGCTTATAAGTGCTCCAGGAAAAAAAGAATACATTTATTAGAGTAAGGGGAATTGGAAGGAAGCAGGCAGGGTGCAGTTTCAAACAGAACAGTCAGGGTAAGCACCATTGAAAACTGAAGATGTGCACAAAGATTTTAAAGAGGTGGGGGATTTATCAGACAGGCATCTAGATGGGGGTAGAGTACTTCAGGAAGGAGAAACAGCTAGAGCAAGACCCTAAGGTGAGGACAGAAAAAAGGCCAGTGACAATGAGCTCCCAAATACAACAGACAGTCTGTCCTTATCTTATGTGACCTCTCTCTGACCGCTGACTCACACTTTCTCTCGCCTTGGCCTGGTTTGTAACACTCTCATCTCCTGTACCTCCCACCTCTTGGGCCATGTCCCAATCTCTTTCAGATACTGCTCCTTCTCTGCTTGTTCCCATGACAGTCATTAGGGCTCTTCACATATTCTATCTCTTTATCCTTGGGGTACAGAGTACCATCACACTTCCCTCTCCTTTCAAAGTTAGATGTGGCCATGTGACTTTAGCCAATAAAATAGAAGTGACATGAGTCAACTTCAAGTATCAGCTTTAAGAGCCACCACCCGATTTATATATAAATCATGAATATAAAATTATAAAATATAAAAATATATATAAAATACATTCTTTTTCTTGCCTGGAAAATGGGGACAATAACAAACTTACCTCATCAGACAGTTGTTAAGCTAACGTTCGCAAAGCACTTAATACTCACGAAGCACTAATACTCATAAAGTGCCTGATGTCCAATGCATAATAATAATTCTTTTATTGGGATTGTTATAATAATGAAATAAGACAATCTACATAAAGCCCTTAGCACAAAGTGCATGGTATATGCACATGGTCTTGCTTCAAAGGCTGTGCTCTGAACCATTTACTGTATACCTCCAGGTTTAGCTGCCCTAGAGGATAACATTAGTGTTTTGCCTCCTGCCTCTAAAACAATCATGGAAGCCTGTGTCGAGATGGACATTCCATCAACCCATGATGATGAGCTGCTCAACCTCACTGAATACAGTAGCATGAGCAAAAAACAGACTTTCCCTTGTGCTAAGGCAATGACATTTGGGGATTGTTCGTGACTGCTACATAGCCCAGCCCATTCTGACTGGCACAGCTTCCAAAGTGAGGCCATCCTCAGGTCCATACTCCACAGAGCTCTCCCTGGGTGACCTCATACAAGCCCCTGATTTCAACCACTACCAATGTGTTGGTGACTAAATCACAGATCTGCTGAGTGCCTCACTGGTACATCCAATCATATAATGGATCATTCTACTCAGCTGTCATTCAGGTACCTTGAACTCAGTTATAGCAAAGAAATGTTTTCCTCTAAGCTTCCCCTCCCTTCAGTGTTTTTTGTTGTTGTTGCTGTTTTTGTTTTTGTTTATAGAATGAAGATATCACATCCATTTAGCCTCCCAAGCCAGAAACCAAGGCAACTTGAATTCCTCCCTTCCCCGTCCATCCGCCTCACCTAACGAGTGCATATCTGTCCAGCTCTCTGTTCTCACCATCTAAGTCCAGGCCCTCATCATGTCTGTAACACACAAGCTGGGAGCAGCTGCTCTACCTCCACATGGTCTCCTTCCAACCTTTTCCCCATGCTGCTGCCGAAAGTTCAAGAACACAAATATGATCATTTCCTCTTCCTTCTTTACATCCTTCTCACTAGCTCCCCTCAGCTCTCCGGATAAAGCTGAATCTCTTTATCCTACCTTCTAAGACCCTTTATTATCCAACTCCTGCCAACCTTTCTAACCTCAGCTTTTGCCTTTTACTTTTACATTAACCCCACTAAATTACATGGAGTCTCTCAAAAGCGATGCTAGCCGTTAACTATTATTGTTTATAGCAGCAGCAGCAGTAGTCATAACAGTATAGACCTTACTACTCTACGCTATAATCTCTGGTTTATTTATCGGTCTCCTTCAAGGGGCTGTAAATCGGATAACAAATCTTTAGTCTCATTCATCTTTGTATTCTCAGGGCCTAGTACAGAACTTAACACATGGTAGATACTCAATAAATGTTCGCTGAATGACTGAACAGCTGCCTGACCTACTCAAGAAATGAATGAATGAATGAATACATACATACATACACACATACATACCAAAATCAACAGATAAATGAATGAAGGAATCCTAACACTTCAAAGGGAAGACTTGCATTTCTTTCCTATACCCAAAACATAGGAAAAGTGCAATTGAGAGAAGGCTTTATTTCCATTTTCATCTCATCCTATTGCCTCATTCCTACAAGCTGCACCACCAGAACATTCCAAAAGGGCTTACCAGCTAAAACCAAAGGAGTCATGATGTCCCCAGATCTTCTCTTGCACTCTTGTTAAAAGACCTACAACTAAACCTTGGTAACACCAATAGAAGTACAATCTATATTGATTATGGAAATGGAAGTTATTACGGGCATCAAGATGGAACAAAGAAAATAGCAAAAGGTCAATTTAAAGAGTTCCCAAGTGAGATTAAAAACAGGGAAAAATGTGCAAAACAGTCTTTTCCCATCTTTATTTTTTCCCATCAGTTTCCTTTCTCCTTCTTTTTATCTCCCTTCTTTAACTAACAGATTAAACTAATAAAAACATGTATTTTATTTCCCTTAAGTGACATTTATAGCAACATAAGATGGTAAATATCAAATGGATTATTTTCAGTGAAATAAACCTGCAAAAGAAATTTTGCAAACACTTTAATTATGGAAGACTTGACATGCAGAACACAATAGCAAACCTTGTTTTGAAGAAAAGAGAAAGTTTCAAGCTAAAATTGGTTCCAACCTGAATAGATAAGATTTTTAAGGAAATCTTCCCCGTGTCCTATAGTTGTCACTTCATTGGTTAGAGGATTAATCTTGAGCTGCTTCCCAATGAAGTTTCGGCAGGTTATCTTAAAAAAGAAAGGAGAGAACAAATATCACTTAGGTATTTATAGCCAAAAATTTGGCTTACTTGAAATGTTCATCGTATTTTTCATTTGTAAAAAAAAAAAAAAAAAGAGAGATATAAAAAGATGCTATAAATAAAAGCTCCAGAGTAGTATCCAATTATGAGAACTTTTGGGGAAAAAAGTGGCTACATAATTTTTCATATTTCTTCTGTATAGCACAGCTGGAAAAGCATTAGGCAAATTATGCAGAGCAATTAGAATATGATTTTTCTGATATTCTATAAATTCACTAGTCTAAATATATCTTCCATTATGTAAGTTGAAACGTATTTAAAATAGAGGCTGCTTTTTCAATGGCAGATTTCCCCCCCTACTCAAAATTAACACAATTTAAATTTCCCTGGTGAAGTTTTCCAGAAGTAACTTCCTCTGTAGTATTTGTTTAAACTATTTTTAACAGATACTTGAGTCCTAAAGTTGTAAAATATCTGAAAACAGGACATTTTTAGACATAAGGTAATTCTTTTAAAAGTCCACCATCCTCTTGTCTCCATTTGTCCACTCCCACCAGCATCCCCAGTGAACTAACCTAATGCTCAAAATACAACCACCCTTGAACCCCAGTCTGATGTAGATGTTGTTTCTTTATTGTCCCTTGTAGGTACTTCTACAATGAGATGTAAAGACAGTCTAAGAAAATGCAAATTCCTTCCCCCAGCCTAATAAGGCCCTACTTGACCTAGTCCTTCCCACCGCTCCAGCTTCATTTAAAAGTCTTTATTGAATACCTATTATGTGCCAGGCACTGCTCCAAGCTCACAGATGATATAGCAGAGAACAAAATAAGCAAAAATTCCTATTGTTGTGGAACTTATTCTAGTGGAAATAGAGAGACAATAAACAAAATATAGAGTACATTATAAAATATACTAAGGAGCTATAAACGCTATAGAGAGAAATAGAGCAAACAACACATAATTTTAAATAAGGTAATGATGAAAGTCCTCACAGAGAATGTGATATTCAGCAAAGACTGAAAAGCTGCAGGAAAAATCAATGTGGATATTTGGCGGGGGGCGGGCACAATTCCAAGCAGGGGAAGAGCAAATGCAAAGACCCTGGGGTAGGGTCTTCTTAAAGAACAGAAGAACACAGCAGCTGAAAGCTGCAGGGGAGTTAAGAGAGACAAGTTACTGGTGATCACAGGGGGATGAGTTATGTGGGGCATTAAGGCCATGATGAAGATGTTAACTTTAACACTGAATCAGATGGGAAACCACTGCAGGGTTTAAAGCAGAGGAATGTCATGGTCCGACAGGTTTTTAAAAGGCTGTTCTATCTGCCATTAAGAATAGACTACAGGCTGGAGACAGGAGTTCAGGGAGGCTGGAAGCAAGGAAAAGAGTTAGGAAGTCATTGCATTAATCCAAGCAAACACAGCAGTAGCCTGGATGAGAGCAGCAGTGGTGGAGGCAGCGAGACGTGGTCAGATTCTGAATCTATTTTGAAGGGAGAGGATTTGGTAATCAACCTGACGTGGGGTGTAAAAGCAAGAGAGGAGTCAGGGATGCTCTCCAACGTGTCTGGCCTGAGCAGCTAGGAGGATGAGGTTTGCATCAACTGAAGTGGGCAAGACGTGGCAGAACAGGTTTGCTTGACATGTGCCAAATTCGAGAAGAGTCTTAAACATCTAAGAGATGATGCTGATAAGGCAATGTGATGGGTTTTTGATGAGTCAGTTTAGTTAGGCTAAACTATGAGGATGATGGGAAGGGAAGCATCCATTGTGTAGTGTATACACACTTCATCCTAGTTATTCAATCAAACACTAATCTAGGTGCTGCTGTGAGGGTATTTTTCAGATACTAATTAAAGTCCCTAATAAATTGGCTTTAAGCTAGGGAGATTATCGTAGGTGGGCCTGACCTAATCAGGTGAGTCCTTGACATGCTGGAAGTCTTCAGACTCCAAACTCCAAACAGCATCCAGGTCTACAGCTGCTCTCTCCTCACTGGATCCTCCCTCACTGACTGCCTATGGAGAACAGCTTCTGGCCACACCTGTAGGGTTCCTTCCTTTTCATGATCCCAACTGCCTACCCAATGGATTTTGAACTTGCTTAGTGAGCCCCCATGATCATATAAGCCAACTCCTTTTAACGAATCTTGATAGGTAGATAGATAGATAGATCAACAGACAGTTAATTCTAACTAGTTTTGCTTCTCTGACTGAACCCTGACTGATACAGGCAGTCAGATACGTCAACACAGAATTCACGAGAAAGGTCTAGCCTGGAGATGTAATTTTGACCCACAGATTGAATTAACTCTCCAAGGGAGAGTGTGCGGATAGAGAAGACAGGAGGACCAAGAACAGAGTGTTGGGCTACACGAACACTGAGACATTGCGGAGGAGAGGAGAAGGAGGAAGAGGCAACAAAGAAGACTCAGAAGGAGCAGCCTCTCCTTTGTCCCCTCCCCCTCCTCTGCTACACTGCAGCATGCGGGCCATCTTCCTGTACCATCTCAGGGCCTTTGCCCTTGTTCTTCCCTTGGGCTGGAATGCTCTTTCCCAGCATATGGCCGGCCCCTTCCCACTAAATGTTTCCATCTCCAAGGGCCTTCCTGATCCCCTTGGCGCAACTTTCTACCCCCCACCCCAGCCTATCTCTATCCCACTGACCTATTTTATTTTCCTCAGAGAATTTATGATGGTCGTAGATCTTTTTATCTGTTTACATGCTTATTAACTGGCCCTACTTCCACCCCCTCTGACACTAAACTCCATAAAGCGAGAACTCAAACTGTATTCTCTCTACAGACTATGCCAAGGCGATAAGGAACCTTTGTGAAAAGGAGAAAATGGAGTCCTCGCTGGGTGGCTGCAACCCACCACATGGACTGGTGTGTGGGGCACGGACTGAATCCAGGACCCCCAACATATGCCAGGAGCCCTCAGGCAGGACACACACTGGACATCTGAATGCAATGGCTCTAATCTTAGGGAGTCAATACATATTTAGTAAGTTAATAAATGAGAGAATTTACATGCCTCTTCCCTCCCCCTACCTAACTTAAAGCTGCACCATGATGCTCATGGGCTTTAGGCACTTTTGCCTTCATGGGCCCACTGCTCCATCAAAAAATATTAAAAATTATATTGTATGGCTCCTTTGGTATAAACATAAATAGATGAATTGTAAAAACTGAAACATTTTCTTTGACCTAAAAGTTACTTTTTTCTTATTTTAAAAGAAATTAAAACATTTAGTGGCTCCTAGAAAGGTACTGTGGCTCTAGACACTGTTCCCACTATGCCTACTGGGTAAATCAGCCCTGACCTGAATATAAGCTCCTGTGTACCAGGACTTTATTTTTGTTTTCCCTGCATCTGGAAAATACTGGCACCGAGCAACTCTCAACAATGTTTTGCTGATTTGAATGATAAATGCCTAAGTGAAAATAGGAACATTTATCTGATTCCCAAATCTTGCTATTTACATGTGTACTAATAAGAAATCACCACTGCATGAATAACAGACCCAAACTTACCTTCTGTTCATATTCAGCCTCATATCTTACGCAAGGCTGTTGGGTAATATCTGGGCCCTTGCACTTGGATATTCGTAGAAGAAGCTGGCGCTGTGCGTACACCAGGAGTGGCGTCACTTGCTCTGTATATCTCTCACTAGACAATGGTAAAAATATATTAAAAACAAACGTTAGTAAAGAAACACTCTTCTCAGTGAAGTCTGCCCCTGTTAGCTGCCCTTACAGCGGTACCTACTGCGAAACTGTATTGAACTGAATGGCGAGTGATACAAGTGTTTCCCATTTTTCTACTTGATATACAAGTTCCAGAGATTTTAATACAAAGTCGTGGATCCATTTCAAATCAACCACATTGACATCATCCAGAGGATGCTCAAAGGTAAGGCTAGAACCACCGTTATCATTTTTGATATCTCCATAGCAACTTGGAACACTGAACTCTCCTTCTTCAACAGTCTGCAAGTAGCACATGGAAAAAAATTGTGTAATTTCAGATTTTACTACATGTTTTTTCTGAACACTGAATGTATAGCTAAAAATATAACATGGAAAAGAACTGAACAGAAAATAAATTTAATATTTTTATTATGCAAATCAAAGCTTGATGACACCATCCAACAGCACTTCTGAAATGATGGAAACGTGCTTCATCTGTGCGGTTCCATACAGAAGCCGCTAAGCACATGTGGAAGCTGAGCTGTTGAAGTATGACTAGTGCAACTAGATTTTTAAGTTTATTTAATTTTAATCATTTAAGCCTAAATGTAAATAGTACGTAAGCCTAGTCATTACTATACTTGCTGGTACATAGTCACTATTTAAGTAAGGATAGTAAACCAATAAATAAGGTAAAGTTTTGAGGAAAAACAGGTTATAGTATACACAAATAATTAAATTTCCCTAATACACTGGTTACATTCAGTTGTAGAATAATATGTCCAATTCCCCAATGCAAAAGGTCAAACTTATGGAGAAGAAAATCTTCCAGAAGACCCTCTTTTTGCCTAAGTTAGAGGTACTCTGTAACTGTTGTGTTCATTTCCTCTAAGTCCCTGACGCATTTGTGTAAACCCTTAGAAATTTCTGAGGCAAAGCAAAGCCTGTTAGATCCACCTACTGGCCAGACTATAGCCCAATAAACAGTACCTCAAGTCTAGCCCCTCCCTCCCATAGGATTCACAGTCCTTGAATTTGGAAGAGATCTTGAAAGTCATCTGGCTGTGAAATGCCATATGCGTACCTGAAGTCAGGCTATGAAGATGTGGATAAGAGGTGTGACATACATGACCTACGTGACTTTGCCTCCTTAGCACAGTGCCTGGCACCCGGGACATGCTCAATAAAAGACAGATGTCATTTTATTGATGTTATGAGCTCCGTCCCTGTCATCTAATAATCAAAAGTCAAGGAGCTCAAGATGACATCAGTCCCATTTGTCTAAGTCCTCATGCCGTGTGGATGAAAAGCGGCAGCCAGTTATGATGACAGGTGATCGATCCAAAGTTATTGCCAAATTTGTTAACATTTCTCCATTTCTAAGCCATCCATAAAGAAAATCACAAATGGGGTCATACCATCCTCACAGGAGTCCAGCAGGGCAACCACACTATCTAGATTCATATTTTCACCAATAAAAAACTGGTAGTTTTTTAAATTAGTAAGGAAGTGCTTGATTTATTCTGTAGCCTCTGTCATAAAAGGTTTTACTCTTTCTGGTTTCTGTTCTTCAAGTCTGCCTCTGATTGATTTCATGCAAACTCTAATTTACTTCTTACAGCCCTCTTTTTTAAAACTGATTTTCTGCAAGCAATGGTTCATGACAATATCAACACCAGTGATTACTGTGCTTTCAGTACCTTCACCTAGGGTACTGAAAGCACTGTACAGCAGAGTACATTTCCATCAATGTTATCCTCTGTCCTACTGACCATCTTCCCTTCCACCTCCAGGCACAGCCCGCTCTCGATCTCCAGGAACTTATAAATGTCAGGGAATATCTCATGATGGCTGATGAGGTCCTGGTAAATAATTGTGATGGCAGCTGGAGAGAGATGACAGCTGCCCTGGCTTAGCAGGTGCCCAGAGCTCAGAGTGAGCATGGTGAAACCAGAGGGGGAGGGAGAGCAGGTGGAAAAAGTGATATCGAATTCTGTAAATACTTTTTCTGTATCTATTTCAATGGCCATGTGATTTTTCTCCTTTATCCTGTTAATATGGTGAATTACACTGATTGATTTTCAAATGGTAACCTTACATTTCTGGGATTAACCCCCCCTTGATCATCATTTGTATATATTATATATATAATTTGCATATTTTATATCTTACTGGGATTGATTTGCTAACACTTCATTAAGGAGTTTTGTGTCTATGTTCATGAGTAATATTGAGTCATACTTTTCTTTTTGACGTATCTGTCAGGGTTAAGCTGGCCTCACTTCTAAAAAAAAAATGGTATATGATTTATTATTTCTTCCTTGTGTGTTTGCTAGAATGCTGCAGGGAAATATTCTGGGTCTAGAGTTTTATGTCAAGGTTTCTGATTATGAGTTCAATTTCTTTAATATATTTGGGTAATTCATTTTTTCTATCACTTCTTGTGTCAGATTTGTTAAGTTGTACTTTCTAATAGACACATCCATTTCATCTAAGTTATCAAATTCATTAGTAAAAATTGGTCATGACATTCCCTTATTTTTCTTTTTTTTTTTTTTTTTTGTGTGTGGTACGCGGGCCTCTCACTGCTGTGGCCTCTCCCGTTGCGGAGCACAGGCTCCGGACGCGCAGGCTCAGCGGCCATGGCTCACGGGCCCAGCCGCTCCGCGGCACGTGGGATCTTCCCGGACCGGGGCACGAACCCCTGCCCCCTGCATCGGCAGGCGGACTCCCAACCACTGCGCCATCAGGGAAGCCCCCCTTATTTTTCTTTTAATATATATAGGAACTGTAGCTATATCCCTCTTTCATTACTAGTATTAGTAATCTGTGATTTTCTCACTTCCGTTCTTCATCAGTATTCCTAAGATTCTGCCAATTTTAATAATACTTTCAAAAGATTAATTTACTGACTTTATTTTCTGGGTTGTTTTATATCTAATTTATTTCTGCTCTTACCATTTCCTTCATTTCTTCTTATTTCTATTATTCTTTTTACTTTCTTTGGGTCTAATTTACTCTTCTTTTTCTAGCTCCCATAGATGAACACTTAAATGATTGATTTATATCTTTCTTCCTATTTACTAAACATTTAAAGCCATAAAGTTTCTGTTAAGCACTGGCTTATTTACATCCCACAAATTCTGATATGTTATTATCAGTTGAAATACTTTTTAAATTTCCCTTGTGTTTTCTTCTTTGACCCATGGATTATTTAGAACTGTGTTATTTAATTTCCAGATATTTGGAGATTTTTCTTCCTACATTATATTAATCTGTTTATAATGTAGCAGTTAGAAAACACACTCTTTCAGATTTCAGTCTTTTAAATTTTATTAGGACTTATTTTATGACTCTGCATATGATACATCTTGGTGAACACACCATGTGCCTTGTGCTCTGTTTCCAACCAATCTTAATTTGTACTGCACGTCACTTCTGACACTAACTACCCCAGTGTCAGGGTCAGACTCCACAGTTTAAGGGCTCAGTGCTCACTGGAGATGCCAGCCACAAGTTTCAGGGTCACTCGCACTTCTGACTGACGAGCTATAAGTTTGGGTTCAATCATTTCCTAGAATGACTCAAAATTCACTGATACAGTTTTCTTATAAAGGATACAACTCAGGAACAGCCAAAAGGAAGAGGTGCATAGAGGTAGGTCTGGAAGGGTCCAAGATGAGGAGATTCTGTGCCCTCTCTCTATGGAGTCAGGGCCTGATACCCATCCGACACCAATGTGTCCACCAAACAGGAAGCTCTTCAAGCTTTGGGTGTCCAGAGTGTATTCTGAATCTCTGTTATTTGGTGCATACACATTTATGATTAGTATGTCTTCCTGATTAATTGAGCTTCTTCTCATTAGGAAATGTCCCTCTTTCTCTCTCAAAATACTTCTTGATATGAAGACTATTTTATCTAATATTAATATAGCCTCACCAGCTTTTTTTGTTTACTATTTTCATATTTTAGGCTATTTTCTTTCACTGTTTTATTTTCAATCTGTTTCTTTATACCCAGAAGTGCTTTTTTTTTTTATAAATTTATTTATTTATTTTTGGTTGCATTGGGTCTTTGTTGCTGTGCACGGGCTTTCTCTTGTTGTGGCGAGCGGGGGCTACTCTTCATTGCAGTGTGAGGGCTTCTCATTGTGGTGGCTTCTCTTGTTGCAGAGCACAGGCCCTAGATGAGTGGACTTCAGTAGTTATGGCATGTGGGCTCAATTGTGGCTTGCAGGCTCTAGAGAGCAGGCTCAGTAGTTGTGGTGCACGGGCTTAGTTGCTCGACGGCATGTGGGATCTTCCCAGACCAGGGCTCGAACCCACGTCCTCTGCATTGGCAGGCAGATTCTTAACCACCGCGCCACCAGGCAAGTCCCAGAAGTGCTTTTATTATGGACAAGTACACGTCCTTCTCTTTTATCCAGTCAGACAATCTCTTTTAATTAGGGTATTTAATCCACTTATAGTAATATAGTTATAGATATAATTGGGTTAGATTATTTGTTATTTGTTTTCTGTTTGTCCCATGTGTCTGTGTTCCTCTTTTCCTGCCTTCTTTAATTGACTATTATTTAGTTTTCCACTTTACTTTTAGCTTCCATTTGGCATTTTAGCTATATCTCTTTTTTGGTAGTTATTCTGGGGATTATTAAATGCATACTTAACTTATCACATTCCACTTGAGAGTTAATATTGTACCACTTTAAATAAAGTTTAAAAACTTATGACAGTTTAATTTTATTTGCCCTCCCAGTTTTTTGTGCTATTGTTCATATATTTTACATCTGAAAATGTTATAAACCCCATGACTCAAAGTTTTTACGTGTTTATTAATTTTCAATGTGTTTGGGGTGTATGATGTTTGCATTTTTTTCAATTTTATTTTCATGCTTTAAACCACAGTGTGCTAGATTTGAGATGGCTGTAAATTCTACCACGTCTAGTGTAACAAAACATGGACAGATAAAGCAGTGAAATAAATATCAACCAACAAGCTACCTGATCTGTCTTAGGGTCTGTTTCTTTCTCTATCAGAAAGATTGCTATGAGGATTAAATGCATTTAGATTAGTTTAGGTAGAAGCTGGAGCTCAGTAAATGTTACTTTCTGTTCCATTTAAGAAACTGAATTTTCAGGCAGATATTTTTAATTAACATCAATGTACTGCAATATACTGGGAACCAAATAACAATGAGAAACAAATGAAATACAGACAAACCAAATAACTCAAGCAAAATATTAATTTCTACTTATCCCAAGCTGCATGGTACAAAGAATTTGTTAATTAACCTACAATAAAAAGAATTACCCAAATACTCTTACCTTAACAGAACTGATATTTGGTAGTTCTATTAACATGTCAATAAGTAATTCTGCCCCCAAATAGAATGGTAAAACAGAAATAAAGAGGAAACTGTCCTGGCTAATAGGAAATGTTTCATACAGATCCACTGCTTGTTTATGAAGTATTTGTAGCTCCTGAGTAAAGTTCCAAAGAGCCCGACAGCAGTTCTGAAGCAGAGTCCAATAGCCGCCACGATGAGCGAGAACCTAAGACAAACACAACATTCAAAAGATGCCGAAGTTCCCAAAGTTATGGATCTCTGAACAACTTCCTCTTCCTGCAAATATTCTACATCAATAGTAAGAGTAACTAACACCATTTGTTATATACTACTTACATGTGCTAGACACTGTGGTAAGACATTTATATGCATTATCTCAGTTCATTCTAATGACAACTCCTATGAAATGGTATGCACTAGTATTCTCCTCAATTTACAGATGAGGAATTGGAGGCATGGGGCTAAACTGCCCAAGGTTATGAGTCTACTAAGTGATGAGCTAGGATTTGCACACCAGCAGTCTGACTCCAGCACGCCCACTGTTCTAGGTGCTGGGAATGTCACAGCGAGCAAGGGAAACTGGGCCTGCCCTCGTGAGGCTTCAGTCTATTAGGAGAGACCGATACCAAATAAGCAGACAAATAAAAATACAACTTCAGGGAATGATAAGTGTTGTAAAGGCAAATAAAGCAGAAATGACTCAGAACGTGATGAGGGTGAGAGGACAGGGCCTTTTATACAGGGTGGTCAGGAGAGGAGTTCTCTGTGAGGTGAAATATGAGCAGAGCCCTGAATGTTGAGTTGAACAAGTCATGTGAAGGTGGGGGTGGGAGTGTTGGGAGAACATCATTCGGGGCTGAGGGAACAGCAGGTGCAAAGGATGGAGGGTGAACCTGAGGGCTGAGGAGGGAGCAAGCTTAGTGCTTTCAGAACCCCAGAGGGGAGAGTGGACTGCACAAGAGCAAGAGGAGTGAGTCCTGAGAAGTGAGCAGAACCCAGACCTTCTAGGGCCCTGAAGCTGGTACAAAGGAGCAGAGGATGCAATGCTCATGGTCAAGGCAGGTGATGTGGGTTTACTTTACATTTTTATAAGGTCACTCTCTCTACTTCACGAAGAAAGTGGGCACTTAAGTATTCCTTTCTCATCTAGAAAGAATAAATTTCTTCTCATCTCTTGAGAAGTTTGAAGTACATCCCCTCTTGCTATGAGAAAAAGGAAACAAATTTCTTTGTAGATAATGATTCCAATTCTGAGTTTAATATTCTATCATATAATATTTAACAAGAAAAAGACAAAAGCATTTGACAGAAGACACAGGTAGCCTGGAGAAGCAGGAGGTCAGGGGGGGAAGGGACAGGGCTTCCCCGTGGCCTAGAAAGATCTTCCCCTGTGCTAGAGGGGAGAAAGGAGTCTATGGTGCCCAGGAGGGATCAAGAGCCCGAAGAACCACCCCTGGTGTCACTGGAGAAGCCCATGTCCCAAATGTGGCTAGAAAGCAGCAGAGGGGTGTCTGAATATTCATGGAGACTTTGTAGACAAGGACAAAGGCCACCTCAGCTCTGGGTGGATGTATGACTATGACTAAAGGGGCTTTCCCTCCTCCCTCACAACTTGACCAAATGTGAGACCTCAGTCCCATGGCAGGCAAGCCTTACAGATGACTGACATAAAATCTAGCAAATTTAATCTCACCGATGAAACTAAAATTATGTATATTAAGTAAATAAATGTATCATACATGCCCAAATTCATGGGCTGAGATTTACGTCCACTACATTAACAAATAAGAAGGACCACCTTACCATTGCTCTCCTGCAATATAAAAAGATTTTCATAAAATGATCCAAGAGACCCACATTTGCTGAGTGATCCTTTTCTTTACCATTGAGACCTGATTGAGAGTCTGATTCATAACCTGTTTGTGTCTTGGAAACATTTTCATCACTCATCGTGGAATTAAGAAATGCCGAAAATTCTTCTCCATCTACAGTACAAATATAAAGTATATTATTATTGAAAAGAGAGTTAAGTTCCAGGAAACACAACAGGTGACTAGCATCAAATGAATAATTCAGATAACAAGCACTACATAAATTTGAAGAAAGGACAGAATTATCATGGATATGCTGAACCCGGGAAAGTTTCCAGAGAAGGAGGCTTTTAGATTAGGTCTTAAAGGGTGATCATGATTTAGCTACGTGGGAAGAATATAGAGGACATTCCAGGCAAGGGTGATGGCCAAGGGAATGATGCAGAGGCAGGAATGTCATGCTTTGGGGGAGAAGAATGACAGGATCCCACTGTTCCTTAATTTCCCCGCAAACAGGCCATTCCCTGGACACACACGCCGGAAGGTGAGGAGCATCCCCTGGTGTTAGGCAGTGCAGCAACCCTGATCACTCGTTCTCCCGCTGCTGTGCTATAAAAACACAGAGGATTTCTCCTGCCACAAACATTCCCTTACTAGAACTCTGCATTAAATAATAAGTCTCAATAGCAGAATATTTTATTGCCAATTTCATGGGAGGTCTTAGGGAGCTACTTTAAAAAAACTCAAGAAGCTATATATACTGTAATGTACATACAAAACATGGACTCTTTCTATGTCCACGGAATTTACTTTCAAATACTTTAATAGTCCTGGTATGACATGCAGGTACCAGTTAAACTTAAACTATACCCTAGAAGAAATTAAAAAGCACGTTAAGTACCTCAAATCTGAATCAACCCCCCTGGGGCAGTTAACCAGCATATGAAATATCCTGTTCAGCAATAAGCCATATAGGATTTAAAATGCCATTTCTGAAAATCTATATAAGAGGGTTTGTACTAGCATAAAGATATTAGAAATAAATTTTTATTTGTGAAATGAGTAGTATTCAAGATAGGTGATTGTTTAGAAATAGTGTCATCAGTGCAACACCCAGAGAGCCCTGTTCACCTACATCTCTCCACGTCCTGGAGGCCCCAGTCACCTGACCAGAAGACAATACTGGTTGGTCCTGCCATGAGGGTATTACTGCCTTCATCTTGGAGAGAGCTTTCATGGAAGGTGATAATTACAGCTCCTAAGGCAAGAGCGGACTGCCCTGAGTACAAAATCGGAACGATGAAACAGCTGCATGATGTTTTCATGCCTGCTTGCATCAGTATGTTTGGTGGAATTTGTTCTGAAACTTACTTCCACTAAAACATAAAACCTGACGGCAAGTCTTCACTTACCTTGACCACTGGAGGCTACCAGTATTTTTTAAAAGAACATTATATTTGCTGAATGGCCAAATTGATTTAGGGGAGAATCCTACATAAATATTTCCAAATATATATGATGATGCCACAAAAATGTAGAAATTTTTTAAAAAATAGAATAAGAATCTCCTACAAAATATCACAACTCAACTAAATTCCTAAGTCATTGGAAAATGATGTGTGTAGCTCTGTGTCTATGGGGGGGTGTACGTGTCAGGGTATGTGTGTATGTGTTGCATTTGTGAATAAAAAAATCTAAAGACAATTGGATAGCATAGAACATATTTATTTTACCTGATGGTAAGAGAGCCTTTCTTCTTTTAGCTGTAAGAAGGAAATCAAGCATCGCTTTATAGTTTTCTAGAGTCAATTTTCCTGTTGGTAATACTGTTCCTGAATTATACAGTGAGAACATATTAGGATCAAATGACCGGAAACTGCAAAGGGGAAAAAAACTCATTAAAAGAACAATATAAGCAAAATTGAATTAATTCTGTCAAATACCAAATAAATAAATACATGTTTTAATAAAATGGAATTTAGCACCAAGTTACCCTGATACAAATTCGGTCACTGTCTAATTTTTGTGCCGCCAAGTAATCATACACGAACGGCCGTGTGTGACTGGCAGGTCGGAGAAGAAGAGCTCTCGGTGTCCAGGGGACAGTAAGGAAGTCCATCTGATCTGAACTGTTTTCCCTTTCACAGCCTCAAGAATGGGTCACTTTGCCAAAAGCCTTTCCTGTTAGTCAAGCAATCTAACTGCTTCTTAAATGCTAACCTGGTCTAGCCCACATAGACCAGAATTTTACTTTAAACAAAATTCTGGAGAAATAGAAACTGGATCAAGTTCATTGTGGGTTTCAACCTGCATATTGTTCACTGGATTACTGAAATACCCTCTTAATTCATATCCCTGTCACCATTCTTTCCCTCCTCCAATCCATTTGATATGTTGCTGTCAGAGAAAGTGCCTATCATAGACCTGCTTTAAAAAAAAAAACAACTTAATAATCTTCCACTGTATATAAATTAAAGTTAAGATTTAATAGACTGTTAAGACGCTCCATGATCTGGTACTGATCTACTTTTCTAATCACTTCTCACCACTCCCTTTCACATGCCCTAGATTCTGGTCAGACCCCTGGGGGTTCCCATCCTGTGTTTCCTACCTGGGCTCTTGACTCATTCTTCCACATATCCGAAATGCCTATTTCCCTACCTGCACATTTCTAAATCTTGCCTGTCCATCAGGACCCAAGGCAAGTGGCTTCTCCCCGTGAAACCTTTCCTGTTAGTCTCATCAGGAGAAAGCCTCCTCCCAAGGAACAAAGACTTTATGTGCACTTCACTTTTTACCATTATTTACAATTATTCGTGAACATTTGTGAGCCACACTACCAGACTCCAACTTGTATATACTGCTCACCTTTGAATGCCCAGGTACTTAACTCAGCACCTGGTATCTAATAGGTGCTCAACAAGGTTTTTTTTTGGCCACGCTGTGCACTTGCAGGATCTTAGTTCCCCGAACCAGGGATTGAAACCCAGACCCACGGCAGTGAAAGCTCAGAGTCCTAACCACTGGACCGCCAGGGAATTCCCTCAATGAGTTTTTTTTCTGTTGTTCTTGTGTTTTTAAAGAAAGACTCTGGTTACATAGAGTTACTCTGGTTACGTGGTATTCCATATTACGTATTTATGTTCTTTTTTTTATCTCCTATAAACAACACTTTAGCCAAAGACAATCAACAAGAACTGGAAAATGTCTTTGGAATTAATGACAGAAAGTTTACATTGTATGAGAAAATACAACCTGTGTTTATATAGGCTTAAAATATATCTCTAAATGAAACAGAGATTTGCCTAATGACTACTAATATAATTTCTGTACAATTAATATTAAACTTCTCTTGGAAAATTCACTTTCCCCTTTCACTGAAAGCTATATTGACTAATATATTCAAAATATATGCAAATTAGTACTTCATAAGCACTTCAGCACTCATTTGGGAAAGATTCTGAGATAAGAAGTTTAAAAATATACCAAACGTCAGTACAGACTGAAACACTTTGTAAACCTCTTTAAGTTATCATCAGCATTGGAGCCCTGCTCATAGAAATACAACCCATGTTCTTGAGACTAAAGAAGTATTATTCATTGATAATATACTCTACCTGACCATTACCAATGACGAACCAAATTTCATCTTTGTATGTTCCCCTAGCTCTGTTAAAAGCAGGCTGAAGTGTGCGCTTGCCAGATACAGGTTTATCTGAGCTTTCCAGGGCATCTCCTCAAGAAATATTTGATGAAACCTCTTCTTTTTAACATAATTTAATATTAAAGGATTCAAGTTATCTACCAGGAATCGATGTGCTACTTTTCGAACATCAGCTCTCTTATTTCTGCAGAGGGAGAAGGAAGTTTTGAAATTATACAAACTTCCAGACATTTAACAAAGAAGAATGATTCCAATTTGTACAAAATACATCAAGAAGTCACCTGACTGCCCTTATGCAAATGTTTCTGGTTTATCTGTCATTTCCTTAGCGCTAAAAATGTGAACTAGGACAGTGAAGCAGGCACAAGGATAAACACTAGGGATGAAGACACTATGAATTGCCTTCAATTCTCTCTGATGTCTGTGTGCTAGGCTCAAACCAAACAGCGCTTTTCTTTTCCATCACCAAAAGGCCACTGAGATTAGACAACTAAATTATAACATTATAATGTTCACATTCATCAACTAACTTCAATATTAAACAAGAAAATCATTTCTCTGTTCTGTTCCTTAAGGGAAAAAAACAATGGAGCCAAATTTTTTCTAACATTAGCTAGCCTACAGAGGAAATAAAACAGTCAACTATACAACTATACGTGAAATAACTTCATACATCCTATATGCAGTGTGCTCTGGAAAAAACTAATATCTCAAAATTTAGCTAATAATTTAGGTTTTAAGTATAACATATATTCAATTTGTTTCAAATTATTCCTATCAAAATCTCAAAGTAGCCCACTTAATTTTTTTTTTTTTTTTTTTTTTTGCAGTATGCGGGCCTCTCCCGTTGCGGAGCACAGGCTCTGGACGCGCAGGCTCAGCGGCCATGGCTCACAGGCCCAGCCGCTCCGCGGCATGCGGGATCCTCCCGGACCGGGGCACGAACGCGTGTCCCCTGCATCGGCAGGCGGACTCTCAACCACTGCGCCACCAGGGAAGCCCAGCCCACCTAATTTTATAGTTACATAGTTGTTTAAATGACATGACTACTTCTTCAAAATACTTTATCTTTTTTTTTTTAACCCTTGACAATGTTGCTGCCTCATTGGTCTGTGCCATTCTACCTGATTTATATTGGAGAAGGAGAAAAAATGATCTCAACTGGTAAGTTAAAGTATCTTGCTCACTTTAATAGACAACATGTCTGCATCTGAATCAATACAACACACACACACACACACACACACACACACACACACACGGAAGAAAAGGAAAGAGGGATGGATGGAAGGAAGGGAGATAGATGTTGTTGCATGAAAAAAACAGATATTCTGAAGAACAAAGGAAGGAAGGAAACTACTTTTTTTTTTTTTTTGGTACGCGGGCCTCTCACTGCTGTGGCCTCTCCCGTTGCGGAGCACAGGCTCCGGACGTGCAGGCTCAGCGGCCATGGCTCACGGGCCTAGCCGCTCCGCAGCATGTGGGATCTTCCCGGACTGGGGCACGAACCCACGTCCCCTGCATTGGCAGGCGGATTCTCAACCACTGAGCCACCAGGGAAGCCCGGAAACTACTTTTTGATATGTAGTGTTGACATTATCATTCAGTGCTAAATATTTTGTATTTTGTTCATGACTTCCTTTTAATCCAACGTTTTTTGAGCTTTTTGCTGTTGTTTGGTTGTCTTAAGTAATGTTTTTTGGTTTCCAAACAAATGGAAATGTTTTAAATAACTCTACCTTAAAAATTAAAAATACAATTTCCAAAATAAAAATCAATCTTATTCCTGTGTGAAGAGGTCAAGTCACCTCAAAAGGCCAAGGAGAGTGACAGGACTACCTGCATCTTCCCCGCCACAGAGGGTGAGATCATACAGGGAGATACTTCTCACTTTGGCGTTAGGATCATTTTGAGCTGGAGGTAAATGAGAATGAACAGATGCAGAAAGATGCCTTCTTGGAGGTTCCCTTATCTGATAGAAAATAGAAACTTCTGAAAAATGAAGAATGCCATAAATCTCCTCTCCTGGGAAATTTTATGGCCATGAAGAGTGAAAATCAGCGTCAAGATGGACCTGCCCAAACAAGTCTTACTCCAATAGTTTCTCTCATATTTCTACCAGAGTTTGCTGCCCTTGAAAGCCTAAACCCCTTTTCCTTGTTTTGTCACTTTACTATAAATTTGTTGTTCTTTTGTTAAGATGCCGTAGAAGCCCAAGTCCTAACTACCCCTTTGAGTAACTCATCACTGAGTTCTCCCATGCATATGCAAACATTAATAAACTCCTGTTTGTTTTTCTCTTGTTAATCTGTCTTTTGTCAGTCTAATATTACAGAGTCCCAGCCAGGGAACTTAGGAGGGTAGAAGGAAAAATAATTTTTTCCTTGCCTAAAGTCTCAATGAAGCTGTTAAAAAAAAAAAAAAAAAGAAGAAGCTGGGAAGTAATAAGAATAAAAGCAAAAATTAAGGGCAAGGAAAATAAACACAATAAAGAAGACTTACAAAGACAAAATTTGGCTCTTTGAAAAAATGGGGGAAAAACAGACAAACCTCTGGCAAGATAAATCTCAAAAATATGAGAGAAGACAAAAATTAATGAAGTTAGGAATGAAATACAGGGTGTAACTGTAGATATAGCAGAGATTCAAAAGATAACATGAGAATATAATAACGTTTTATGAATATATTTGAAAATTTAGATAAAATGGATAATTTCCTAGAAAATAGAATTCATCAAAAGGAACTCAAAAAAAAAATCACACGGTCTTCCCTAGTGGCTCAGTGCTTGAGAGTCCGCCTGTCGATGCAGGGGACACGGGTTCATGCCCCGGTGTGGGAAGATCCCACATGCCGTGGAGCGGCTGGGCCCGTGAGCCATGGCTGCTGAGCCTGCACGTCCGGAGCCTGTGCTCCGCAGCGGGAGAGGCCACAACAGTGAGAGGCCCGCGTACCCCAAAAAAAAAAAAAAAATCACAGATTCAGAGTGGCTATTAATCTTAAAGAAGTTGAATCAGTAGGTAAAAAATGAATGTATGTGTGCAGACATAGTATGTTATAATAAAAATACATATTTGGTCTTTGTCCTTTGTTCCAGGTATAGAGCTCCTAAAACTTGGAGTTTCCTGAGTGATAGGAGTTTCTTGTTATTCATGATGGAACACACCTGAGTCTAGTAAGGTGCTAGACTCAGGTGCTAGTAAAGTGACTCAGGGTTGGGCCCCTAGAGAGCCTCGGGATAGGGGCTGGTCACCATAAAAATCAAACACATGATTACTAAGTGGAACTCTCAGCCCCAACCCCCAGTCTCCGGGGACAGTGACTGCAGATTGGTTTTTTAAAAAACCTGTGAACAATAAGGTTCAGAGAACTTCCAGGTTGGTGAACATATCCACTTGCTGGGAGAGCGATGCATCACAACTTCACAGGGACAGAGGTTCCTGTGCTCAGGACCCTTCCAGACATTGTCCTATGAGCCCCTTCATCTGGCTGTTCACGTGCATCCCTTATAAACCAGTAAACGTTAAGTAAAATGTTTTTCTGAGTTCTGTGAGCCATTCTAGCAAACTACTGAAACTGAATGGGGTGAGGAGGAATTATGGGGACCCCCTAGTTTGTAATAGGCTGGGCAGAAATGTGGGTAGCCTGGCCATCCCATTTGTGGCCGGCATCTAAAGCGGGGCCAGTCTTGTGGGGCAGGGTCCTTCAACTTGTGGGATCTGATGCTGACTCCAGGTAGATACTATCAGAATTGAATTGAATTTTTATGCTATAGCTCTGTAAGATGTTACCATTAGGAGAAACTAGGCAAAGGGTTGGTTTTGTATCCTTGGATGTAGAATATCTTTTTGGACAGTTTCCAGTCTTTTTTATCAATGGTTGTTCAGCAGTTAGTTGTAATTTTGGTGTGCTCGTGAGAGGAGGTGAGCCCAAGGTCCTTCCACTCTGCTATCTTGTCCCAACTCCCTGAGAAGTGGTTGGTTTTGGAGGACACATACCGTTGGAGTCAAAAGTGTGAGAAAAAGACACTGTACACGGTTTAACATTTATGTATTAATGTAATTCACTGCATAATAAGATTAAAGGAGAAAAAAATCTTAGTGAAGAAGAAATATTAAACAAGACTGAACACAATTCAGAAGAAAACTTTCAGAAAACAAGAAATAGAAGACAATTTCCTAAATTTGATAGAGTATCTTCCCAAATCCCACATAAATATGCCCAACTGATTTTTTGCAAAGCTGCAAAAGCAAATCAGTAGAAGGAGGACAGTCTTTCCAACAAATGGTACTGGAACAGTTGGATATCTATAAGTAAAAACATAAATCTCAATCCCTTATACAAAAAGTTAATTCAAAATGCATCACAAGTAAATATAAAACATAAAACTTGGGGAAAAGATATATGACCTAGGGCTAGGCAGTGTTCTTAGATTTGACACCAAAAGCACAACCCATTAAAGGAAAAATTGATAAGTCAAACATCATCAAAATTAAAAACTTTTGCTCTGTGAAAGACTGTGAAGAGGATGAAAAGGCAAGCTACACACTGAAAAAAAAAATTTGCAAACCACATGTCCAACAAGGGGCTTGACCTATATCTAGGATATATAAAGATCTCTCAAAATTCAACACAAAAACTAAAAACAAACAGTCCAATTAGAAAATGAGCAAAAGACATGAACAGACACTTCACTAAGAAGATATATAGGTGGCAAGTAAACACATGAAATGAGGTTCAGTATCATGAGCCTTTACAGAAATGCAAATTAAAGCCATGAGACATCACTAACACCTACTTTAATGACTAAAATAAAAAATAGTAATACCACTACCTGCTAGCCAGCATGAGGAGAAACTGGATCACTCAAACACTGCTGTGGGGATGTGAAAAGTACACCCACTCTGGAAAAAAGTATGGGATTTCTCACAAAGTTAAACATGCACTTACCACACAATCTAGCAACTGCGCTCTTGGCCATTTATTCCAGAGAAATGGAGATTTATGTTCACACAAAACCTGTACATGAATGTTCACAGCAGCATTATTCCTAACAGTCAAAACAATCCAAGCAATCCAAATGGCCTTTAGTGTGTGAGTAGTTAAACAAATTGTGGTATGTCAGTGCCACAGAATACTACTGAACGATAATAAAGTGAACTAGTGATGCACACAACTTGAATGGGTCTCAAAGGAACTGTGCTGAGTGGAAAGAAAAAGCCAATCTCAGAAAGTTACATACTGTGTGATTCCATTTTTATAACATTTTTGAAATTACAAAATTATAGAAATGGAAAACAGATTAGTGGTTGTCAGGGGTTGGGAGGGGGAGAGGAAGGGAGGTAGGTGGCTGTGGTTATGAAAAGGTAGCAGGGGGGCTTGGTGGGTAGATCCTTATGATAGAGCTGTTCTGTTTCTACACTACGGTGATAGTCACACAAGTCTATAAATGTGATAAAATTGCATAAGACTAAATACACACACTCATATGATTGCACATAGAATTGCTATAATCTGAATATGGTCAATAGATTGTATCCATGTCAATTTCCTGTCTGTGCTATTTTTAGTTATGTAATTAATACTAGGAGAAACTGGGTTAAAGGTATACAGGTTTTTTCTGTATTACTTTTTGTAACTGCATGTTACAATTGTATGTACAATTATCTGAAAATAAAAAGTTTTTAAAAGTGCATGTTACAACAAGGATGTCCACAATCACAGACTACATTCAAGATTAAACTTGACATCCCAACCTGTAGGCTAGACAAAGAAGTAAGAGGCTTGAGTGTTAGAATGGATTAAGCGAAACTTTCATTATTTGTTCACAGTATGACCGTCCACACAGAAAATCTGTAACTATGGATAAATTACCAAGTTGTATAGAAGATCGAGTTGTTTATAAATCAATCATATTCATATATAAAAAACAGAAGTATTCAAAAACATAATTTTAGAATACCATTTACACAAATGCCAAAAAGCATTCCTTTTATGTAGCTAACAAAAGATAGGTAACAGCTTTATGGAGAATATCATAAAAATTTATTGATAGATATTAAATAGGATCTAAGTATGTGGTCTGTCTACTAATAGAAAGATTCAATGTTGTTTAAAACAATAACTTTTCAAACCAATCCATATATTCAATTCTATCTCCATCAAAATCACAAGTTGTTATTTCTTTTTATTACTCACAGCTATTCCAAACTATTTTGTGGAAGAATATCTAAGACGTGCATGAAGGAAAAGAACATCCTGGAGAGACTTGTCCTATCAAGACAATAAAACTTAATTTAAAACGAAACAAAGTATGATAGTGTGATATTGACTCAGGGATAGACAGAGTAATGGGACAGGAAAAAGATTCCAAAACTACATATAAGACAACTTGCTAAATGACAAAAAGTGACAGTGATGACAGAATAGACTACTCAATAAAGGGAGCTAGTCAATCGGGTATAATGAAACTATAATGAAACTAAAAAAGAGGGGGAGAGGGATTCTTCCTCTCACCATTCATAAAAATTGATTAGAGTTGGATGCAATTCCTAATTGTAAAATCAAACATTTAAATTGATGAAGAAAATACCTTACTACCTCGGAGAAGAATTTCAAAAATGATAAAGAGAAATGTCGATACATTTGACCCAATTAACAGTTATAGCTTTTGATTTAAAAAAAGATGACTTTCAGGGACTTCCTTGGTGGCACAGTGGTTAAGAAACCGCCTGCCAATGCAGGGAACATAGGTTCAAACCCTGGTCTAGGAAGATCTCTCATGCCGTGGAGCAGATAAGCCCGTGTGCCACAACTACTGAGAGCAGAGCCCACAAGCCACAACTACTGAAGCCCGCATGCCTAGAGTCCGTGCTCTGCAACAAGGGAAGCCACCGCAATGAGAAGCCACACACCACAATGAAGAGTAGCCCTGCTCGCCCAACTAGGGAAAGCCTGCGTGCAGCAACAAAGACCCAATGCAGCCAAAAATAAATAAATAAATAAATAGATGAATGAATGAATAAAAAATAGATGACTTTTAAAATGTAAATGGATGAGCCTCAAACTGGGAAAAGCATTAGTATCCAAACTTCTAAAAATAAATGAGAAAACAAAAGTTGCAAATGCACAAAGGATCTAAACAAGCAGTCTTGAGAACAGAAAAACCCTAGGGTTTTAAAAAAAACATGAAAAGCTGCCTAACCTCATTAGTAATCAAAGAAATAGAAATTAAAATAACAAGCAGAGAAAATTTCACAGCTCATAGGTCCACAAAAATTTGAAAATTTGATATTAATATTAAGTGTCAGGGAAGATGCTGACTAAGGGAAACTTGACACAACACTGATGAAAATTTTAAAGCAATTTAGCAATATCTAGAAATGTTAAAATGCCCATATCCTGAGAACTACACTCCTGTGTATTTACCCCAGAAACTCTCACATGTGCATATGGAGATATATATAAGAATGTCCTTTGTAGCACTGTTTACATAATGGAAAGTTGGACTAGACTTGTGTATAATCAACATGAAAAAAATCTCACAAACATAATAGTGAGGAATAAGAGCAAACTGGCAAAAAAATTTGTAAAAATTAATACTGTATGTTATTTTGGGGCATATACATACATAATTGAAGTATAAAGTCACTTATAAGCACGATAAATGCCAAATTTTGGATTGTATTACTTCTGGGATAGAGGGGGACAGAAATGCATCCCAAACGCTTTATATGGTATGCTGCATATTGGGTACATGTTCATTTGTTATATTATTCTCCATACTCATCTAAAATATGTCATAATTTAAATAAAGAAAATGAAGGGATAATCAAACAGACGTAGGCAAATGCAAACAAAAAGAAGAGTGGTTTAATTAATATTTATATGTTGAAAATTAAGATCAAAATCACTAAACAGGTAAAGGAAAGCATTACATAATGAAGGTAAGGTATATAAAGAATGTATGAGAATCATAAATGTGTACTTGTGACAATAAAAGCTAAACACACCATGATGAGTTTTATGGTTTAAGTTTTATAAACAAGAACATTATCTGCCAATAATTAAAAGTAATTTACCAGTTTAATCTCCTGGCCACTCTTATCTAAATTACTGCTATCACCATCTCCACTCCAGGCCAGTTACTCTATAGTATATCATCCTGTTCATTTATTTTATAAAATTTATCAAAAATCTAAATTGTCTTGTTTCTTTTGCACAACAAAGGAAACCATAAACAAGACAAAAAGACAACCCTCAGAATGGGAGAAAATATTTGCAAACGAATCAATGGACAAAATATACAAACAGCTCATGCAGCTCAATATCAAAAAAAGCAACCCAATCAAAAAATGGGGGCTTCCCTGGTGGCGCAGTGGTTGAGAGTTCGCCTGCCGATGCAGGGGACACGGGTTCGTGCCCTGGTCCGGGAGGATCCCACGTGCCGCGGAGCGGCTGGGCCCGTGAGCCATGGCCGCTGAGCCTGCGCGTCCGGAGCCTGTGCTCCGCAGCGGGAGAGGCCACAACAGTGAGAGGCCCGCGTACCGCAAAAAAAAAAAAATGGGCAGACGACCTAAATAGACATTTCTCCAAAGAAGACATACAGATGGCCAAGAGGTACATGAAAAGATGCTCAACATCACTAATTATTAGAGAAATGCAAATCAAAACTACAGTGAGGTATCATCTCACAACGGTTAGAATGGGCATCATCAGAAAATCTACAACCAATAAATGCTGGAGAAGGTGTGGAGAAAAGGGAACCCTCTTGCACTGTTGGTGGGAATGTAAATTGATACAGCCACTATGGAGAATAATATGGAGGTTCCTTAAAAAACTAAAAATAGAACTACCATATGACCCAGTAATCCCACTACTGGGCATATACCCAGAGAAAACCATAATTCAAAGAGTCATGTACCACAATGTTCACTGCAGCGCTATTTACAATAGCCAGATCATGGAAGCAACCTAAATGTCCATTGACAGATGAATGGATAAAGAATATATGGTACATATATACAATGAGATATTACTCAGCCATAAAAAGGAATGAAATTGGGTCATTTGTAGAGACTTGGATAGACCTAGAGACTGTCATACAGAGTGAAGTAAGTCAGAAAAACAAATATTGTATATTAACACACATATGTGGAATCTAGAAAAATGGTACAGATGAACCAGTTTGCAAGGCAGAAATAGAGACACAGATGTAGAGAACAAACATATGGACACCAAGGGGGGAAGGGGGGGTGGGATGAATTGGGAGACTGGGATTGACATGTATACACTAATATGTATAAAACAGATAACTCATGAGAACCTGCTGTATAGCACAGGGAATTTTACTTCACTTCACTGTACAGTAGAAACTAACACAACATTGTAAAACAACTATACCCCAATAATAAATAAATAAATAATAAATAAAAAATAAAAAAATAAATTGTTTATTTGTGTCTTTATTTTGTGTTCCTTTTATTAGTATGTAAGCTCCCTGATGGCAGTGATCTTATCTGTCTACTCTACCAATGTATCCCTGGTGCCTAAAATAATGCACAACACATAGTAACCCTCAAGTAAAAATTTAATTAATTAATCAATCAATACCTTTCTTGCTCCGCCATTTCAGAAATAAAAGGATTCTTATTCAAAAATTCTCTTAGAGTTTCCTTTTTTTTAGATCTCTGTCTGGGCTTCACTTCTGTAGTCTTAACATGGGAGATAACAAAAATGTTACAAATCCAACTTAAAATCTTAACACAATACTATAATTTACTTGTACTCTAATGCTCATCTTTTCACATTAAAATAGTGGTTTCTTTATGTCCCTCAATTAAAATTATTAACAAAAGTAAAAGAAGTACCCCTGTAGACAAAAAAAATGGTTATAAAAATATCCTTGTGGTAAGAATTAAAATATATTGCATAATTATAAAATTATGATTGTTGGTATTCTCTTCTGTTTCACATTATACTAAATTATAGTACAGCCAACCATCTCTAGATGCATGCATCTCTTAAGTTCATTAACTTAAAATTCAAAATTTATATGAAACTTACTCCTAAAATCTCCACTACTGCAGCTTTGAACTTCTTCATAGGTTTGATGACCTTTTTACACAAAGTATTGTCCTTATGTTTCATTTTTTTTATTCCAAGTAGGGACTCATTCCTCCTAATACAAAAAGATAAAGTCAGTTAAAAGGATCTACAAGAATTTATAAAACTACCCCAAAGTAATAAACCTTTAATGAGTATTGCCACTGAAATTATGCTAGAATACCCAAAACTGGTTATGTCCCACGCATAAATGAGACTATGATACTCCTGGTCGTCAACGAATAGCTAGTCTCTCAAAAGAGCAAAATGTAAATCACACCATAAAAATGTGATGAGAGCTGAAGTATGATCTAGGAGGAATAGAATTGAACTGAAACTAAAACGTGAACACTCCCCTTTAAAACTGAGAAAATAACTACATAAGAGTGACCCTAGACAAACTACTTTGCTTCCAACAGACTTCAGTCCTTTTAGTTCCATCAAGTGCAAGCTCCCAGCCACTATCAACTTCTGGATATTAACAAGAGTTAAGCATTTTAGATCTATCTATTTAGGCTACATTCATCCCTTGGTAACTGCAGGGGCTTGGTTCCAGGACCCCCTCAGATAGCAAAAGCCAAGGATGCTCAAGTCTTTTATATAAAATGGCACAGTACTTTCATATAACCTACACACATCCTCCTATATACTTTAAATCATCTCTAGATTATTTAAAATACAACGTAGGCTTCAGAGGTCAGATCCCAGGGAGAGGACTGGGGTTGGCTGCGTAAACACAGCCTGAAGGGGGCTAGTGCGCCACAATTGGCAGGGAGGGAGTCCAGGAAAAAGTCTGGAACTGCCTAAGAGGCAACAGACCATTGTTTCTGAGTGTGTGAGGAGAGGAGATTCAAAGCACGGCGTAAAAGAGCTTCAGAGATGGGTGCAAGCCGCGGCTATCAGCGTGGACCCCAGAGATGGGCATGAAATGCTAAGGCTGCTGCTGCCGCCACCAAGAATCCTTTGTGCAAGCACAGGTCACTGTCCCCACCTCCCCTCCCGGGAGCCTGTGCAGCCCGCCACTGCCAGTGTCCCGTGATCCAGGGACAACTTCCCAGGGAGAACACACGGCACGCCTCAGGCTGTTGCAACGTCACGCTGGCCTCTGCCGCCACAGGCTCATCCCACATTCCATACCCCTCTACCCCCCTGGCCTGGGTGGAGCTCCCTAATCAGCTGCTCCTTTAACACCCTCCTGTCTGGGCGCGAACCCACGCCAGAAGACGACCTACATGCAGAGGCGGGGCCAAATCCAAAGCTGAACCCCAGGAGCTGTGCGAACAAAGAAGAGAAAGGGAAATCTCTCCCAGCAGCCTCAGGAGCAGCAGATTAAATCTCCACAATCAACTTGATGGACCCTGTATCTGTGGAATACCTGAATAGAAAATGAACCATCCCAAAACTGAGGCAGTGGATTCTGGGAGCAACTGTAGACTTGGGGTTGCTGTATGTGACTGACTAGTTTCTGATTTTTATGTTGATCTTAGTACAGTTTTTAGCATTTGTTATCATTGGTGGATTTGCTTATTGGTATAGTTACACTCTTCTTTTTTTAAACTTACTTTTTAAATCTTTTTATTTTAATAATATTTTTCTTTTTTTTTTTTACATTAATAACTTTATTTATTTTATTTTATTTTTTCTTTCTTTTCTTTCTCCCTTTTCTACTGAGCCTTGTGGCTGACAGGGCTCTGATGCTCTGGCCAGGTGTCAGGCCTGCGCCTATGAGGTGGGAGAGCCGAGTTCAGTACACTGGACCACCAGAGATCTCCCAGCCCCACATACTATCAACTGGTGAGAGCTCTCCCGGGGACCTCCGTCTCAGTGCTAAGACCCAGCTCCACTCAATGGCCAGCAAGCTCCAGTGCTGGACAGCCCATGCCAAACAACTAGCAAGACAGGAACACAAACCCACCCATTAGCAGAGAGGCTGCCTAAAATCATAGTAAGTTCACAGACACCCCAAAACACACCACCGGACGCGGTCCTGACACCAGAAACACAAGATCCAGCCTCATTCACCAGAACACAGGCACCAGTACCCTCTACCAGGAAGCCTACACAACCCACTGAAATAACCTTACCCGCTGGGGGAAGACACCAAAAACAATGGGAACTACGAACCTGCAGCCTGTGAAAAGGAGACCCCAAACACAGAGTAAGTTAAGCAAAATGAGAAGACAAAGAAATATGCAGCAGATGAAGGAGCAAAGTAAAAACCCACCAGACCAAACAAATGAAGAGGAAATAGGCAGTCTACCTGAAAAAGAATTCAGAGTAATGATAGTAAAGATGATTCAAAATCTTGGAAGTAGAATGGGGAAAATACAAGAAACATTTAACAAGGACCTAGAAGAACTAAAGAGCAAACAAACAATGATGAACAACACAATAAATGAAGTTAAAAATTCTCTAGAAGGAATCAATAGCAGAATAACTGAGGCAGAAGAATGAATAAGTGACCTGGAAGATAAAATAGTAGAAATAACTACCACAGAGCAGAAGAAAGAAGAAAGAATCAAAAGAATTGAGGGCAGTCTCAGAGACCCCTGGGCAAATATTAAATGCACCAACATTCAAATTATACGGGTCCCAGAAGAAGAAGAGGAAAAGAAAGGGACTGAGAACATATTTGAGGAAATTATAGTTGAAAACTTCCCTAATATGGGAAAGGAAATAGTCAATCAAATCCAGGAAGTGCAGAGAGTCGCATACAGGATAAATCCAGGAGAAACACACCAAGACACATATTAATCAAACTATCAAAAATTAAATACAAAGAAAAAATATTAAAAGCAGCAAGGGAAAAGCAACAAATAACATACAAGGGAATCCCCATAAGGTTAACTGCTGATCTTTCAGCAGAAACTCTGCAAGCCAGAAGGGACTGGCAGGATATATTTAAAGTGATGAAAGGGAAAAACCTACAACCAAGATTACTCTACCCAGCAAAGATCTCATTCAGATTTGACGGAGAAATTAAAACCTTTACAGACAAGCAAAAGCTAAGAGAATTCAGCACCACCAAACCAGCTTTACAACAAATGCTACAGGAACTTCTCTAGGCAGGAAACACAAGAGAAGGCAAAGACCTACAATAACAAACCCAAAACAATTAAGAAAATGGTAACAGGAACATATATATTAATAATTACCTTAAATGTAAATGGAATAAATGCTCCAACCAAAAGACATAGACAGGGCTTCCCTGGTGGCGCAGTGATTGAGAGTCCGCCTGCCGATGCAGGGGACACGGGTTTGTGCCCCGGTCCGGGAATATCCCACATGCTGCAGAGCGGCTCAGCCCGTGAGCCATGGCTGCTGAGCCTGCACATCCGGAGCCTGTGCTCCGCAATGGGAGAGGCCACAACAGTGAGAGGCCCGCGTACCGAAAATAAAATAAATAAATAAATAAATAAAAGACATAGACAGGCTGAATGGATACAAAAACAAGACCCGTATATATGCTGTCTACAAGAGACCCACTTCAGACCTAGGGACACATACAGACTGAAAGTGAGGGGATGGAAAAAGATATTCTACGCAAATGAAAATCAAAAGAAAGCTGGAGTAGCAATTCTCATATCAGACAAAACAGACTTTAAAATAAAGACTATTACAAGAGACAAAGAAGGACACTACATAATGATCATGGGATCAATCCAAGAAGAAGATATAACAATTGTAAATATTTATGCACCCAACGTAGAAGCACCTCAATACATAAGGCAAACGCTAATAGCCATCATAAAAGGGGAAATGGACAGTAACTCAACCATAGTAGGGGACTTTAACACCTCACTTTCACCAATGGACTGATCATCCAAAATGAAAATAAATAAGGAAACACAAGCTTTAAATGACACATTAAACAAGATGGACTTAATTGATATTTATAGGACAGTCCATGCAAAAACAATAGAATACACTTTCTTCTCAAGTGCTCATGGAACATTCTCCATGATAGATCATATCTTAGGTCACAAATCAAGCCTTGGTAAATTTAAGAAAATTCAAATTGTATCAAGTATCTCTTCTGACCACAACGCTATGAGACTAGATATCAATTACAGGAAAAAAGGTGTAAAAAATACAAACACACGGAGGCTTGCTAAACAATACACTACTAAATAACCAAGAGATCACTCAAGAAATCAAAGAGGAAAACAAAAAATACCTAGAAACAAATGACAATGAAAACACAATGACCCAAAACCTACGGGATGCAGCAAAAGCAGTCTAAGAGGGTAGTTTATAGCAATACAATCCTACTTCAAGAAACAAGAAACACCTCAAATACACAACCTAACCTTATAGCTAAAGCAATTAGAGAAAGAAGAACAAAAAATCCCCCAGAGTTAGCAGAAGGAAAGAAATCATATAGATCAGATCAGAAATAAATGAAAAAGAAATTAAGGAAACAATAGCAAAGATCAATAAAACTAAAAGCTGGTTCTTTGAGAAGATCAACAAAATTGATAAACCATTAGCCAGACTCATCAAGATGAAAAGGAAAAAGACTCAAATCAACAGAATTAGAAATGAAAAAGGAGAGGTAACAATTGACACTGCAGAAATACAAAGGATCATGAGAGATTACTACAAGCAACTATATGCCAATAAAATGGACAACCTGGAAGAAATGGACAAATTCTTAGAAAAGTACAACCTTCTGAGACTGAACCAGGAAGAAATAGAAAATATAAACAGACCAATCATAAAGCAATGAAACTGAAAATGTGATTAAAAATCTTCCAACAAACAAAAGCCCAGGACCAGATGGCTTCACAGGCAAATTCCATCAAACATCTAGAGAAGAGCTGACACCCATCCTTCTCAAACTCTTCCAAAATATTGCAGAGGGAGGAACACTCCCAAACTCATTCTACGAGGTCACCATCACCCTGATACCAAAACCAGACAAAGGTGTCACAAAAAAATGAAACTACAGGCCAATATCACTGATAAACATAGATGCAAAAATCCTCAACAAAATACTAGCAAACAGAATCCAACAGTACATTAAAAGGATCATACACCATGATCAAACAGGATTAATTCCAGGAATGCAAGGATTCTTCAATATATGCAAATCAATGGATGTGATACACCATATTAACAAATTGAAGGAGAAAAACCATATGATAATCTCAATAGATACAGAAAAGGCTTTTGACAAAATTCAACACCCATTTACGATAAAAACCCCACAGAAAGTAGGCATAGAGGGAACTTACCTCAACATAATAAGGCCATGTATGACAAACCCACAGACAATATCATTCTCAATGGTGAAAAACTGAAACCATTTCCACTAAGATCAGGAACAAGACAAGATTGCCCACTCTCACCACTATTATTAAACATAGTTTTGGAAGTTTTAGCCACAGCAGTCACAGAAGAAAAAGAAATAAAAGGAATCCAAATTGGAAAAGATGAAGTAAAGCTGTCACTGTTTGCAGATTACATGACACTACACATAGGGAATCCTAAAGATGCTACCAGAAAACTACTAGAGCTAATCAATGAATTTGGTAAAGTAGCAGGATACAAAATTAATGCACAGAAATCTCTGGCATTCCTATACACTAATGATGAAAAATCTGAAAGGGAAATTAAGGAAACTCTCCCATTTACCATTGCAACAAAAAGAATAAAGTATCTAGGAATAAACCTACCTAAGGAGACAAAAGACCTGTATGCAGAAAACTGTTAAGACACTGATTAAAGAAATTAAAGATGATACAAACAGATGATACATGTTCTTGGATTGGAAGAATCAATGTTGTGAAAATGACTATACTACCCAAAGCAATCTACAGATTCAGGGCCATCCCTATCAAACTACCAATGGCATTTTTCACAGAATTAGAACAAAAAATTTCACAATTTGTATGGAAACACAAAAGACCCCAAACAGCCAAAGCAATCTTGAGAAAGAAAAACAGAGCTGGAGGAATCAGGCTCCTGGACTTCAGACTATACTTCAAAGCTACCGTAATCAAGACAGTATGGTACTGGCACAGAAAGAGAAATATAGATCAATGGAACAGGATAGAAAGCCCAGAGATAAACCCATGCACATATGGTCACCTTATCTTTGATAAAGGAGGCAAGAATATACAAGAGAGAAAAGACAGCCTCTTCAATAAGTGGTGCTGGGAAAACTGGACAGCTCCATGTAAAAGAATGAAATTAGAACACTCCCTAACTCCATACACAAAAATAAACTCAAAATGGATTAAAGACCTAAATGTAAGGCCAGACACTATAAAACTCTTAGAGGAAAACATAGGCAGAACACTCTATGACATACATCACAGCAAGATCCTTTTTGACCCACCTCCTAGAGAAATGGAAATAGAAACAGTAATAAACAAATGGGACCTAATGAAACTTAAAAGCTTTTGCACATCAAAGGAAACCATAAACAAGGTGAAAAGATAACCTTCCAAATGGGAGAAAACATTTGCCAATGAAGCAACTGACAAAGGATTAATCTCCAGAATATACAAGCAGCCCACGCAGCTCAATATCAAAAAAAACAAAAACCCAATCCAAAAATGGGCAAAAGACCTAAACAGACGTTTCTCTAAAGAAGATATACAGATTGCTAACAAACACATGAAAGGATACTCAACATCACTAATCATTAGAGAAATGCAAATCAAAACTACAATGAGGTATCATCTCACACTGGTCAGATTGGCCATCATCAATAAATCTACAAACGATAAATGCTGGAGAGGGTGTGGAGAAAAGGGAACCCTCTTGCACTGTTGGTAGGAATGTAAATTGTTACAGCTACTATGGAGAACAGTATGGAGGTTCCTTAAAAATCTAAAAATAGAACTACCGTATGACCCAGCAATCCCATTACCGGGCATATACCCTGAGAAAAACATAATTCAAAAAGAATCATGTACCACAGTGTTCACTGCAGCACTATTTAGAACAGCCAGGACATGGAAGCAACCTAAGTGTCCATCGACAGATGAATGGCTAAAGAAGATGTGGCACATATATACAATGGGATATTACTCAGCCATAAAAAGAAACGAAGTTATTTGTAGTGAGGTGGATGGATCTTGAGTCTGTCATACAGAGTGAAGTAAATCAGAAAGAGAAAAACAAACACTGTATGCTAATACATATATATGAAATCTAAAATTAAAAAAAAAAAGGTTCTGAAGAACCTAAGTGGAGGACAGGAATAAAGATGCAGACATAGAGAATGGACTTGAGGACACGGGGAGGAGGAAGGGTAAGCTGGGATGAAGTGAGAGAGTGGCATGGACATATATACACTACCAAATGTAAAAGAGATAGCTGATGGGAAGCAGCGCATAGCACAGGGAGATCAGCTCCCTGCTCTGTGACCACCTAGAGGGATAAGATAAGGAGGGTGGGAGGGAGATGCAAGAGGGAGGGTATATGGGGATATATGCATACATATAGCTGATTCAGTTTGTTATACAGCAGAAACTAACACAACATTGTAAAGAAATTATACTCCAATAAAGATATTTAAAAAAAAGAATGATACCTTTTAATCATGAAAGCATTTAGCCTGAATTTCTTTGGAATAAATAAATTAAATACAATGTAAATTCTATATAAATAGTTGTAAATACAATGTAAATGCTATGTACATAGTTGACGGGAGTGCAGCAAATTCAAGTTTTACTTTTTGGAACTTTTTTTTCGAATATTTCCAATCCATGGTTGGCTGTATGCCTGGATGCAGAGTGGATGCCAAGGGCGGACAGTACTAAATGTTCTCCCTTCCCCCCAATCACCTGTAAGGATTCTCAACCTTGTTTTTTTTAATCTGCCATCGACCTCTGTGGTAACCTGTCCCCTTCTCCGAATACTGTAAGGTCGCTTATTATCCCTCCCTCTATTGGTACTTACTACCTATTTTCCTTGAAATTTATATATTTCCTAAAATCTATATTTCCTCTGGTAAGTACTTGCTAGGTACAACACCACCCTGCTATAACATGATAAATGGGATCCAAAAGCTTAAATTAAATAAAATGTAAAGTCATATTAACACAAGGTGAAGGAAATGACCAGGTGAATCTGGTAGCTAGTTCCAGGGGCTGGGGTCCCAAACTCATTTTGGTCCCAGTAGTGGTCAGCCTCTCACTTCGATTTTGATAAAGATGATCCTGGATCCTGTGCTTGGTTGGGACTCCAGCCAAGCTGCAGCAATTCCAGGAGTCTCTCAGTTAGTTGGCATTCATTTTGGCAAATGTTTTGTCTGCCTGAACTACAAAGCTTGGACAACACTGATCACCGGGGACTTGGGAATCTATCCTCTGCTCTGCTAATTGCATCCTGACACAACTTAGTTGCCTGCTGTTTTCCAACCAGCTTGTCTCTTCTCTACCTCCTCTCTCTCCCACCCCACCAGAATGCTTTTATTGCTGCTATTCCAGAAACAGGTGGGAAGGAGAGGAGGTCATGGGTGTACACTTGGGCCACCATCTTCCCAGCCCTCTCAGCATTCTCCTCCATGCTCTGCAGAACTCTCATCCACTGAATAAACTCCTCCACTCCTCAACCTCTTCATAGACTGCTTCCTCCTAGTTCCGACTGCTTTTTATTTTGTTTATGGTGTATTATGAAAAATAGTACTTCTAAATTTTTATGTAATCATCATTATTGATCTTTGATTTCATGACTTATTGTTTTGATTACCTATATCACTGCCTGCTTCTGACCCAAAACATTGAGTTCCAATGACTGTCTGCCTATTATTTCACAAACACAAATCTGTTATTCTTTATCTGACAGCACAAGGCTCTCATTCATGCTTTTTTATTTTTAAAATATTTTTCATTACTCTAGCCCATTCCATACAAACTAATCTGACTGGAATTGCATTAAACCAACAAATTAATTTGAGAATAACAGAAATCTTCACAATATTCCATCTGCTTATCAAGTAATGTACTATGTCTCTCCATTTATTCAAGTCATTTTTTTTCATACCTCTTAGTAAAGATGTTTGGTCTTCTTTATATTAGCCTAAATCCCCTCACAATTCCTGATAAACTTAATCCTGTAGTTCACAGAAATGGGACCATTTTTCCATTATATTTTCTAGTTGATACAGCAAAGCGTTGATTTTGCATCTACCCATCCTATGGAATTCTATTATTAACTCTGATAGTTTTCAGTTAATTAACTTAAGTTAAAAAAAATAATAATTATTTGCAGATATCAATCTTTCCTCTCTATTTTCAGAGTACTTCACTGTGGATTTCACTTGATAAACATTTTTGAGATAAACATTTATGTATTATGGGATAATCACATAAATTCTAATCCTAATTTCTATTTCTTATTTTAATGTGCTGCCAAGAACTTTCAGAACAATTTTAAATGATAGAAGGAATAACAGGTTTCTTTGTTGTACTGCATATTTTAACAGAAAATCTTTTAATCCTAATTTGCCAGGAATTGCTGCTGAACATCACCACATGACTTTTTAGCACCTATAAAAGACTCCTTGGACTACTAATGATAATTATATTTAGATTTCCTACTATATTTATATTGAGAACAAAATCTATATTCTCACTGCTAAATTTATAAGCTAGTGTTTTATTTTTATTCTATATACTTCTAAATAAAGTTGATCTCTAATTTTCTATTTTTTTATTCTCTTTTTACAAAACTGTTATCAGAGCCTGCTGTGATAAATTTACTAGGAAACTATAACCATGCTCTGAAGTAGCTTTATGTAAAACAAAATTATTTGTTCCTATGAAGGAACTAGGCTTAAAAAGTTTTTGAGCTTTCCAAATTTTTTTACTGCTTCAATAAATTCTTATAATTTAAAATTTTCCAGATAATCATGACTTCAGATTAGATTTTCAAATTTATTCATATTAAACTACATATACTGTTATCTAATATTTAACAACTTCCAGATTTATGACTATTTTCTCTTTGGATTACTTACATTTCACTTTTTCTTATTTTGCTGGCCAGAAAATTACCTCATTTATTCATATATTCAAAGAACTAACCCTAGCCAATTGGACTATTTTAAAACCAACTTAAAATTAATTCCAACTTTTATTTATTTCTTCTTTCTGCTTTCTTAGATTTATTTTGTTATTTTTCCAATTTCTCAAGCCCAATCAAAGTTCATTTGATTTTATTTTTCTCATTTAGTAAGTAACAGGAGCTTCTAAAGCTAAAATTTGTCTTTAACTGCTGCTTTGAGTACATTTGATATGTGGGCTTCTCATTAGCATGATTTTCAAAACGCTCTATAGTTTTAAATTTCTTTTTTATATACTATAATTATATATAATTATATATGGCAGTAATTTATTGTTATAAAATTATATAATTATATATGCCAGCAATTTATTTTGTTATAAAATTTCAGTTTTATTGTACTGTAAGAGAATGTGGTCCTTACAAATTTTAGTCTAGGTGATATATTGAGCTTTATTTTGCAGCTTAAATATTACATTTTTAAATTAAATAAGTGCTTTAAAGGGTATTTAGTCTCAATTGGCTATATATATTAAATTAATCTTATTAGTTATATTATGTACATTTTCTGTGTCCTTTTTATTTCTTTCTTTTTAAAGTAGTACATTAAACTCTTAATATTACTATGTTTCTATCAAATTAGCTTTGTCTTTTTAGCAGTTATTCCCATATATTTTGATTTTTTTTATGTAGAACATGAAAATTCATGAAATATCTTCATTGTGATTTATAAGCATTATTAGTAGAATCACCAATGTGAAAAGGTAGCATTAAAAATAAGTAACGTGGGCTTCCCTGGTAGCACAGTGGTTGAGAGTCCGCCTGCCGATGCAGGGGACACGGGTTTGTGCCCCAGTCCGGGAAGATCCCACATGCCGCGGAGCGGCTGTACCCGTGAGCCATGGCCGCTGAGCCTGCGCATCCGGAGCCCGCGACGGGAGAGGCCACAACAGTGAGAGGCCCGTGTACCACAAAAAAAAATAATAATAAGTAACAAAGAGATTACTCTTTAAATGTTACCAAGACAGTTGATTAAAATTTTTACAGGAAAAACCCCTGATTTTTAATCTAAACCCTACACCAAAAGAAATTCCATATGGATTAAAATATTAAATCTAAACCATGAAACTATAAAATTGGAAGAAAATACTGCTGCATATTTGTCTGTTGAAGTATAAAAAATTTTTTTCTTTGTGCAAAGATATGTCATGCATACAAACATAAAAAGAAAATAGATATTGCTATCAAAGTAGAAATCAAGGTGTTGCATCTGCCCCTCCCCTATATTCCTTGCCTTGGAGAAGAACATCCTAAAACATCTGCTCAGCCTTAAAAACTGAAATCATTACCTTTGGCTTGAACTCAGTTATACTGCTCAATCTCCAAACTCACATATTTTATTATACCACTGGTCTAAACCACTTATTCTGTTTCCCTCTTTCAGAATATCTATTATTCTTCCATTGGACCTCCACGGTCAGTCCTCCAAATTTTACTGCTCACTGAAAGTGCATTCTGATTTTCTTTGGTATCAAGAATATTATTTACAGATTCCAAACATCTCATTTTAGCTATGGTTTATTTAATTTTCTGGGACTTTCTAATTCTGGCCAGTTCTCTCATTACCATGGCCTGCTTAGTAGAAGCAATTTCATCTTTTGAAAACATGAAGCACATATATTCCAAGTTTTTGTTCTAATAAATGTAGTGCCTATTTTAGGAAGAATATTTTCCCGTAGGTTTTTATGAGAATGTTTCTCTTCTGCCGTCATTTTTAAAATAGATCTTGTGTCATTGATGTTTTCTTTTCCTAGAATGAGATAGACAGACCTATGTCCAGTGTTGAAATTAAAACCCAATTGTTGGAAGAAAAGCTGGATTCACTTGGCATCTCTCATAACTGGCACAGAACACAACAATTTTCTTTGTGGGCAGAGAGAGCCATTCAGGCTTAGAGAATAAGAGGGTTAACTTTAAGTTTTACTACTTCTATTTTTAAGGAACTCCCCGTTCACACACATATATGGGAACTGCAAAGAATGGCTCTGCTTGCTACTGTAGAGAATTAGAAACTGGACCTCAAAACCACACTACAATGGGAACATATGTATATGTATAACTGATTCACTTTGTTATAAAGCAGAAACTAACACACCATTGTAAAGCAATTATACCCCAATAAAGATGTTAAAAAAAAAAAAAAAAAAACACACTACATACAAAAATAAGCTCAAAATGGATTAACGACTTAAATGTAAGACCTGAAACCATAAAACTTCTAGAAGAAAACATAGGCAGTATACTCTCTGACATTGGTCTTAGCAGTTTTTTTTGGATATGTCTCCTCAGGCAAGGGAAACAAAAGCAAAAGTAAACAAATGGGACTACATCAAAGGGAGGGGGTGGGGGGAGAGGGAATTACTGAAAATAATCAAAAGGCACAAACTTCCAGTTATAAGATAAATAAGAACTAGGGATGTAATGTACAACAAGATAAAGATAATTAACACTGCTGTATATTATAAATAAAGCTTGTTAAGAGTAAATCTTAAGAATTCTCATCATAAGGAAGAAAAAAATTTTTTCCACTTCTTTAATGTTGCATTTATATGAGATGATAAATGTTCACTAAGCCCACTGTGGTAATCATTTCATGATATATGTAAATCAAATCATTATGCTGTACACCTTAAAACTTATACAGTGTTATATGTCTGTTATACCTCAATAAAACTGGATGAAAAATTAATTAGATAAATAAATAAGTGGACCCAAAAGTCTGTGCGAGAGATGCTGATAGCCTAGAGATGCTATCATCCAAACTGACTCAATAGCAAAAGGCCTAATTTATTTCCTGCTATAAATATAAACATGCTCTATTATTCCTTAGTTCAGCTGTACGAATATTTTTATTTATTTATTTACACAGACATAAATACTCACTACCTCCCAGATGGCTGTTTTAACTGCATGTACCCCACTCTCTTTTGCGTCCACTTTATATATCTTTAAGGAACAATTTTACTCATTTTTTAAAGTTGTTAATGCTAATAAAACAGATATTACAAATACCTTTGCAAGAAGTCATAGACAGGATTTGTTATCTCCACCATAAGTTGAAAGTTTTCATCATTCATACATTTTTGCATAACTTGTGTAAAGAATTCCAGGAATCTAGGTCTCTGTTTAAATTTCATAACTGCGAAAACAAGAAGGTTCATATATAATCTCCAATACACTTGGTCATTGTCATTGAAAGGTTACTATTGCTATCAGTCATTTTGTTGTAACAGATGAGTTTATTAACCTACGTTTTAGATTTCTCACTTTTAAAAAATGTATAGGAGTAAATGTGGTGAAACTATTGGTTTTCTAAAATCAAATATTCCTTTACGGTCTAAATTTCATTTATTTTTCAAACAGCTTGGTGTTGTAAGATTTCCTAAAAGTTACCTCTAACATATGACTAGGTGGGAAAAAAATTGCTGATAGTTGCCAGAATAACTAGTTATCCTAATTTTTATTATATTTCACTCTGAGATAAGCAATAATGCTGCTATTTCTTCATAGCTAAGCTTAAAGATCACTAACACATTTTTCAATTCCCTAGTTTTTGTAAGCTTCATAATAACACCATTTACTGCCAAAATAAGCCACCATCAAGGTTCCGTCTTTCCAGACTTTAAATCAGGTACCTATTTTGGTCTCTTTCATTACTCGGCAATCGAGAGCCTGCCTTATTCTGAATGGGTAAGAACCTGAAATATTCTGCCTAGAACAAGTGAAACCTTTAAGTAAAAAACAACAGAATCCACAGAATAAAAGATATTCAAAAGTAAGGTGAGTGAACAACATATGTACGTTTAGGTCACCTACCTTCTTCCACAGCACCTTTGACCGACCAATTTAAAACTATAGGGTAAAGAAATATGGGATCCTCTGCTCCTGAGAGTTCAGTTGTAACATCTAAGGTTAAAAGGAATTAAGTTGTTGGTTCTGTTTAACATCAATAAGCAAAAATGAAAATTCTTTGCTGGGGATGAAAAACAGGAAAATACCCAAGTATACATTCTAAATTATGTGCCTTAAAATATCAATTATATCATATTTGGAGATTAAAAAATCCAATAACCTTAATTATTTTCCTTTCATTTTTTTTCCCCCCTAAAGGCCAAGCAGTCTACCACCAAATAGGGGAAGAGTTTCCAAGGCATGAGTCTTTCTTATTCAACAGCTATTGTGTATCAACAAATATCAGGTTCAGAAACCTACCAATTATATGAACTCCATTTTTATAAAAAATCTTTAAAAGACAGTAAAGTATAGAATAATGAACAGGACAGCCCCTAGAGCCAGGATGCCTGGGTTCAGATTCTAAGTCTGACACTTTCTTTTTTAGGCCGCACGGCATGCAGGATGCGGGATCTTAGTTCCCCCACCAGGGATCAAATCCACTGGGAGCATGGAGTCTTAACCATTGGACCTCCAAGGAAGTCCCTAAGTCTGACACTTTTTAGTTATGAGAACTTGGGAAGTTACTCACCTTCTCTGTGCCTCAATTTCCTTATCTTTAAAATGGGGATAATAACAGTACCTATTTCATATGGTTGTTATATAAGGGTTATATAAGTTTTCATATGCATGAAACACTTAAAATAGTTCCTCGCACACAGAAAGCACTGTACAAAACTATTATTTTTATTATTGTTTTGTTACTGAATCTACTGTTTAGCTAGTAACATTATATTGTGCTTCTTAGTAAAATGTTAAAATGTGTTTGGGGGTGTTGATAATAAGAAAATAAGTAATTCACATTTCCAGAACACTTTACATTTTAAGAAATTATATATTTTTATATGTACCCAGACAATTACAGCTTTCCCCAAACTAGGTTTACTGGTTATGTGAATAACACAACATTGGGTTCATTTCATAAATTCAGCTTGAAACAGACATGGAGTGTACTGAAATAAAATGAGAGATCCAAGTCAGGGAATTCTGAAACAGTAAGACCACCCAGATATCACTGAGGCACAAAGTAGAGAGGTGAGGTGGGGTCACAGAACTCTACAAGTTTAGTTACTTCCCAACAGACCAAGGGGCCGAAAGTGGAGCCTCCTAATGAGATAAATGTAGGTACTCTTTTGTTCTTCTAGAAGGTTTGAAGTCCTGCTTCTTAAAAATGTAATAATAGTTGTCATCACCAGAAACTAAATTAATATCATAATCAGATTTCCAAACTGCAATCTCTCAAACTCCAATCACTGTGTTAACATTTTGGTCTATTATTAAATTACTATACAGCACAATGACTCACTTGAGTCCATCTCACTTGAGTAAACCATGGTTCAAATCACTCGTACATAACACCCGTCATGCCATCACTTTATTTCTCAGTTACATTCTTGTCTTTAGAGCAGTGATTCTCAATTTTGTGTCCCCCTTCCACAATATATTTGCCAACATTTGCCTCACAGTTGGTTGTCACAGCTGGGGAGAATGCAGGGAGAATGGTGTGCTATGCATCTCTGGACAAAGGCCAGGGATGTCACTCCACATGCACAATGCCTAGGACAGTCCCCCACAGCAAAGTATTATCTGGCCAAAATTGGCAATAGTGTTGAAGCTGAGAAACCCTGCTTTAGGATGAGAAGATTTAGGCTCAAATCCAAGTCAGCTACGTAATGCTAAATAAATCACTTAATCTTTATGAGCCACATCTGTAAAAAGTGGTTAGCAATCCCTTATTAACAACGTATTGTTAGGATTAATAACACAGTGTAAAAGCACTGCATAAACCTTAAAGGGTTTACCAAATGCTAATCTCATCCTAATCCTTTTAACAGAATATTTTCTATTTTAAACGGCAAAATGCTAAACAGAATTATACAGAAAGAAAAAAAAAACACTACATTGCTTTGTCAGTTTGAGTAGGTGTGTCTCCAATAAACCCAGATGTTCATTTATTCTTTCAGGTAATAATATCTGTTGTGGCTTCTTAGTCTTGGAAGACTTCTTGGAAGAACCCTAGAAACATTGGTTAAATGTCAGAACGTACTTCAACATGTTTCAAGAATTGTCATTTTCAAATAATATTCTTTAAATTATGTTTCATACTTGGTAGACCAAACTATGAATCTACATGGTAAAATGTATTAATAATTAACTAATAATTAATAATAAGCCATTGTAGCCTAACTAAATGCCAGACACAGTACTAAGTGTTTTATGGATGTTAACCAAAATATTTCTTCTCTTCCCTCTCCCTTTATCCTAGTAACTTCTGCTCCCCTAAACAGCTCCCCCCAATACACACAACATTCTGAGAGCAGTTGAGGGTATATCTCTAAAAATCCTCAAAAGAAAATGCTCTCAGAAATGTATCCCTTTTTCCTTTTTTTCCTTTCTTTTTCCCAGAGGGAGCTTCTTTACAAGGAAGCTAATTGCTTTTGCTGCTTTGCCTTTCATTGCACATAACAGGATCAGCAATTAGTGGACTAAGAGTTGGCGGGTATGAGCTCAGGCTCCCCACCATGCTTTCATCTGTCTGAGCCTGAGAATGGACTGGTTAATGTCTCTTCTCCAAAAAAAATAGACCTCCCAAGCTCTTTTAGGCTTAAAGGGACCCTGAATGGTTATAATGACTTCTGACTCCCATAAAGTAGGTATTAGGTTCTCAGTCCCTACAGTCTTAGTCTGAAAGAAGTATCACAACCCTCTGCTGGACTAGAGGCTCCAAGGAAAGGGGCAAGGGGTCCTGTCCTACCATGATGTGAAGGGACAGAGCCCTGAGTCAAGGCCTGGGTGACATAAAGGGTCTGGCTGACGGACTCTTGAGTGGACAACACTTGGTGAAAAAAAACGCTCAAGTTGCTTTCAGCTTAATCAAAACCTTCTCTAGACAACCCTCCCCCCAACAAATGTAGTATGGCTAAAAATATTCATCCAGTGGGGTTTTTTTAAGCTTTTGCAGCATATAGTAGAGAGAGAAATGGAGCTACTCCAACTGAAACAGGCTTGGGGGTAACAGTTTCTACCCTGGCCCCAGTCACAAAAGGGGCGTCAAGTACTGTAGCTCCTGATGCTCCTCAGAAACCTGATAAACTAAGCAGTACTTCAAAATTTGATCTACAAAATCATTTAACCACATAGTTTTAAGAAAAGGCAATAAAATAAGATTCTAGTAAGACCCATGCTTGGGAGGCAGATATTAAAAAGTTGTCTCTAACATTACCAGCCTCATAAAGGAGACAACTGAGGTGTCACAGGGAGTTTAGGAAATCTACTGTGAACAGAGTGAAAAGCTCTGACGTGTATTTACTGCATTCAGTAACCCACTCAGAATAATAAAAATCTTCAGTCTGGGAGAGACTGTAGAGGGCTTTCAGTCCAATGCCCAACTGGGTGTAGGAAGCTCTCTATCAACACCTAACTGATCATCAGTACGTGTGACGGGGGCTATTAAGTATTCTAGCACGGATACCTTTTCATTTTCTTGATAATAATTAAAAGGAAAAAAAGCTCTTCACATATTCGCTTTCTTTTATGTAAATACAACAAATTAAAAATTGATCAATTTTCTAACATGTTCACTAATACTACATGACCTCTTAGAAAATTCAGCTAAATATACCTTTAAAGATGAAACACAAAGAACAATTACCTCCTCTGGCATTTCTTCTTGGTCAGTAACACCAAACAGAGATTTGCACCCTGATGTGATGTCCAACATCTTTTTTCCATAATTTATAATCATTACTGCCAGGTCATATTCCTTCCATGAACGCAGAATCTAATTTAAAATATTTATTAATTTTCTCTGTTGGAAACAAGTCTATTTTCAAGAGTCATGTATCATCTTCCATAAATTCAAAAGTCTCATGTTTTGGATATAACTCCCCTGTTTCTGTTAAGAAAACTGTAAGCTTACCTCCAGATCATATTTCCCTAGAATTAAAACTGCATGATTTCACTATTTTAAATAAAGGACAAAACCAGGAATCTCATCAGTAATGAATTCTCCATATCTCTGGGACATACAGCCATACCTCTTTTGGTACAGTAGGTTAACTATGAAAAAACATTTCCACTTAAAAGATCCATGCTAAAACAAAATCATTCTTAAAGGTCACATAACCACCACTTCTTGTCTTGAGTTGTCTTCTTTGTGAAATGGCACAATTACTGACCTCATGATGTCTTGGGGGCATTTATAGCAGTAAATGATTTACAGGACATTCTGGCAGTAAACTAGGCTGGAGGTCAGCTGGTTTTGGCAGGTTCTCCATGAGCCGTAGGGGAAGCACACACTGACTCAGGAGAAGGGGCCCGCTCTGCCACTCTCGTCCACGCTCCTGGTTACGAACTGTTATCTGGCCTCCTCTAGCCTGGCCCTTACCTACCTCTCCAGTGTCATCTTCCACTATTCATCTCCTTGCACTTTAAGCTTACAAAATATTAAGCCAAGTATAAATCCTGCTAGTCACCATGGTATCAGGACTTCATGCCTTCCTACAGCTGAGGCCTTTCCCAGAACAGCTTTCCCACCTGATTTATATAGCGTTACTTGGTCGTTAAAACCTGGGCCCTAGCACTAACTCCAGGAAAGCTTCCCTGGCCAGCAATCTGATTTGCATAGACCCTGCTCTAGTGAAAGAGCCCATAAAAGGGATGTATTCACCGTGAATCCCCAGGACAATACTCTCAGGGTATAAATAAGTTTGTATGAATTTATCTGTAGGTGTATTCTGTTAAGCTGAATAGGTTAGTATATAAGATAAGTAACAACTATTACTTCCCAGGCAGGGAAAGAATATATAAGGTGGCTGAAAAACAGTGAGTGGCTGCTTGAAGCTCATAAGACCTACCTAATGCAAATGCTAAGAACTGGAAATATTTCTGTAGGACCAGGGCAATGGTGTTAAACTAATGTTGACTGTGGGACAGAATGTGGAAAGGAAAACAGTGCAACAAATTTTGCCAAGGTAGGTGGGGTTAGGTCAAGCAGGGCTTTGAATGCTAGGCAAAACTGTCCAATCTCATTGTAAAACTGATAAGAGAGGGAACAAGTTTTGTTATTAGAAAACAGAAGTGAGCTAACATTTGCTCCCCATTCACCTTTGCTTTCCAACATATTTGGTTTATACAGCACTGTGCAATCTTTTCTCCTTGTTTTAACATGCCAGTGGAAAATACTTAAATGAGAATGAATTTTTCCAAACAAAAGAAAAACAGAGAACCAATTCTACTTAACATACCAAATGGTGAATAGAAATTTTTTAAACGTGCCAGATGTTTGGCATAATAAATTTTTTAACAATGTGAAAATAATCAAATATTTAAGATGACATGTCTCAGAAGTGGTACTTTATTTGGAATTCTGGCAGCTTTCAGAAAAAAATACTGCTCCTTAAAGAAGAAAGATTGAACCATCCGGAAAGATTACCAATTTTTAAAACAGAACAGAGAAAAGAAACAGGGCCGTTTGACTAATTGGGCTTTACATGTCCTAAGAGAAAATCTCTATAAAAATATGTTTATATCAAATGAATGCCTCAAATCTGGGATTCAGGGGTAGTCAGGCTTCTGGGTCTATTGGTCAGGCTGGAGGAAACTTCTGAAATGACAATTCTCAGAGTATCAATTTGGGACAGAACCAGCTCTAGCATTAAATCCTGACATTAATATATAGCGTGTTGGCCAAAAAGTTCTTTGGGGTTTTGTGTTAACACCTCACAGAAAACCCAAACGAACTTTTTTGGCCAATTCAATATACTTTAAAGAAAATGTCCAGAACATTCAGGGTCATTTCTACAATAATGTCCAGAGGATCTCAAAATGATTCCTCAGGCGGGGGAAAGGGGCTGGAGTCACGGGTGGCGGTCAAGAAATACAGAGCCAGCCACAAACTGCTGTGGGAGAAAAACCACAGGCAGCTGAGAGAGGAGGCATGCAAATTTCGTGGAGGATCTCAGCCTCCACACGGCCCCAAACGCTGGGTGGAAACCCTGCTTATTCTAGGTCAGCACTCTCTCCCGTTTCCCACAGGGGCTGTTACACAAACATCTTCTCACATCTCTGGAGCCCACCCTTACTCTCCACCTCCCCACTCTCTGCAAATGACCTTGCTTCCTTTCCAGAGAGCAGTGCAGGGGAACTGGCGTATCTGCTGTCCCCAAACCCACCTATACACCCATGCATAAGGATAACCATCCTCCTCCTGTGAGAGAGGAGAGACAGATGTCCTGTCCAAGCTGACCCCACACATGCCCGGATCACGCTGCTGGGACCCTGGTCTAGGGGCCACCTCTCCTCTCCTCCATCCTTATCCCTTCCCTCTCCTGACTCCTCCCCATTAACGGTCATATACGGAGTGCCTGTGTAAGCAGGACTGGTTTTTTGGTTGGCTGGTTGGTTGGCTGTTTAGTTGGTTTTTAGCAGGAGAAGTTGCTATTGGCAAGTTACAAGCAATGAGCTGCCTTGGAATAAAGTGTCTTTGTTCTGGAAGAAACACTGCAGCAGCCACGGTTAGTTATTTAAATGTAAGGTGAACAGCTGCCCAGTGCCCTGGAAAGACAGTGTAACCCGGTATTTTCTTATTTGAAAATGACACCCCTGTCCTGGAAATACTCATTGATGGAAGGGTTCAGGGGGAAAGGGGGAGGTGAGGCCAAGCAGATGAATATATTCTAAAGAAAAGTAACCTTGGAAGGTGCCCTTTTAGCCCAGGATTACACTAATTGATGTGTGTGTGTGACTGAGCAGTGGGAATGGAAAGGGGTCCTTTGGATTGTGTGGGACCCCTGCTTTCAACAGTTACCCCCTTGTGACAATGACAGAACTAATAGCACCAGAAAGATTCTTAAGGTTGGGGAGGGGTTAGGAATAATAAAACACCTTTGGACTAATCACCTTTCCAATTCTTCCTCTTGCCTAGTGGAAGCCGGATGAGACCCGTGGACTAACAACACCCTTGAGATTCTTAAGACAATTCTCTTCTTTTCTTACTCTACACATTGACCCCGGGTGATACCATCTATCTCTGTTGCTTCAGTTGAGCCTGTATACTAATGACTCCGTTGTCTTTACATATATTTGGCCTCTCCTGAACTTCAAGCCTATAGGTCCAATTATATAATGTCCACCTCTCTGGATATCCTGTATGCCCCCAAATTCAATATATTCAAAACTCATTATCTTTTCCCCCTTTCCCACCCAGGGTTCAACAAATTGCATTGTACTCACCCAACTGCCCAGATAACTGGATTACTGTGGACTCTTCCCTCTCCCTCCTTGATCCCCCCCTACTCAATTCTATCTCATAAATAACTCTTGAATCCTTTCAATTCTATCTCTCACTTTTTCCACACTAGTTTAGTTCATCACCTCTCGCCTTCTAACTCATTTCCTGCCTCGGATCTTATCCCCCTCTAATTATTAGCTGTTGTGCAACCAGAATAATTTCTTTTTTCTAAAATGCAAATCTCATTACGTCATTCCCAGGTTTGAAACCCTTGAATGGCTTCTCTCTGACCTCATTAGATGGCCATTCATCCTCTGGTACTTGTTCACTGTTCCACTTTTTAAGGTGACTGAAATATTTAATCATATCCTCCATAATTAAAAATAAATTTGATCCTTCTTTTCCCAAACTGTGAAATTATTTCCTATTTTCTCATTGATTACTGCCTGAGGCAATCAATGTTAATAATCCTGCAACTGTTGTATTTTTTAAAAATAAATGCCTTTAAGCTTTGTCTATAGTGTCTTATCATTAAAAAAAGTATTTTTAAATGATCGTGTCATCTATTTATCTATTTTTGTGTGTGTATCTTTTGAATTTTGTGGCCTGTTGAGAAAGGTCTCCCGATTTCAAGGCAATCCAAATATCCTCAAATCCATCTGGACTTCATTTTGTTTACAGTATGAGGTAGGGCTCTGGCATTATTTTCAAATGAAGAGTCGGTTATATCACCACCTTTTATTGATAAATTATCATTTTCTCAATGAATATAAATGCCACCTTTGTCGTATATTAAGTTCTTCCTGTAGACCCGGAGCCAGCTCTTCCTGGAGTCTCTATTTTATTCCACTGATCTATTTGCCCGTTACTCTATTAAGACCATTTTTTATTGAAGTGGCCTTGGTAAATTTTAATACCTACTGAGAATTTCTAAGTAACACTAATCAGTTTCAAAGAAAGCTCACTAGGATTCTGATTAAAACTGCAATGCATGGAAATATTATTTTAGGAAAGATTTATATAGCTATGACAGTAAGCCTTCCTATTCAGGAACTTGGTGTGGCCTGCCATATGTGCAGATCTTATTTTGTGTCCCTCAGTAAGATTTCACATTTCTTTTATTTAGGTTCTTTAACATTTTGTTAAGTTTAAAATAGTGTGTATTATAAGTGGTATATTTTCCCCTGTCCATTTCTAACTGGCTACTACTCATATTAAAAATAAAAACAATAAGAAAAACATTAAAAAAACCCAACTTATCAGTGTCTTACATAACTTTCTAACTTCTTATAAATTCTTATACCATTTTATAAATTCTTTTTAATTCTAGTAATCTTTTACTAGATTCTCATGGGGTTTTGAGACCTCTACAATTACAAATTATGCTTTTCTAGTATTATAAAATTATTTCATACCTTATCTATTTCATCAGACCAGATCTCTACAAATAATGAATCACATTATTAAGAGTCAGTATCTCCTGTGCCTGATTTTAAGGAAACAGCTTCAAAAATTTGCCGTTTAGTATGATATTTGCTAAAAATTTTTGGTAAATGTCTTTATCATTATACAATAACTTCCTTCCCTTCCTAACCTATTTAGAAGTTTTATTAGGAAAAGTTGCTGAGTGTTATCAAACGCCTTTGTAGCATTTTTCATATAACCTAATTGTTTTTCTCCTTTAATTTGCTGTTGTAAACAATTCAAGTTTTGTTTTAATTCAGACTTCATCTTTAATACTTGACAATGAGACTGCCCTAAGACCAGAAAGTGCCAGGTGCCATCCAGGAGTGATTGGAAGGACACTACATAATGCCTCTCTTTGTCCTGATTAATGTTTTGGACACTGAATTCTGCTTTTTCAAATATGAAAATTGCCACCCTTCCTTCATTTTTGTTTGCATTTTCCCAATATCTTTGTCTATTTATTTTTCAAATTGCTTGTTATCTTGTTTTACAAGTGTTTCTTCAAATAATACACATTTGAATCTGCCTTTTCAGCCCATCTGACAGTCTCTGTCTCCTGAGTTCATTCACGCTTAGGGAAGTAATTAATGTACTTGGTTTTATTCCTTCCATCTTAAGTACAATCTCACTTTCCTTCTTCTTACTTTCGCTGAATTAGCCATTTTTCGTCCCTGTCATTTTTTCCTGTTCCTTTTTCCTCCCTGTCATTCCTCTGTTTGCTTTTCTTTCCTGTCAATTTTGAAGTCCTACTGTGCTTTAAAGATCAGCTCATGCCTACATATTCCTGAGTCATCTCTAAATACATATATTCCATCAAAAGAAAATAATAATGTTACACAATATGTGGGGAATTCCCTGGTGGCACAGTGGTTAAGAATCTGCCTGCAAATGCAGGGGACACGGGTTCGAGCCCTGGTTCAGGAAGATCCCACATGCCGCGGAGCAACTAAGCCCATGCGCCACAACTACTGAGCCTGCAGCTTGAGAGCCCATGAACCACAACTATCTGAGCCCACGTGCCACAACTACTGAAGCTCACGCGCCTAGAGCCCGTGCTCTGCAACAAGAGAAGCCACTGCAATGAGAGGCCCACACACCACAATGAAGAGTAGCCCCTGCTCGCCACAACGAGAGAAAGCCCGCGCGCAGCAACGAAGACCCGACGTAGCCAAAAATTAATTAATTAATTAATTTAAAAAAATGTTATACAACATGTAGTTTTATACTATATGTATTTTTAACACACATGCACCATGCATCTATAGCTGCTCACGCCTTCCTCAACCCCAAACAGGATAGAAGCTTTAGTTCTAGGTTACTGTTAAGTTTTTCTTTCAAGGATGACTCTTATATTTCAAAAGTCCCTACTTAGCATTTATATTACAAAGTCCTAGTCACATCATTATTATCTATTTAACTTTAATAATACATATATTGCAAGATTCGATGCTCCCATTATTCCTCTCCTTTTTGTCTTTCCCTATCTTGGGATTTCTGTTGTGAACCAACTGTCATCTGATAGAGTATTTCCCCAAGTGTTGTCCTCAGATAAGTACATGGACAGAATACTTTTTAAATGCCTGCACTTCTGAAAATGTTTATTTTGCCCTGACAAATGAATGATATCTTTTCCTGGTTAGTAATTTTGGGGCCTTAGTCTTCTTCCCTCAGGATTCTATAAATGTTGCTCCAGGAATTTAACTGTTAGTGTTGCTGATTAAAAAAGTCTGAAGCTAATTGATTCTCTTTCCATTGCAAATAAATAATCTGTTCTTTGGGTCTCAAAACTTTAAGATTCATCCTTATCCTTGGACTTCAGGAATTTCACCAACATGTGTCTACACATATATTCTTACATTAATCCCGCCTGGGACTCAGAAAGATGATTACTTCTCTACTTATTTCTTTTCTACCTCCAGACTCCTTTGTTTCATGTTATGACTTCTGGATCTGTCTTGTGAATTTATCTCTAGATAATTCTGTTCTACATTGTCGGGTATTTCTTGAGCTTCCAGATGTGACTTGAGAAGTATCATAATCTTTACCTATTTAATTTTTTAATCAAAAATTAAATCTGTTGTATATGAAAGCTGTTAAGAGTAAATCCTAAGAGTTCTCATCACAAGAAAAAAAATTTTTTTCTATTTCTTTAATTTTGTATCTATAGGAGATGATGCATGTTCACTAAATTTATTGTGGTAATCACTTCATGATGTATGTAAATCAAGTCATTATGTTGCACACCTTAAACTTACACAGTGCTGTATGCCAGTTACATCTCAGTAAAACCGGAAGAAAAAAATTAAATTTGCTCTGATTGCATTGCTTGACAGGTTTCTTTTTCTTAAGTCATCTCTGATCCTTTTCAACATGGTGAGGGTAAATAATACAATTATTCTGGTGTTTGGCCTCTTCCCTTAAGTGAGTTGTTATTTTTCTTCCTGCTAAAGGCTTATGCTCCCTCAGCATCTACACAGATTAGGTCATAGATGTCTCTCCAAGAGCGGCAAACCAGTGAGTGACGGAAGGAATATGATTTTCTGCTCCTGAGGTCAGGCCAGGAGCCTGAATTGCCAGCAAACCATGACCTTTTTGCTAAGGTAGAGGGTAGAGGCCTCTCTGTTGCCAGACCTCCACAGAAGCAAACTTAAGTCCCATCATATCAGCCCATCCATGCAGTATTCTTCCAGATCACTGCCAAATCAGAAAGGCTCTGGAAAGACTACATAAAATAGGTAGGCAAATATGGCCCTTCTTTGAAGAGATTCACTGGATTCAGTCAACCAAAGCCCTTGAAGAAACACACAATGCTGGCCTTTGAGCCAAGCAGTGAGGATACATAAGCCTACACCTCTCTGCCCCTGGTATCTTGTTCTTTCTTGATTCTAAAATGAATGAGGTCCCATAAAATGTCCTCTTTCAGCCCCCTCCCTCTCCCTGGCCTAAGATAGGCCCTTCCAGACTTTACCAACTAGCCTGCTCAGGCTACTTTTGATCTAAAATGCTTTGGGGGTATTATTTTTCAAAGTATTCTAATTACTGTGATTACAAGTAGCTTAACTTGCTAAACCATTAGGGCTCCTAAGTTTCATGACACTAGACAAAGAATGAGATAAATACCTTTGTTATGTAGAAGATACAACAAGCTATCATGTGCTGTACACTTTCAAAGCTCGCAATATGTTTCTTTGAGTGAATATTTGGTAGGCCTTGCAAAACCACAACACACTTTATCAAGATCTGAAATATAGAAGCACAATGGTTTTTGTTGAAAACTATTATCCTTACTCATTAAAAAATGCTCTACTCAAATCATGAAGGTTTTAAGCCATCAAATTTTATTGTTTTTAATAATTATGGTTAAATTGCTTATTATGCATAAAGAAGTGTACCCGGAGATAAAACTGATAAATTCAATTTTCAGATGGGTCCTTCATCTAAAGTAACTTGAAAACTAGTGGAGAGGATAAAATAAATATACAAATAAATAAAACAAAGCTCATTTTGACAAGTGCCATAGAAGACATAGGCAGAATGTTACATGCATACAAGAAACTAAAGATCACATTCAGGCTTAGGAGGACTTCAAAAAACCACATGGAGGGCTTCCCTGGTGGCGCAGTGGTGTGAGGGTCCGCCTGCCAATGCAGGGGACGCGGGTTCGTGCCCTGGTCCGGGAGGATCCCGCGTGCCGCGGAGCGGCTGGGCCCGTGGGCCATGGCCGCTGGGCCTGCGCGTCCGGAGCCTGTGCTCCGCGGCGGGTGAGGCCACAGCGGTGAGGGGCCCGCGTACCGCAAAAAAAAAAAAAAAAAAAAAAAAAAAAACCACATGGAGAAAGATGTACCATATTAAATATACAGTGATACGGGTACTTGAAATAATAGTTTCTTTTAAAATTAAAACCAAGCACTCATATCCCAGGAAATCAATTAATATTGGCACTTACTTCCTTAACTACTCCTCATATTATGTGATCCCGAATTTGATCCAGAGCTAGACAATTAAGTTGAGCTTTCAATCCTGCCTCACAGTTCTGAGCAATGTTACTATCAGAAAAGCAGAGCTGAGACTGCATCCATCTATTCATCATTCAGATTATCCCAAAAGACAAATTAATATATGGAGGTTGGTCCTTTGTGGGCATATTAATTGCTTCAAGCCACCATTCTAACAATATTATTACTGTTGTTACAGAACACTTATGAATTTCTTTTAATGCTGCTTTAATTCCTCCCCTCCACCATCACCCTCTCCCACCCTACCGTACCATATCCCCAAATCGTGTTAACAACTTAGCAGCTCTGTAGTCTTCTCTAGGCTCATGTAATTATGCATGTGTGTGTGTGTGTGTGTGTGTGTGTGTGTGTGTATAAATGTGTGTGTGTATATATATATATGGAGGGTTAATGTTATTTTACAAAATGATATTTATACACACCTTTCTGAACTATGCATCTCCCCTTCAAGCATGTCTTGTGAAAAATCCCTCCAAGTCTACAGGTATACCTCTAATTCATCATTTCTAATGGTTACATAACATTATTTAGTGTGAACCAATCATAATTTATTCAGCCATTTCCAGATTCTTCCTGTTGCACAGTTTTAAGGTTGATGTTTTACAATCTGGCAGTACTGGCCATCCTCCTGTTACTGCATGTCCTCTTTGTCTCCAGTTTTTTTGCCACCATCAAGAATGCCACATGGGCTTCCCTGGTGGCGCAGTGGTTGGGAGTCCGCCTGCCAATGCAGGGGGCGCGGGTTCGTGCCCCGGTCCGGGAGGATCCCGCGTGCCGCGGGGCGGCTGGGCCTGTGAGCCATGGCCGCTGAGCCTGCGCACCCAGAGCCTGTGCTCCACAACGGGAGAGGCCACAACAGTGAGGCCCGTGAACCGAAAAAAAAAAAAGAATGCCACAATAAACATGCTTATACAGGGAATTCCCTGGTGGTCCAGTGGTTAGGACTTAGCGCTTTCACTGCCATGGCCTGGGTTCAATCCCCCAGTTGGGGAACTAATATCCCACAAGCAGTGTGGCGCGGACACACAAAAACAACAGAAAAAACACCCTTATACAAGCTCAGTTGCCAAAATGAGTGGCAAGTGAGGTGCCAGCTTTGAGACGACACCCAGCGAGGGTGAGGCACCATCCTCCAGGGCCCAGTATACACTCTAAATCAGTGACCCTTATGTGGTACTGTGTTCCCAGCAGGTAGAACACATGGAACCAACGGGTGGAACTAGGGGTGATTTTAATCTATGGGATAAATTGCTAATAAAGGGACAACTGTGTTGGGTAAATGTACTTTTTAATTTACTAAAATCTTACTCTATGGTAAAAATTACTAGCAGAGGAATTTGTATGTTAAGTATATTTGCTTTTAATTTTACTTCAATTATATTCAGTTTAATTAAAATTAAGATTACTTTACCAAATTTCAAAGCCAATAAAATTCACATTTCTCCCACCAATGAAAGGGAATGTCTTTGCCCCACATCCTCACCAGCAATAGGAGTTACAGATCTTTTCAACTCTGCTAGTGATATCATATTACTGATTTAATGTGCATTTCTATGGATATTCAGAACTTGAGTATCTTTTCATATGTTTTTTGGCTACTTGAATTTGCTCTCCTGTAAACTGCCTATTATTATCCTGTGCCCATTTTTTATTAGTTACTGTCAATTTGTAAGACTTTTTGTTATATATATTTACCCTCATCAGTGCTACTTTTCCCAGATCCCTAAATTATCTACTATCTTTGTTATGGTCCCTTTCGTCACATATGGGTTGCCATAAATATAGTCAAATGTGTCTTATTTTTCTTGTTATTTCCAAGAGTTCTATCTTGGTTAGAAAGTGTTTCCCAACCCTGGGTTGCATATGTAATCTCTCGGGTTTTCTTTTTTTTCCTAAAAGTTTTGGTGAAGTGGAATGCCAATTCCATCATATATGACATTCTCATCCAAAGTGAGGCCTATTTCTGGAATCTCTCCTTTGTTCCACTCATCTTTTCCTGCTCTGAGTAATACAATTTATTTTGAAACTCCTTTCCTAAGGTCTTCCTCATAGCTACAACCCACTTTCTGAGTTAAAGGCATCCTGAAGCAGTGGGATCCTGGAGAATGACAGGGGACTACCCTGAACTCAACCAACTAAGCATCAATTGCAGGTGCTGTCCCCAGGGTGGTGTCATTGCTGGAGCACACTAAGAGGGGTGCCTTGATGTGGCTGATGTTGTCTTTTCTATCCTATTGGACAGAAGTAATCTCCTATGGGGAAGAAGTATCAGAAGGAGTTCCCAGTCACACTGGGCAGACAAGAACATACATTTAGAGTCTTGCCACAGGGCAATGATAACTCTCCCACCCTCTGACCTAATATTTTATGAAAGAACCTGAACTTTCTGGACACGTCTCAAAACAAAACATTGGACCGCCATCAAAAAACCATGTTAATTGAACCTAATAAACAAGAAATGGTAAATACATTGCAGATGTGAGATGCATGTCCTCCAGAGGGTAGAAATAAACCCTAAGTAGAGTCAGGGGCCTGACACATTAAGGAAATGTCTGGGCCATGCTGAGACACTCCCTCCAAAGTAGGTCTGACATCTGGAATCTCTCACCTCTAAGAAGACAGAACGATGCCAGGGAAATGCTTTTGGGGTCCGGAGGAAGCATATTCCACACTCTGGAACACTGCTCTGATCCACTCACAAGTGACATGGAACTGCCAGCTATGAGTCTAGATTTTGGATTTTGGAGGCAGATCTCTTCAATAGCTGAACTATTGAGTTGGCCAAAAAGTCTGTTTGGTTTTAAATAAAAATAAGACACATTTTTCATTTTCACCAAGAACTTTATTGAACAACGAATTTATTAACCAAATGAACTTTCTGGCCAACCCAATACTTACTAGGTGGGGGGCATGTGAGAGAAGCAGGCATGTCTATGCTCCAGTTTAGCCCCTCCAAGGGGAATGTTTGTTAAGTTACTGAAGCTCTCGGGTTAGTTTCCTCAATGGTGAATTAAACACTTTATACTTTGCATGAGTTCACTCATATCTTCTTGATTCTCAAAATCTGAGTCAATGATGATGGTGACAGCCAACGATGGTGATAGTGATGACTTTGTGTAAGCATCAGCAGTCAAATCTTACTTCTCTCATTGCTTCCTGTGGTAGGCAGAATTCTAAGACAGTCCTCAAGATTCTGCCCCTGGTGTACAAGCCCTGTATAATCCCTTCTCCTTGAGGGCGAGTAGGACCTGTGATGGGATGCTCGCTCTCATCACTACATTACATTATATAAGACTCCTCGTGCATCTTAGAGGATACTCCCCTGCTGGCCTGAAAGAAGCAAACTGCCATGTGGTGGAGAAGGCCATGTGGCAGGGCACTGGTAGCCAGCCCTTCAGAACTAAGGACCTCATCACACAGCCACAAGGAAATGAATTCTCTCAACAACCAATGAGTCTGGAAGAGAACCCAGAAGCTCAGGTGAGATCACAGCTCCGACCAACGCCTTGATTTTAGCCTGATGAGACCCTGATCAGAAGATCCAGACAACCTGTATCCAGCCTCCTGACCTACAGAGACTATGAGATAGTAAATGGGTGTTGTTTTGAGCCACTGAGTTTATAGTGATTTGTTAGGAAGCATAGACAACTAATATAATCCCTTCAGCCAGGTCCCACCTACCCTTTTTCCAAAAATTCCAACTCCATCACAGAGACATCAAGTCTTTTTTCTCCTGGGTCATCCATCAGTTTTTCCCCCTAGATGATGGCTTTCACAATATGCTTTGAATAAATATTGTTGTTTCTAACATTACAAGAACATAAAAATTGAAATAACTTAAAAAACCTAGAAAAGTATATTGCCAATATTTAAATATGGACAGCAATGGGGCTGACTTTTCAGGGAAACACATTTTAAGTCCTTATTTCTATTCGCCCAGATATACAATTTAAATTATTAAGACGTTTTTCAGTTAACTCATGAAATTTCATAATACTTGCTCTTGACCTATTTGTACTTTCTAAGGACACATTGCTTTTTCTTTTCCAAAATGCATTATTGAGTTTCCTTTGTAAAATACCCTTATCTGGGCGGAAAAAAATACCCTTACCCGTACAACAGGTACCAAAACAATACTGTGATAGATGATAGGAGCAAGGAGGCCATAACATTGAGTAACAGCTTGAAGGGCATAACTGGAATCATTTAGGTAGTTGCTCAGTTCCAATGCCACTAATACTCTCTCACATTCAGTTAGTCTAGCAATCTGTAAAGGAACAGGTATTGTTACTCAAGTTGAACATCAGGTACTTAACTCATGTGTCTCTAATGAGAAGAAAGGATAGGAAATGTGATCCTTGTGGCTTAACAATAACAGGAAGGTTGATATAAAGAAAAACCTAAATTCAGGAACAACTCTAACTCCCCAATAATGCTACATATGGATGACACGATCTTAGAATTAAACTTTAGAATTTTTTATAAATTACAATACAAATACCACTAGTGACAGAAAAGGAACCAATCTTTTTTAATTGGTAAGATAAAATCTTGGCTATAGTTTAGGGAAAAAAATCTAGCTTTTTCAAAAACATAAACTATAACAAATAATAATTAAAATATAATATTGCTGTAATATTGGTCCTACATGATTAACAGTGTCTTATTTCCCTCCTGGATTTGTGGGAAAATGGTAAATTTACTCTAGACAAAACTAAATCTTCTATTATACTTCTGCTACTGTAAAAAAAAAAAAAAAGGTAAATTTTCAATAGACCAAACTAATCTTCTGTTATACTTCTGCTACTTAAAGTAAAATGTAAAGTTAGGCTTTGTGTGATTAAACGCCACTTAAAAAGAGTAAGAATGCTATCTTATTCCTTATTTCTCTTTCTTGGAGAAAGATTTCATTATTTGTCTGTATACACACACAAGATTATGAACACAGAAAACAGTATGAGTGGCAACCAGAAATTTCCACACAGCAAATTATTATTAGAATGGTAGTCTAGCATTCTGGAATTCACTTAAGTACTTAAACATTGTCCTTATTTTCAGACTAGATTATGAAAAAAAGAAACTAAATGCAATGTATTAGGAACAGGTAGATGGCTGTGAATGCTTGGGCTCTACAAGACTGTGAACTTGTCTTAGGCAAAGAATCATGTTTTTTTCACTTTCATATCCACAGAAACTGGCACAGTCTCATGTAACAAGTTACTGGTTAATTAATTAATGAATAAGTGGATGATAGGAAAAAGCAACTGTAAAAGAAAAAAAAAAAGGCAAAAGTCTCCATATACCTAAGGTGAGTAAAGAAGGAAAGAGAGAAAAAGAAGAGTGAAACTCAATCTAGATTGAAAAAAACAATGTAGGATTGTTACTAAAAGCAAGAGCATTGTAAGCCTGCTGATGTATGAAGAGCAATGTTTATAAGCACCCTGAGGACCTATCAATAAGACGTAAGTTAAATTCTGCCTCTGCACAGGAATGCAATATTATAATTTTAAAGAATGTGGCAGACGGATATGTACCAACATGAAAATATGTCCAAGATATATTATGAAAAGTGTTTAAAAGGCAAATTTCAGAACAGCAAGTAGATCATGATTCCATTTTTGTAAATAATAACATATTTGTCTATGCATACTTTTAAAAATTGGAGAAATCACATGAAAACAATAATGTAGTATTCTTAGGGGCAATAGGACTACAATGGGTTTCACTTTATACTTTATACATTTTTGGATATCTGAATTGATACTACTTTTATTCAGGAAAAATATATATAAATTGAAAAGAAGGGAAAAACACCATGAACTCCAGCCTGTGAAACCTACATACAATATCAAATAAACCAGCACAATCATGCAAAGGCCTCTCAGTCCATTCACAAGCCAGGATATGCAATCCCCAAAGAACATAAACTTGAAACATCAGCCAACACAGGGAAATCAGCACATGTGCAATCACTTTAATTCACTTACTTGTTGAGAGGCGAAAATCTCATTGCCTTTAATATTATCACAGAAAAGATTTTCTTCTTTAATTTTAATGTCACTTGTTACAAAAATATTTCTAAGAAAAAGATATAAGAGAATTGAAGAACTCTCTGCCAAAATATCTGAATGTAATCTGCAAAAAGAAGTAAATGATGTTACAGGTATACATTGATTTAGCATGTGAACTCGACTTTTTAGACTGATTTGTTCTTAATACCGACACAATGATCCCAAGACAGCAGCACAAGTTTATGGAACAAAAGTCTGTGGAACAGTTGCTCTTGCACAGCTGTTTAAACTGAAATTAAAGACTATTCTTAACAAGCTCACAACTAAGAAAATTAAGCTGTTGACATATTATGTCATGGATACATAAAAATAACTACTGGCAAAGTTTTCTGGTTCTGATATATAAAGTTCTATTCTATCAATATAATGAAATCGCTATAGATATTCAGAAGTTTGGGAAATAGGTCCAATATTTCAATCAATAAACTTTCTGAAAGTGAGGGTTATTTATAGCAAAATCAGCCACGGTTAAAGAGAGGTAGAGACAGAGAGATTTGGGGTGGGGCGGTGGAGGGGCAGAGTTACTTCTAATTATCTTTTCTAAATCACAGTCAACAGTGCCAACCACTGGCAAAACCGTGAAATCTGTAGTCTTCCTTCTTTGTTTCCATAGTCCCTTCCTTGCCCTTAAGCCTTACTTGGTGACAAACCCTCTCTCCTAAGCTTCAAGTCCCTCCACTCTCCATACCCTCTATCCCTATAAAACGGGAAAGGATCTGACATCAGTAATTCACACCTGAAGACGATCTGTTTCACCACCATGTTAAACTCCGAAATTGTCTTTGCCCGGAGACTTTTAGTTCTCCCGCTTCTGCAACTCATATACTAAACTTTCTTTGTCCTCGCCACGACCATGAGTACCTAGACATACACAATGAGTCCAGACTATCGCCTCCCCCTGGCTCTATTTCCTCCCCTACCCAGCTCGGGCTCTGGTCAGTCATTTCCATAGTGACCTCTCTAGCACTTCAGATTCTGCACCCCTTATTTTATGCAATAATCAACTTGCCTGACCTTGCATAGATGTCACCGTTCGACTTTTCTATCCCTGCCACAATGGTCAATCATTCACTTATTCATTCTTCTTATTCCTTTTTTTTTCCCCACTCAAACTGGCATTTGCTCAACACCTACCATGACACTATTCTAGGCCCTGGGATATAAAGATGAATCAAATGTAGCCCTCAGCCATAAGGAATGGGACTCTACTACAATGCATGTTACATAACATCAACTGAGTCATTAGTGATTCTCAGCAATACTTCGTTTATCCCTGATGTCTCCTTGTTCATATTCCCCACAGGAAATGATCTGAACCCCCTGTTCCCCATCCCATGTGCTCTGATATCCTCCTAGCTCTATCACCATATATCCTCAGGCTCTCCCTCTCCGCTGGCTCCCTTCTCTCCATCCTCCAAAATTCTTTCCTTAAGCCCGCCTTCCCCCTCAAGCCTCTGCCCACTTTCCTCTTATGTTTACCACCAAACTTCACAGGAGTAGTCTTTTCTTGTTACTATTCTCCATTTTCATTTATTCCTTAGCCAATTGCAAAACGCTTCTGGCCCATCACGGCACAAAAATGGCTCTCTTCAACTTACCAATGTCTTCCTAATTGCCAACTCTAAAAGCCTCTTCTCAGTTTTCATCCTACCCAACATCTCTGCAGCATTTTCTTGAGCAACTGCCCTGCCTGACCTTGCACTAGGATATAATACTGCTGGCCAGTCCCTCCGTGGTGACGTTCTCACTTCCCTTGGCAATGCACTTTCCTGGACTTTCACTTCCAGAACTGATCCTTTTCAATTTCCTTCCTTGGTTCCAACTCCTGCTTCTGCCTCTTAAATGTAAGCAATGCCCCAGGGTTCAAGTCCAGCCTTCCACCTTTTCTGCTAAACAGTCATTCCCCGGGTGATATCACTCATTGTCAAAATTTCAATGATGACCTCAATGGACAGTTTATATTTCCATGTCTCTAGCCTTGACCTCTCTCCTGAGTGTGAGCACTAAATACCCAACTACCTACTGGACATGTATCTACAGAGACGTCCTGCTGGAAAAACTAAACTCCAAATACCCCCAAATTCATTCTCTTCCTCCAAAAACTTATTCCACATCTCAGGTTCCCTTAGTAAACCTCAGAGGCTTCCCACCACTGGAAATCCCAGCCAACTTTCACTCCTTCCTCTTATCCCCATGAATCACATAAAATCTTCCAGACCTGTCTCTTCCTCTGAAATCCCTCTCAAATCCATCCCCCATAGCACTGAGCATTCTTGTACATAGTGAACACCAAGTCTACGTTTGTTTAATTGAATGGAATTATACATTTATGTGAATAAGCGTTACCAATGCCTTGCCTCATCCAGCATTTGCATTTTTAAGCTTATTGTCTTTGACTGAGGGGTGAAGGATTTGTCTTATTAATTTCAGGCATTAACAAGCAGGTAAAGGAGACTGTTGTTGAACATGTTGAGACGGGCTGAAATTACACCAATGCTCATTTCTGATGCTGCTTTTAGACTCTGGTTTCTTAAGGAAAAATGGCAAAGGATGGCCTGTGGCTTTACATGGCTTCTACAGGCCTATTTTCAGTTGATGGTCTAATCCTGGGAGCCTCCTCAAGCAAAGGAAAAGCCTTCTTACCCCAAGAGTCCATCCATCAGACCCTAACCTTAACCTCAACCTGACCTTGCTCTGTTACAAAGGTCCCCAATGCATATTCGTGTTTTCTAGTATATAACTGACATTACTTTGGTTAGTATTTGGTATTTTTTTCCATAACCTCATTACCTTATATTCAGAATGTATCCATATGCTTCCAGTGTTTTTTCTGATTCTAACACAGAAGTTTCTAACAAGGACTCAAGCCTTTGGAATATACACACTTACTAAAATACTTATTGGAAATAGTTTTACATGGACCATCTTAACATGAAATTGAAAATAAATTAATTCTAGGCTTCACAGCCAACATCTATATTTTCAATAAGCAAATTAATATTTTTAAAAGAATATTTTGAATTACCTTCTGTGTGTAACAGTCATTATATTGCTTAAACTAATAATGGATTGGTCATCCTGAAGTGGTGAAGCAACAAAATAATCCCAAACTGGGGAGAAAACTTTCTTAGACAATTCATAGTTACCAATCTGATAGGCGACCTGCAGCAGAAAGCACATTACCTTAAGCATTACTTGAATTTGTGAAATGTGTGTTTTAAACAAGAATTCTGAGAAGGTCCTATCGCACACTAATTTCATACAAAGTTATTCACATTTGCTGTTCCGCTCTACGGGGCCACAGCAAGGTAACGACAGCCACTGGCAAGGGAGACAGACACATTTTGAAATCTCTTTTATTTCTAAATTGCGTGGAAATGTGAAACTCTGTAAGGATGTTTCGAATGCTCATAAGCAAAACAAAGATCACATCTGAGCCAAATTAATTTCATTCCCATCTATCTCGGCAGTGCACTCCATTTACTACAGACACTGTTCTAATGAACAATCTGTTCCAAAAGAAACAATCAGATTTCTCAAACCCAAAATAATGAAATATACTTCATTCTCCTCTGGTTCTGATGCTTTCCGAGCTATTGTGCAACAAAGGGTTCACAGCTGAAAAGAGTGAGGAGTAAAAGAGAGACGCTTCCAAGAAGCCATCCTGTGTTTTAACACGTTCAACATTCAGCAAAATAACTGATTTCACTGGTAAAACCTAGAAGCTCAGGAGAAAAATAAAGTCATCACCTTACCTATCTCTTTGAGTAGAACATAATTCTTTAAATACATCTCTAAAGATCACTCTATACAAATATGTATAACAATATAAAATCATACCACATGAGTTATGTGCTGCTTCAAATCCTTAGTGGAAGCAGGTAGGATGTAAAGTATTAATAAATACATTAAATTAAGTATGCAGATGACATGTTGCTAGACTGTATTCCACACAAGGGAATAACTTACAGGGCCAGAACTTTTAAAATCTGCCAAGTCAGTACTCATAATCAACCAACCAGTAAACTTTTATGAAGTTTCTACTCTGTGCTAAGCACTGTAAAGATAGATTCTTCAAAGCTTAAAACGATCTCATACGCCATGAAACTGTAATCAAGTTACAGATGTAAAACACATGAAATCACAGAAAAATTGCAAATAACAATATCATAATTGTGGAAACTTAGAAAAGGAGAAATGAAGGCTATAAGGAGGAATCAGGGCTTGAGGTGAACCCCAAGGCAGGGATAAAGTTCTGATGGGCACAGTTTAGACAGAAACTCAAAAAGGTCCCATAATGGAAATTGCCACAGTGCCTTTGAGACTGGAAAGACAGGTCAGAATTTCAAGAAAACTAGGCAGTATGATTGGTTAGGTAAAGTGGGACATGATTTCAGAAAGCCTTGAAAATCAGGTGGAAGTATTTAAAGATGTCAAGTACTAGACCAAGCACTTTACCAGCAATGCTGTGTTGACTCCTCATTGACCTCTATGACCATCCCTGTTTTTCAGATGAAGAGACTGGGGCGTTGACAAGTTGAATAATTTGTACAGAGCCTGATAATCAGTAAAAACAATAGTAGAGCCAAGACTTAGTGTGACAGATGAGGTCCCTTCTCTGGGCCACAGTGGTAAAATGAAAAAGTTGGGCTAAGTGGTCACTAAAACACCATTATAATTCTAAGATTTACCGTGGAAAATGGTAACAGGTGATGTGTAAGGGAGTTGGTGAAACTATAACTGAATGCTCTTTCCTTTTAAAATATAGCCTTTTAAAAACAGTGTTATTTCTGGGTCACTTTGCTGTACAGTAGAAATTAGTGCAACACTGTAAATCAACTACACTTCAATTAAAAAAAAAGAGGGAAAATGTAAAAATGTTATTCAGTCAGTGGACATTGCAAAACAAGAAAAGATGCCATGATAAAACTAAGGTCTATAAATTCATGAGTCTGTGTGGGCTAACAGAGAAGTGCTGTGGTAACCAGCCAGTTCAAAGATGGTTGACTAGTAGTCACCCGTAGGACCGACGTTAGAAGGAGTGAGGTTAAAATGAGAAAGAAGCACTAAACGACTAATGAGACAATTAAGCACAGGAGAGACCTCCTCCTTGATACATGACCTTCACACTTGGCTTCTACAACACATCCCTTTTCAGCTGCCTTGGCAGGCTCCTCCTCTTTTCCCCTCTCTCATTATGTTAGCATGCCCCAGGGCTCAGTCTTTGGATCTCTTCTCTCTCCTGTCTGCACTCCTTTCCTTGGTGCTGTCATCCAGCCCCATGGCTTTAGTTGTCACATGACTACTCTCAAACCCCTCTGCTGCCCAGCCCTCTCTCCCAAACTCCAGATTCATACATCTAACTGACTACTCAAAAATTCTCTCCGAATATCTAACAAACATCTGACCTTAACATGTCCCAAACTGCGTTTCTGATCTCCCTCCACCCCAAATCTGTACCACTCACACCCTTCCCCAACTCATCTGAGGTCAAGTCTGTCCACCCACCCACTCACCTTTTACCTCCCTAAACAATCCTTTTGGCCCCTCTGCTCAGTCATTCTGGTCTCCTTGCTGTTTATATTATACCAGGTGCACTTCTGGAAATCTGGAATCCTTCAGGCTTTTGTTCTAGCTCCTTCTGTGGAATGCTCTTCCTCCAGAGAGCCACTCCCTCACCTCCTTCAAGTCTCTGCTCAAATCTCATCTTCCAGATGATGCCTTCTCTGACCACCCTACTTAATACTATACTCTACCTTCCTTTCCCCCAGTTCACATTTCCAGTTCCTCTGACCATACTCTACATTTTCCTTCCACAGAACTTACCTTCTAATATACTAGTTTATTCCTTTACTGTGTTCATCGTTTATTACTTACCTCTCACCACGGCATTTTGCTCACTTCGCTTAGAACAGTGGTTCTCAAAGTATGGTCCCTGGACCATCAGCATCTGCATCACCTAGGAACTTGTTATAAATGCAAAATTCTCAGGCCCTACCCCAAACCTAGTGAATCATAAACTCTGGTGGTGGGACCAGTAATCTGTTTAACCAGCACTGCAGATCATTCTGATACAAGTTTTAGAATCACTAGCCTAGAGCAATGCCTAGCACAGAGTAAGCACTCAATAATAAGGTGTTAAATGAACTTAAAAATCCTCTTTTCCTGATAATTTCCCCCTACCTACAGAAGAGGACAGCCAGCAACGGTACTATACAATAGCATGATTGACTGGCCCAGGCTGAGGGCCTGACCCAAGCTGGGTGTTTTATAGCCCCCCCTGCAAAGCAGGATGGACCCCCTACACACACCCAAAGTTTGGTTCTGATGTTAAGGCTGATGACACTACATGCACCAGGAGAATTTGAGAGAAAGTTTATTATTCACACAAGGGCCTCCCAGGGAGAGTCCCTTGGGCAGGCAGAGGCAGGTCTGGGATGGCTTTGGGCAGAGCAGAAGGAATGGGTTGGGCTTTGATTAGTGGCTGGAGGATAGGACTGGGTGAAAGTTCCTGCCAGTTGGGACGTTTAAATTTCCTGCAGGCACCAAAGGAGAAGGTGAACTCATAGACCTCCCTATCAGCCTGCTCAGATGTGGGGCTACGGGAAAAAAGAAGGCTGAGGTTTAAAAACAAGCCAACAGCCAAACATTAAAAATGAGTTCAGGCTCTTTCTTACATTGGGTGAGCCAATCAGAGTCTCTTTTTCAGGAGTTTGGAATCAAGATTAGAACACAGCTAGCCGGTCGGTCCCTGTATATGACTGAAACTGAGGAATACACAAAAAAGTTCAGGGGCTGCTATTTTCCCTCCCGAGATGGAAAAGAAAAGAAAGGAAAGTCAATATTTAAAAAGAAAAAGAAAGCAGATGTAGAGAGAGAGAGCCAGAGGTATGAGACTTGGAGCTGCCTGGACTTTGCAGCCTTCCCAGGGCCAGGCTGCATTCCCCCAAGCAAGGCTTTCTTGCAATCAGGGTCTTAGCTGAAACCATAAGTCAAAATTATCTAAACAAGGGTTACTGTTGTGGTGATAAGATTGATTTAAAAAAAAAAAAAAAAAAAACAACAGTTCAAAGGAAGAAGAAATGATACCTAGCATAGAACCTGGCACAAAGCAGACACTGAATTCATCAATAAACAGATGAGCAGAGAGGGTGGTAATGTTCAGAAAGAGGATAAGAGGGAAAAGAAGATTTGAACCTTCTTAATGAGATTTTTAAATGGGGATGACTACCTTTTACCTGGTAGCCCTATTTTTTTTTGAATGGTCATAGACAAAAGGCAAACCTCTATTAACAAAAGAGTTTCAATGAATTCATACATGAATTGGGAAAGAAAAGTATGATTTTTAGTTTCCTTTCTCCTGCCACCAGCATCAAACTCTACTGCCCATACTGATCATCACGACCAGCAGGGCAGCACCAACCCAGGCAGAGAATAGATGGGAGAGAGGTGGGCTCTAGAAGGACTTGGCACATGTTAGATGGTGAACACATGACTTCCTTGGAACCTGGACAGATCAGTAGAAAGGCATGAGCTCATTCAAATGTCAGGCTTACCATCTACTACCAGAGTAACCCTGGGTAAATTATCAGTACTTAACATCCCTAAGACACCCTTTCTGGAATAAAATGGGATTGGCAGAAGAAGGGTTAAATTAATCTGTTTCTTCAACTTGAAATGAAAGTAATGATACCACCTCATAGAGTTACTGTAATCAATGGAATAATGAATCTTAAAATGTCTATCACACAGTTTTTTAACAAATGATATTCCTCACTTCCCTATCTCAGCAAGCCATTGTGCCCACTCACTATTTGATTTAGTAGTTCAATAATCCAGCAGTATGTGGCATTTGGTCTTGTATTCATTTTACAGATAGGGAAATTGAGACCAAGCAATTTGCCTAAAATCCTAAAATCCTGCTCACAGATTTCTAACTGTCTATATTTTATATCACATTATCTAGCCATTTCCAACTTAAAAGGGAATAATAAAAAGAAATGAGCCTATAAAGAGGTGGAAATTGGATAATATCTGTAGATAATATATAATTCATAAAGTTTCCTCAAAAAATTTTCCAGATAGCCTAAACTAGTTTTCTACATTAATGGAAAATCCAGTGAAGATTCACCTGACTTTACTATTGTTTATAGAAAAATGTTTAGTCAAAGTACAACCTAAAACACCAAACCAAGTTAATCATAGGCATTTAGTGAAGTAACTCCATATTTTACTATAAAATTTTTATAATATTTTTTTAAAAATAGAATTATCCTGAAACTAAAAACTAGCCACTCTCATGAAAAACTGTAATTTTTCACTGCAATTCCAAAAGAAAGGTACCTTTTCCTGATAAAACTTGAAAGCTTAAACTCAAATTTTAAATTAAGGAGGAAATTTTATGAGGAAATTCTGCTTTAGCCACTTAACATGATGAGAGAGAATGCTCATAAACTGTCATAAATGAACTCCAGTACTGCAAATACAGTATCAGTAAAGAAACACAGGTCATTACTTTATGACACTTCTCATTATCCTAGCAGTATAGCTTGGACTTCCTTTTATTAACTTTCAGTGAAAGTTCTGCCAAATAAAGCGTGAGAGTCAAACCACTCCCTGGAGAAAAATTAGACCTTGATGAAATATTCGGTCCCTCACTCTGAAATAACTCCATCGCTGCAAATTAGGAAATATATTAGATTCCAAAGAAATCAAAACATCAGAAAACCATGAGCCAATATGACACACTAAACCAATGCCAGACAAATCCTAGCAATTCTGTCAATTAAATTTTCTTTGAAAAATATGATAATATAAAATTCCAGTAAGACCTTAGCTTATAATACTAATCAACTATTAAGAGGAAAAAACGGCACAATAGAAATGTGATAAAATTTAGAAGAGCCATCAGCTCTACAGCCAACCATAAACTTAAAATTACAGGCTTGAGACTTAGGTCAATGAGTCACTTTTTCTAAAATCGCATTCACTGGTGACATGTTTTAAGTCAGGCAATCATTTCAGGAAAAAATGTCAATTCATGAGTATATCTATAATTAAGAACAACAATAATATTCATTAAGCGCCTACTGTGTTGTAAGCGTTACGGTTAAACATTTGACATGCATAATTCCATTTAATACTCATAATAGTTCTGGGAGGTAACTACTATTATTATTCCACTTCACAGATGAAGGTTACTTGCCCAATGTCACACGGCTAATGTGAGGACCTGAAACTTAAACTCAGGTCTGTCTGTCTCTATGAACCCAGAAACTTCACTTCTATAAACTGATACTAAGAAAATAATCATGGATGCAGGTAAAGATGCTCAACATCACTAATTATTAGAGAAACAGAAGTCAAAACTACAATGAGGTATCATCTCACACTGGGCAGAATGCCATTATCAAAAAGTCTATAAATAAATTCTGGGGAGGGTGTGGAGAAAAGGGAACCCTCTTGCACTGTTGGTGGGAATGTAAATCAGTGCAGTCACTATGGGAACCGGAAGGAAGTCCCTTAAAAAACTGAAACTAGAACAACCATATGATCCAACAATCCCACTCCTGGGCATATATCAAGAGAAAACTATAATTCGAAAAGGTACATGCACCCCAATGTTGATTGCAGCACTATTTACAATAGCCAGGACATGGAAACAACCCTAGTGCCCATCAACAGATGATTGGTTTAATGTGATATGTAAATACATACACACACACATACACACACGCAATGGAATATTACTCAGCCATAAAAAAGAATAAAATATTACCATTTGCATCAACATGGATGGACCTAGAGATTACCATACTAAGTGAAGTAAGTCAGAAAGACAAATACCATATGATATCACTTATATGTAGAATCTAAAATATGGGGCTTCCCTGGTGGCACAGTGGTTGAGAGTCTGCCTGCCGATGCAGGGGACACAGGTTCATGCCCCGGTCCGGGAAGATCCCACATGCCGCAGAGTGGCTGGGCCTGTGAGCCACAGCCGCTGAGCCTGTGCATCCAGAGCCCGTGCTCCACAACGGGAGAGGCCACAGCAGTGAGAGGCCCACATACCGCAAAAAATAAAAATAAAAAAATAAAATATGACAGAAATGACCTTATCTACAGAACAGAAACAGACTCAGAGACATAGAAAACAAACTTACGGTTACCATAGGGGAAAGGGAGGAGGAAAGGGATAAATTAGGGGTATGGGATTAACAGATACAAACTACTATACATAAAATAAATAATCATCAAGTATTTACTGTATGGCACAGGGAACTATATTCAATATCTTATAACTTACAATGGAAAATAATCTGAAAAGAATACATACATATATATAATTGAATCATGTTGCTGCACACCTGAAACACAATATTGTAAAACAACTGATATATATATTTTTATTGAAGTATGGTTGATTTACAATGTTGTGTTAGATTCTGGTGTACAGCAACATGATTCAGTTATACATATATATACACATATACTTTTTCATATTCTTTTCCATTATGGTTTATTACAGGATACTGAATATAGTTCCCTGTGCTATACAGTAGAACTTTATTGTGTATCTATTTTATATACAGTAGTTTGTATCTGTTAATCCCAAACTCCTAATTTATCCTTCCTCCACCCCCTTTCCCCTTTGGTAACCACAAGTTTGTTTTCTATGTTTGCGAGTCTGCTTCTGTCCCATAAACAAGTTCATTTGTGTCATATTTTAGATTCCACACATAAGTGATATTATATGGTATCTGTCTTTCTCTTTCTGACTTACTTAAGTATGATAATCTCTAGGTCCATCCATTGCTGCAAATGGCATTATTTCATTCTTTTTTATGGTTGAGTAGTATTCCATTGTGTATACATATACTACACTGTGATATATTTTAAGATGCAATACCATGCAGATGTTAAAAATTATGTTTTGAAAGAATACTTAATGGAATGGAAAAAAGTCAATTATGTATTAAATGGAAATATCAGATGTAAAATAATATGTACACTATGACTAAAATTATATATTATACATAAATTCACATACATATGTGTATATATTTCTATGTACATATTGTCTGTAGATATATATATGTGTGTATGTATACATACACACACAAAGAAAAGCATATCTCTGGATCAGGGTTGCTCAACCTTCGCACCGTTGACATTTTGGACCGGATAACACTTTGCTGGGAGAGGGGTGCTGCCCTTTCCACTGTAGGGTGCTTATCAGCATCCCTGACCTCTACCCTCTAGATGCCAGCAGCACTCCTCTAGATTGCGACTACCAAAAATGTCTCCAGACATTGACATATATGTCCCCCCAGGGGCCAAAATTGCTTCAGCTTAAGAACTGCTACTCTGGATGACAGGAAAACAGATAACATTTATTTCCAAAATTTCTAAAATCAATGTGTGTTGCATTTAAAATCCAGGAAAAAAGTGTTATTGTAAAAAGCAAACTCATGAATACGAGAAGGAACGATTTATATTTTATGAGACTAAACTGCAATCATGGAAAATATATATTACAGGAGCTTTAGAATATCTGCTGTGACTGTTTTTTCATCAGAAATTACTTAGTAACTGCTTAACGGGAAAAAACAGAGGAAAAAATTAGAAGAAATCTTTTCTACCTGTGTTAGTAACATCCGAGCAGTAACAGCAGAAAGAGGTGGGTAAACCAGAATTGGTTTAGTCGTCTCCCCAATAGCATCACCAATAAGCTTTCCATTAGAACAATAAGCAGCAATTGCAAAGATATATTTTTCATTGGTTTCTAAACCTTTTACTTCAAAAATGCTTTTGCCATCAGCCGGTATCTATTAACAAAAACATATTTCAAGTTATGCATGGAAAATTAAACGGGTCTTTAAAAATATAATTAAGTGACCTCTTTATGTTAAGGGAAGAAAACCTTTTTCATTTACTGTTGGATTTTAGTTATGACTCAAGATGAAATCAGACAAATTCACTGAAATAATGACTACATAAAGGAGAAAAATGAACAACACTCAATTGTCATTAATGAGACTTTTGGTAAGATTTCCTGACATTGAGGTTTTTTTAATTCGACGTACCGCTTCTCCCGAGTTTGGGAGATGATTATTGTTCAGTCTTACTTTTCCATAGCTCCCTTCTGCTTTGCAACCCAAAATGCAGTACCAGGAGACCTGCCACGGAGAGAGATGAGCCCGTCATCTGTTTAACAAAGCACTCAATTTCTTTTATCATGATGTGGCAAAAGGAATACTTTTCTACATAAAAATATAACTATTCAAGTTTTAAAACATGAAACCTAAGTTTATAAAAATACTTAGATTTACTCTTTAAAAAAAGACAAATATAGTTTACCTGGGACCACCAAGACTAAAATAGTATTCATTATTAATTATTTTTAACTACTATTAAGTGAGCAGTTCCTATGTGTTAAGCATTGTTAGGAAATTTACATATATTTTTTCATATCTGAAACATCCCTATGAGATAGGATTTCTATTGCTATTTTGCTTTACAAAAGATGGAGATGCAGAAACGTTCAATAACTTGCCCAAGATCAGACAGTGGCAGGGAGTGACTCCAAAGATGACATCATCTTGATGAAAAAAAAGACTACTCCGAAATGATTTTCATATTTTATTTAATAATATGGGACAAAAAGCAGGTAGTAAAAAAAGCAAGATACTAAACTGTAGTATTTTAAGTAAAATGTAAAAATACATATGAAAAAGCCTGGAAGAAAATGTTCCTAAATAAGAATAGTAGTAGAGTTCGGATGATAAAACGGTAAGATTACGGATAATTTTTTTTCTCTAGTTTATAAATTTCCTGAAACATGATATTCTTTTGACAATTCTTAAATACAGATGTAAACCAAAAGCAAAATGCAAATTACACAGAAACAATCAAACTTAAACTTGATTAAATGGTTAGACAATGGTCTTTTTGCCAAGATGTCAAAATAATGGAGATTCCTCATGGTAATGCACTATTCTCACTGTAGGGGGTAAGGGAGAGAGTTGATACCTAGGGAAAAGCATTATTAGGAGCCATACTGTCCAGGGATTAGTGATGGAAGGGTTGTCATCACTGTGGCATTCCCTTTTCCCACCTCACAACATCTCAACTCCTAAAATAGAAAATAAGGGAAATGTAATTGTCTCTAAGAAGCAACTGCCTCTTACAGCTTAGCCTGCTAATTCTTCCTCTGGGTCAATGGAAGAATCCTCATTGTATCTTGTCTGCACAAGTAGTTCTCAACTCTGACTATGCACAAGAATTATTTTTTAAAATACAGTTTGTACAGAATCAACCATTTTTTAAAATTACATATACCTAAGCCTGCCTAGTCTCAATGAATAAGACTGTCTGCTACAAATAGCCGAAGTTTTGTGTTTCCAAAGAAAATTTCTCAGGTGATTAAAGAGCATTAGGAAAGGCAGAATTTCGAGGACAAAGAGAATGTTGAAGGAATTTGGAACCTGGAGGCCAGGAGAAAAAAACTCAGCTGAATCTCAGAAAAATTTAGAAACTACCTTTCCTTGATTTTTCATGCAAAAAGAGTACCATGGGGCAGGGAGGGGGAAGGCAAAAGATGGTGTTTTATGACTTAGATCAGCGGTCCCCCCTCTTTTTGGCACCAGGGACTGGTTTTGTGGAAGACAATTTTTCCACAGACCAGGGCGGGGCGGGGGCGGCGGTGTGGTGATGGTACAGGCGGTAATGTCAGCAATAGGGAGCGATGGGGAGCGGCAGATGAAGATTCGCTCGCTCGCCTCTCACCTCCTGCTGTGTGGCCCGGTTCCTAACAGGCCACAGACCGGTACCAGTCCGTGACCCGGGGGGTTGCAGACCCCTGACTTAGATCATTATTGCTCCAAGTTAAGCTCTACATACAATCCAGAATTTGAAAGGTAAATTTTCTCTAAAAGCATTTTTACAAGCAGGCTTTATATTCCTATTGTGTTCCACAGATGAAAACATCTTAGTCTGTGAAACTATTAGAAGACTATGTCCTTAGAGTCTATGTAAGAGAAACGACACCATGGACAAACCACCACTAGCTTTGGAAATAAAAGTTTACAAGTAACACTAGCATTTTCAACCATTAAAACAGATGTTAATGCAACAAATGCCTTAACAAGAGGTTTTGATAAAACAAAAGATGGCTGAAATCTCAAACTAGAAAAGGTATTTAAGTCCATAGCACCATCTAGTGCTATAGAGTGGGTAACAGAAGGTATAATTTCCAGGAGCACACAACTTTACCAAAATATAATATACATCAACTTCACATCATGTGCTGAGTGACAAGTCTTACAAGTACAGGTCAAGTATGGGATGCTTATGCCTTCCTATTAATAAGCATTATGAAATAAACTAGTCACTAATTTGAGATACATAAAAAATAAGAACCTGGTTAAATAAATCAAAACATTCAAGTAAAAACAAACGAAAACTCTTGGCAAATCATCCAGTCTTAGTTCTGTACTGAATTTCCGAAGTCAGTGATCCTTATTCTTAAACAGATCCCCAAAATCCAAAGTTGAATTTTAAAACTATTAGCAACTGCAATAATGCATTTATTATAGCAGTTAGGATGAATGTTGCTTCTATTCCTCCAATTATAAGGCATTATGAAGGTGGTATTACTTCTCACTGATGTCCACCTCCCATTAGTCTGAAGCTTCTCAAAATATGGAACCATGCTTTATTTGTGTTTATTTTTATACGTTACCTCACATAGAGCTTGACAGATAGCAGACACTCAATAATGCTCATTGGACAGAATTTATGAAAAAAAATCATCAGATAATATAATCACAGTGTATAACCTCATTAACTGATTTTAGCTAACTTTACTACATATGTTTAATACAAGGGATGGAAGAACATCGGTTAATATGCCAAGAATATGCTATAATATCTCATTTAATTTTCACAGAAGAAACATTTTACAAATGGAAAAGATAACAAAAGCAAATTTTAAAAAAACACTCAGAAAGTATATTTAGATTTCGTAAGGTCATACTGCTGGGGTAGAGCTAGAATTTTAAATCTGTATTTGTCTGACTTCAAAGCCCATGCCCTTTCCACTATATCAAGACGATGTATTTAAGTTCAAGCAGAACATCCTAAGAATAACAAAGAAACAACTTTGTTTTTTCTACAACACCAAAGAGCATGTGTTCATCACCCAAAAGAGGAAAATGTAATATTTAAAATATAAATTAGGTGGAACCAAATGCTTATGAGGAAACTAAATCTCAAATAACAGTCCCATTTAGGCCAAGTTCCAAGGCACTGGGGCTAGGAGAAAGAGCTTCAATAAATACATAAAGAATTATGACTTATAATGTGGTTGGAATTATCATTTGTTTGCATTAAAAGAATCCCCATTGGGCTTCCCTGGTGGCGCAGTGGTTGAGAGTCCGCCTGCCGATGCAGGGGACACGGGTTCGTGCCCGGATCCGGGAAGATCCCACATGCCGCAGAGCGGCTGGGCCCGTGAGCCATGGCCGCTGAGCCTGCGTGTCCGGAGCCTGCACTCTGCAACGGGCGAGGCCACAACGGTGAGAGGCCCGCGTACCAGAAAAGAAAAAAAAAGGATCCCCATTTACACAGAAGAACTTTCGGAAGAGTCTCTAAATTCACCACCCCCAAATTTTCTTATCTTCATCATTGGCTCTCAGAGTAACTTCTATACCCTTCAAATGCCTGATTCTATCTCAAGGAAACCTTCTTGAAGTTGAGCACACTAGGACGTCAGCATATGACTGTGTCATGGTAAGGAAGATACTTCAAAATGCTTCTCTCTCATTTCTCCTTACTTTATATCTGCGTGTAGCAATACAGGAGTAAGTTTCTTATAGTGAAGCTATAAGGCGCCAAAAGGGAAACAGCATAAAGGAAAAAGGGTCATGAAGAAACTACAGATAGTTAAAGATACTGGAATACTAATCCCAGTGTTCAGTGTTTATATTAATCAATAAGATTATTCAAGCCCTAAAAGCAATAAAAGTATTCATTATTATAGTCATAAAAGCACTTTACGTTGCTTTCCGTGAGGTAAAGGTCATAATAGACAACATACCTTAACATCAGAAATAAATGGAGCAGGTTTTAATGTCACAGAACAATGAGTTCGGGCTAGCAGGATGGGTGGAGGAGGTACTCTGCTTTTCTTTCTTTTGGCAATTTCCACATATTTCTGATATGAATACAGTACACTTTGTTCTGCTTCGGTCTTCTCAATTAAAGAATATGCTTCCTATAATAAAGTGTGAAAATAGGAAATCACATTTCAAGAGCTTGAACTTCATTGTATTTGGAGAATTCTGGTGATGTTAAACATTATCTTGATATATGTATTTTTTGATGCTCAGTGGTATACATATTTCAAGTAGTAAATGATTTTCCAGAAGTAAAAAATAGCTAGATTTTCCAGAAGTAAAAAATAGCTAATAAATAAGGCCAAGTAAAAAATAGCTATTAAGGCAATGACATTATATTTATATGTCTAACATGTTTATCATTATCATACATTAATATATTTCATTTTCAAATCAAACCCTCTGAATATCTGCAATCATATTTCATTGTCCTTAAAAATTTTGTAACAATATTATCTGCATTGATACTTATGAACTATACACCTACACTCAATGCAACTTGAAATGTGACTCTCAAGTAATGACTATTGGTATATGTGGTTTATAAAATTATTTAAAACCAAATTATTGATGGTTTCTTACTATCAGCAAAAACAAATAAAATATACAGAAGTACTTATTCTATAAACCTAAAGGAAAAGCAATCACCTTTTTAAAAGGTTACACATTTAGTGATATCACATGAAACAAAAAAACATAAAAATCAGAAAATCTAAATAATATTTCAAAATAAATATAGTAAGGCTAACTATAACACCAATAATAATATATGTAAATGAGTTAAACTCCTCTTTTACATAAAATTAAAAAGCAAAGACTCTGAGCACTAAAGCCAAAACTCAAGTAAAGATTAAAATTGAATGATAGAGGGGAGACGAGGGGGAGATAACGGAAGAGTAAGACGCGAAGATCACCTTCCTCCCCACAGATACACCAGAAATACATCTACACGTGGAACAACTCCTACAGAACACCTACTGAACGCTGGCAGAAGACCTCAGACCTCCCAAAAGGCAAGAAAGTCCCCACGTACCTGGGTAGGGCAAAAGAAAAAAGAATAAACAGAGACAAAAGAATAGGGACAGGACCTGCACCAGTGGGCTGGAGCTGTGAAGGAGGAAAGGTTTCCATACACTAGGAAGCCCCTTCGCGGGCGGAGACTGTGGGTGGCAGAGAAGGGAAGCTTCGAAGCCGCGGAGGAGAGAGAGCGCAGCAACAGGGGTGCGGAGGGCATAGCGTACAGATTACCGCACAGAGGATCAGGGCCGACCGGCACTCACCAGGCCAAAAGGCTTCTCTGCTCACCCACCGGGGCAGGTGGGGCTGGGAACTGAAGCTCGGGCTGGGGTTGGCAGCGTGAACACAGCCTACAGGGGGCTAGTGCACCACGGCTAGCCGGGAGGGAGTCCAGGGAAAAGTCTGGACCTGCCGAAGCAGCAAGAGACTTTTTCTTGCCTCTTTGTTTCCTGGTACGCGAGGTGAGGGGATTAAGAGCACTGCTTAAAGGAGCTCCAGAGGCGGGCGCGAGCCGCGGCTAAGAGCGCGGGCCCCAGAGACGGGCATGAGACGCTAAGGCTGCTGCCGCCACCAAGAAGCCTGTGTGCGAGCACAGGTCACTATCCACACACCCCCTTCCAGGGAGCCTGTGCAGCCCGCCACTGCCAGGGTCCCGGGATCCACGGACAACTTCCCCGGGAGAACGCACGGGGCGCCTCAGGCTGGTGCAACGTCACGACGGCCTCTGCCGCCGCAGGCTCGCCCCGCCCTCCGTGCCTCTCCCTTCCGCCCCCCACCGCCGGCCTGAGTGAGCCAGAGTCCCGGAAGCAGCTGCTCCTTTAACCCCGTCCTGTCTGAGCAAGAACAGACGCTCTCAGGTCGTGACCTACACGCAGAGGCGGGGCCAAATCCAAAGCTGAGCCCCTGGGAGCTGTGAGAACAAAGAAGAGAAAGGGAAATCTCTCCCAGCAGCCTCAGAAGCAGCAGATTAAAGCTCCACAATCAACTTGATGTACCCTGCATCTGTGGAATACATGAATAGACAACGAATCATCCCAAATTGAGGAGGTGGACTTGGAGAGCAAGATTTACGATTTTTTCCCCTTTTCCTCTTTTTGTGAGTGTGTATGTGTATGCTTCTGTGTGAGATTTTGTCTGTATAGCTTTGCTGCCACCATTTGTCCTAGGGTTCTATCCATCCGTTTTTTTTAATTAATATTTTTAATTTTAATAACTTTATTCTTTCTTTCTTTCTTTCTTTCCTTTCTTTCCTTTCTTTCCTTTCTTTCCTTTTTCTCCCTTTTATTCTGAGCCGTGTGGATGAAAGGCTCATGGTGCTGCAGACAGGAGTCAGTGCTGTGCCTCTGAGGTGGGAGAGCCAACTTCAGGACACTGGTCCACAAGAGACCTCCCAGCTCCACATAATACCAAACAGCGAAAATCTCCCAGAGATCTCCATCTCAACACCAACACCCAGCTTCACTCAACGACCAGCAAGCTACAGTGCTGGACACCCTATGCCAAACAACTAGCAAGACAGGGACACAAACCCACCCATTAGCAGAGAGGCTGCCTAAAATCATAGTAAGTCCACAGACACCCCAAAACACACCACCAGACGTGGACCTGCCCACCAGAAAGACAAGATCCAGCCTCATCCACCAGACCACAGGCACTAGACCCCTCCACCAGGAAGCCTACACAACCCACTGAACCAACTTTAGCCACTGGGGACAGACACCAAAAACAACGAGAACTACGAACCTGCAGCCTGCAAAAAGGAGACCCCAAACACAGTAAGATAAGCAAAATGAGAAGACAGAAAAACACACAGCAGATGAAGGAGCAAGATAAAAACCCACCAGACCTAACAAATGAAGAGGAAATAGGCAGTCTACCTGAAAAAGAATTCAGAATAATGATAGTAAAGATGATCCAAAATCTTGGAAATAGAATAGACAAAATGCAAGAAACATTTAACAAGGACCTAGAAGAACTAAAGATGAAACAAGCAACGATGAACAACACAATAAATGAAATTAAAAATACTCTAGATGGGATCAATAGCAGAATAACTGAGGCAGAAGAACGGATAAGTGACCTACAAGATAAAATAGTGGAAATAACTACTGCAGAGCAGAATAAAGAAAAATGAATGGAAAGAACTGAGGACAGTCTCAGAGACCTCTGGGAAAACATTAAACGCACCAACATTTGAATTATAGGGGTTCCAGAAGAAGAGGAGAAAAAGAAAGGGACTGAGAAAATATTTGAAGAGATTATAGTTGAAAACTTCCCTAATATGGGAAAGGAAATAGTTAATCAAGTCCAGGAAGCACAGAGAGTCCCATACAGGATAAGTCCAAGGAGAAATACGTCAAGACACATATTAATCAAACTATCAAAAATTAAATACAAAGAAAACATATTAAAAGCAGCAAGGGAAAAACAACAAATAACACACAAGGGAATCCCCATAAGGTTTACAGTTGATCTTTCAGCAGAAACTCTGCAAGCCAGAAGGGACTGGCAGGACATATTTAAAGTGATGAAGGAGGAAAACCTGCAACCAAGATTACTCTACCCAGCAAGGATCTCATTCAGATTTGACGGAGAAATTAAAACCTTTACAGACAAGCAAAAGCTGAGAGAGTTCAGGACCACCAAACCAGCTTTACAACAAATGCTAAAGGAACTTCTCTAGGCAAGAAACAAAAGAGAAGGAAAAGACCTACAATAACGAACCCAAAACAATTAAGAAAATGGGAATAGGAACATACATATCGATAATTACCTTAAATGTAAATGGACTAAATGCTCCCACCAAAAGACACAGATTGGCTGAATAGATACAAAATCAAGACCCATATATATGCCGTCTACAAGAGACCCACTTCAGACCTAGAGATACATACAGACTGAAAGTAAGGGGATGGAAAAAGATATTCCATGCAAATGGAAACCAAAAGAAAGCTGGAGTAGCAATTCTCATATCAGACAAAATAGACCTTAAAATAAAGACTATTAGAAGAGGCAAAGAAGGACACTACATAATGATCAAGGGATCGATCCAAGAAGAAGATGCAACAATTGTAAATATGCACCCAACATAGGAGCACCTCAATACATAAGGTAAATACTAACAGCCATAAAAGGGGAAATCGACAGTAACACATTCATAGTAGGGGACTTTAACACCCCACTTTCACCCATGGACAGATCATCCAAAATGAAAATAAATAAGGAAACACAAGCTTTAAATGATACATTAAACAAGATGGACTTAATTGATATTTATAGGACATTCCATCCAAAAACAACAAAATACACATTTTTCTCAAGTGCTCATGGAACACTCTCCAGGATAGATCATATCTTGGGTCACAAATCAAGCCTTGGTAAATTTAAGAAAACTGAAATTGTATCAAGTATCTTTTCCGACCACAGTGCTATGAGACTAGATATCAATTACAGAAAAAGATCTGTAAAAAATACAAACACATGGAGGCTAAACAATACACTACTTAATAACGAAGTGATCACTGAAGAAATCAAAGAGGAAATAAAAAAATACCTAGAAACAAATGACAATGGAGACACGACGACCCAAAACTATGGGATTCAGCAAAAGCAGTTCTAAGAGGGAATTTTATAGCAATACTATCCTACCTTAAGAAACAGGAAACATCTCGAATAAACAACCTAACCTTGCACCTAAAGCAATTAGAGAAAGAAGAACAAAAAACCCTAAAGTTAGCAGAGGGAAAGAAATCATAAAAATCAGGTCAGAAATAAATGAAAAAGAAATGGAGGAAACAGTAGCAAAGATCAATAAAACTAAAAGCTAGTTCTTTGAGAAGATAAACAAAATGGATAAACCATTAGCCAGACTCATCAAGAAAAAAAGAGAGAAGACTCAAATCAATAGAATTAGAAATGAAAAAGGAGAAGTAACAACTGACACTGCAGAAATACAAAAGATCATGAGAGATTACTACAAGCAACTCTATGCCAATAAAATGGACAACCTGGAAGAAATGGACAAATTCTTAGAAATGCACAACCTGCCAAGACTGAATCAGGAAGAAATAGAAAATATGAACAGACCAATCACAAGCACTGAAACTGAAACTGTGATTAAAAATCTTCCAACAAACAAAAGCCCAAGACCAGATGGCTTCACAGGCGAATTCTATCAAACATTTAGAGAAGAGCTAACACCCATCCCTCTCAAACTCTTCCAAAAAATTGCAGAGGGAGGAACACTCCCAAACTCATTCTACAAGGCCACCATCACCCTGATACCAAAACCAGACAAGGATGTCACAAAGAAAGAAAACTACAGGCCAATATCACTGATGAACATAGATGCAAAAATCCTCAACAAAATACTAGCAAACAGAATCCAACAGCACATTAAACGGATCATACACCATGATCAAGTGGGGTTTATCCCAGGAATGCAAGGATTCTTCAATATTCGCAAATCAATCAACGTGATACACCATATTAACAAATTGAAGGGGAAAAACCATATGATCATCTCAATAGAAGCAGAGAACGCTTTTGACAAAATTCAACACCCATTTATGATAAAAACCCTGCAGAAAGTAGGCATAGAGGGAACTTTCCTCACCATAATAAAGGCCATATATGACAAACCCACAGCCAACATCATCCTCAATGGTGAAAAACTGAAAGCATTTCCACTAAGATCAGGAACAAGACAAGGTTGCCCACTCTCACCACTCGTATTCAACATAGTTTTGGAAGTTTTAGCCACAGCAATCAGAGAAGAAAAGGAAATAAAAGGAATCCAAATCGGAAAAGAAGCAGTAAAGCTGTCACTGTCTGCAGATGACATGATACTATACATAGAGAATCCTAAAGATGCTACCAGAAGACTACTAGAGCTAATCAATGAATTTGGTAAAGCAGCAGGATACAAAATTAATGCACAGAAATCTCTGGCATTCCTATACACTAGTGATGAAAAATCTGAAAGTGAAATTGGTACAACCACTATGGAGAACAGTATGGAGGTTCCTTAAAAAACTACAAATAGAACTACCATATGACCCAGCAATCCCATTACTGGGCATATACCCTGAGAAAGCCATAATTCAAAGAGTCATGTACCAAAATGTTCATTGCAGCTCTGTTTACAGTAACCCGGAGATGGAAACAACCTAAGTGTCCATCATCGGATGAATGGATAAAGAAGATGTGGCACATATATACAATGGAATATTACTCAGCCATAAAAAGAAATTAAATTGAGCTATTTGTAGTGAGGTGGATGGACCCAGAGTCTGTCATACAGAGTGAAGTAAGTCAGAAAGAGAAAGACAAATACCATATGCTAACACATATATATGGAATTTAAGAAAAAAAAAGTCATGAAGAACCTAGGGGTAAGACAGGAATAAAGACACAGACCTACTAGAGAATGGACTTGAGGATATGGGGAGAGGGAAGGGTAAGCTGTGACAAAGCGAGAGGGTGGCACGTACATATATACACTACCAAACGTAAAATAGATAGCTAGTGGGAAGCAGCCGCATAGCACAGGGAGGTCAGCTCAGGTATTTGTGACCATCTAGAGGGGTGGGATAGGGAGGGTGGGAGGGAGGGAGATGCAAGAGGGAAGAGATATGGGAACATATGTATATGTATAACTGATTCGCTTTGTTATAAAGCAGAAACTAACACACCACTGTAAAGCAATTATACTCCAATAAAGATGTAAAAAAAAAAATTGAATGATAGAAAATAGAATAGCCTTTCCAAAAAACTGCGCTGGGACAATTAGACATCCACCAGCAAAAGAAGGAAGTGAGACCCATACATCACATTATATACAAATAGTTAACTCAAAATGAATCATAGAACCAAATATAAGAGCTAAAATTATAAAATTCTTATAACAAAATATAGAAGTAAATTTCTTCACATCCTTGAGTTAAACAATGGTTTCTTGGATATGACACCAAAAGCACACCAAAAGAAAAAGTAGGTAAACTGAAATTCTTCAAAATTTAAAACTTCAAATGATACCATCAAAAAAATAAAGACAACTGACAGAATGGGACAAAATATTTGCAAATCATATATCTGATAAAGGACGTGTATTCAGAATATATTAAGAACCGTTACAAATCAATAATGAAAAGACAACGCCATTAAAAAATGAACAAGGGGTTTGAATAGACATTTCTCCAAAGAAGATACACAAATGGCCAGTGACTGACTCAAGAAGAAAAACCTGAACACAGGAATAATGATGAAAGAAACTGGGAAAGATATCCAAAAACGATATCCAAAAAGACTTTCCCACAAGCGTCAGTCTCAACTGATACTATTTTTTAAAATACTTTGAATATCAATGAACTGATTAATTCCTATGCCATTTTTTAAATTTCTAACTACAGAGAAAGCTCCTCAGAGAATATTCTAAAATTATTATAGCTTTGATAACAAAACCTGAAAAAATGACTGCACTTAAAAACATAGAGCAATCTCCTTACAAATATAAATGTAAACGTCCTAAATAAAATACTAATACATTGATCTAACAATATGTTAAAGGAATAATGTACTGTAATTATATTGTCTCTCTCTCAGGAATAAAAGGATGATTTAATATTAGGAAGTCTAAGGATATAATTTAATTTATCCATAAATCAAATGAGAAAAATATGATTACAGTTTCAATGGCCAAAAAGATATTCGAACAGTTTTTTTTTTTTTTGGCGGTACACGGGCCTCTCACTGTTGTGGCCTCTCCCGTTGCGGAGCACAGGCTCCGGACGCGCAGGCTCAGCGGCCATGGCTCACGGGCCCAGCCGCTCCGCGGCATGTGGGATCTTCCCAGACCGGGGCACGAACCCGCGTCCCCTGCATCGGCAGGCGGCCTCTCAACCACTGCGCCACCAGGGAAGCCCTGAACAGTTTTTAATAGTCATTATTAATTTTAAAAAAAAGAAATGGAAAGAGAAGTCAAAAAGTATCATAAGACTAATGAAAATGAAAACACAACATACTAAAATTTATAAGATGCAGCAAAAGTAGTTCTAAGAGGGAAGATTTTAGCGAAAATGCCTACCTTAAGAACAAAGAAAGATATCAAATAAACAATCTAACTTCACACCTCAAGGAATAAGAAGAACAAAAAACCTAAGTCCAAAGTTAGTAGAAGGAACATCAAAGATCAGAGGGGAAATAGAGACCATAAAGACAATAGAAAAGTGTGTTAGTTTCTGCTTTACAACAAAGTGAATCAATTATACATATACATATGTTCCCATATCTCTTCCCTCTTGCGTCTCCCTCCCTCCCACCCTCCCTGGCACAAAAACAGAAAGATAGATCAACGTATTAAAGTTTTAAGTGAAAGGTAACAAGAGAAAAGTCTCAGACAGAGTCCTTGATTTAGGTAAATCAGATAAATTATCTAATAGAACTCAAGGTAGACCTAATGCTAGTTAGAAATTAAAATCCTAACTTAGCAGGCTTCCCTGGTGGTGCAGTGGTTGAGAGTCCGCCTGCTGATGCAAGGGACACAGGTTCGTGCCCCGGTCCGGGAAGATCCCACATGCCGCGGAGCGGCTGGGCCCGTGAGCCATGGCCGCTGAGCCTGCGCGTCCGGAGCCTGTGCTCCACAATGGGAGAGGCCACAGCAGTGAGGGGTCCGTGTACCGCAAAAAAAAAAAAAAGAAAAAAGAAAAAAAAATCCTAACTTAGCGAGGTAAATCATTGAGCTGCTAATAAAATTCCACTTATAAGAAAGTGATTGATATACTAATTCAAAAAGCTATATGCACTCCCATGTTCACTGCAACATCATTTATAACCTAAATGTGCACCACTGGAGTAATGGATAGAGAAAATGTGAGATGGATGGATAAATAACGGAATTTTATTCAGCCATTAAAAAAAAAGAAATCTTGCCATTTGCAACAACATGGATGGACCTTGAGGGCATTATGATAAGTGAAAGAAGCTAGACAGAGAAAGATAAACACCATATGATCTCACGTATATGTGGAATCCAACAAAAAAACAAAAACAAAAACCAAGCTCACAGATGCAGAGAACAGATTGGTGTTTGCCAAAGGTAGGGAGTTGGGGGTGGGCAAAAATGGGTGAAGGGGGTCAAAAGGTACAAACTCCCAGTTATAAAATAAATAAGTCATGGGGATATAACGCACAGCATGGTGAATATAGTTAATGCTGTATTGCATATGTGAAAGTTGCTAAAAGTGTAGATCTTAAAAGTTCTCATCGCAAGAAAAAATGTGTTAACTGTATGGCGACAATTATATAAGTTAATAATATATTATTAATACATAGTAACATAAGTTAACAAGACTTGTGGTGACCATTTAGCAATATATATAAAAATGGAATTGTGACGTTGTACACCTGAAACTAATACAATGTTGTCTATTATACCTCAATTAAAGAAAAGAAAGTGATTAGGGGTTTTTTAAAGGGGGTTCCTCAAGTACAAGGAGGAAATATCACCAGAAAAGAAGACGCAAAAAATCAAGATAGAAAAATTTGCATGAAACCAGCTCTACTTAATTGTGAAAGAGAAAGTATTATCGATATGGATGTGACTTGCCTATCCATGGCCAACATGTTGCCTAATATGTCTAACAAAACATGTTGTTTTGTTTCTTTTATATCTTTATTGGAGTATAATTGCTTTACAATGTTATATTAATTTCTGCTGTATAGCAAAGTAAATCAGTTATATGTATACGTATATCCCCATATCCCCTCCCTCTTGAGCTTCCCTCCCACCCTCCCTATCCCACCTCTCAAGCATAGAGCTGATCTCCCTGTGCTATGCAGCAGCTTCCCACTAGCTATCTGTTTTACACTTGGCAGTGCATATATGTCAATGCTACCCTCTCACTTCGTCACAGCTTACCCTCCCCCCTCCCCATGTCCTCAAATCCATTCTCTACGTCTGTGTCTTTATTCCTGTCCTGCCCCTAGGTTCACTGGTACCGTTTTTTTAGATTCCATATATGTGCGTTAGCATATGGTACTTGTTTTTCTCCTTCTGACTTACTTCACTCTGTATGACAGTCTCTAGGTCCATCTACCTCACTACAAATAATTTCATTTCTTTTTATGGCTGAGTAATATTCCATTGTATATATGTACCACATCTTCTTTATCCATTCATCTGCTGATGGACATTTAGGTTGTTTCCATGTCCTGGCTATTGTAAATAGAGCTGCAATGAACATTGTGGTACATGACTCTTTTTGAATTATGGTTTTCTCAGGGTATATGCCCAGTAGTGGGATTGCTGGGTCATATGGTAGTTCTATTTTTAGTGTTTTAAGGAACCTCAATACTGTTCTCCATAGTGGCTGTATCAATTTACATTCCCATCAACAGTGCAGGAGGGTTCCCTTTTCTCCACACCCTCTCCAGCATTTACTGTTTGTAGATTTTTTGATGATGGCCATTCTGACTGATGTGAGGCGATACCTCATTGTGGTTTTGATTTGCATTTCTCTAATGATTAGTGATGTTGAGCATCTTTTCATGTGTTTGTTGGCAATCTGTATGTCTACTTTGGAGAAATGTCTATTTAGATCTTCTGCCCATTTTTGGATTGGTTGTTTGTTTTTTTGATATTGAGCTGCATGAGCTGCTTGTATACTTTGGAGATTAATCCTTGGTCAGTTGCTTACCATATGATCCAGTAATCCCACTCCTGGGTGTATATCTGCAGAAAACCATAATTCAAAAAGACACATGCACCCTGATGTTCGTTGCAGCACTATTTACAATCGCCAGACATGGAAGCAACTTAAATGTCCACTGACAGAAGAATGGATAAAGAAGATGTGGTACATATATACAATGGAATTTACTCAGCCATAAAAAAGAATGAAATAATGCCATTTGCAGCAACATGGATGGACCCAGATATTGTCATACTGAGTGAAGTAAGTCAGCTAGAGAAAGGCAAATATCATGTGATATCCCTTATATGTGGAATCTAAAAACAAGGGTACAAATCAACTGATCTAGAAAACAGAAATAGAGTCACAGATATAGAAAACAAACTTACGGTTACCAGGGGGGAAAGTGGGGGGAGGGATAAATTGGGAGATTGGGATTAACATATACACACTACTATATATAAAATAGGTAACTAATAAGGACCTACTGTATAGCACGGGGAACTCTACTTAATACTCTGTGATGACCTATATGGGAAAAGAATCTAAAAAAGAGTAGATATATGTATATGAATAACTGATTCACTTTGCTGTACACCTGAAACTAACATAACATTGTAAGTCAACTATACTCCAATAAAATATTTTTTAATTAAAATAAAATAAAGTAAGCTATAAGGATATATTGTACAACACAGGGAATAAAGCCAATACTTTATAATAACTATAAATGGAGTATAACCTTTCAAAGTTGTGAATCACTATATTGTACACCTGTAACATATAATATGGTAAGCAACTACACTTCAATTAAAAAAACATATTGTTTTATTGCCACAAAACAATAGTACTGAAGTCCAAAGTACTATTGTCTGAATGCAAATCTCTCTGCCTATGGTTCCCACTAGAGAATGTGTGACCTGCCTCTTTTTACAAGTTACTCAAGGCTTATGATGACAGATTGACATTAAATACATTTGAAAATGACTTAACATCCACAGTGCAGCAAAACACTTGCAGAAAGATGTAATGCAATCTGGAAGGCCGTGATTAGGACACACCTAAACAACTATCACAAGACTGGAATGATAAAGTACCATATTTATTACTCATCTAGTAGATCTCCTGAGGTATATTCTGGGTTCTCAACAATATTATGTATATTTCAGAAGAAGATGAAAAGTAGGTTGTCATATCCAAGAATCCTGGCAAAGAATATTGCTGAGAATAAAATATACGCTTTATAAGATCTAAGAGAAAAGACAGAAAGAAATGTGTAGTTTGATAGAGAAAAATATATCTAAAGCATCAAAAATCATACTGATATGACAAAAAGAATATTCCACAGTGCTTAAATTAGAAGATAAAATAGTAGTAATAATAATGGCTAACATTTATTGACTGCTTATTCTATGTCAAATGCTAAGCATTTTATAGGCATCATTTCATTGAATCTTCCCCAAAACACCCATTTTACAGATGAAGAAATTAAAATTTAACAGAGCATGGGTAATTTGACCTTGGTCATACAGCTAGTCAGCGGCAGTACCAAAACTCTAATCCAAGAGCCTTATACTCCTAACCATTATGATTTCTTGTCTTAATACAAAGTGAAGTTAAAAAGAAGCATGGAGAGGCAACCAGAGATGAAGTTTTCTATGCAATAACGTCAAAATATTTAAAAGAAAAAAATCCTAAAATGTAAATATTCTAAAATCTCTGTCAGTAGTTTGAAGACTGCGGGTCAAAACATGACCTCAAAAGAGGGGGGTTAGAATCAAAAAGGGTTTTACTCTTTATGAGGAAGACTTCAGCATGAACAATTAAAAAGAACTGAGAAGATCTCTGAAGAATATTGGCTTACATATATTTTTCCTAAAAAAAGCAAATAGAATTAATTTGACTAAAATGTTATAAAATAGGAAAAATCACTTCACTTGGTAATCCAGTTACTGCTAACATAGTTAATACAATGGTATTTAGGGGCCATCAAGATGTAAATTCAGGAAGTATTAGAGCCAGGAGTGATTAGAACTTCTAGTGGCCTGGGCTTCTTCATGAGTTCTGGTTTCAAATTAGGACCATAAAAGTGGATTCTGTGTTGATTATAAAAAATAATCTGCTAATCTATAATGCTCCTTTGCTTAGAGTTGAAGCATTATGACTGGATTTCAGAACTGCTAAAATCATGTTAATTATTGATTTAAGTTTCAACATATAGTCCTAGGGGAACACTAGATGCATCAGTTAGGGCTCTTTGCAACAGAAGCAACAGCAACATGAGGCTTGGAACACAGCAGGTCCAGAGAGGCAAGAGGGTCTACAGAACACAACTAACATAGTCTAATCAGGACACAGGCACTGGAATGAATGAATGCCAACTACTTTTTGTCTTTTTATCCCTCTGTTCAAGATTCAGATTCCAAGAAGGGAGCAACCAATCAGCCTAGCTTGCATCACCAGTCCTCCTCTTGGCTGGCAGAGAAGAGAGGCCCTGAAAAGTCCTACCTGATTTCTTCTAGTGGGGAAGAAGAAATTCCTCCAAAGGTGATGTTTGGAAGAGGGAAATAAATGCTGGACAGAAAACAACAGTATACACCCCTGCCCCGGTACCCTCAGCACTTGGATTGAGGAGTATTCCTGCCTCTTCCCAGTGAGGAATTGCTCCGCAAAGACGCTGAAGGTTGGGCTGCTGGACTCTGAAGCGAACTAGGAGTGGTGATCATAAGCCATAAGCTGACTCCTCTATTTATCGGAAGTAGAAAATCAGGGACATCGCAGGCTGGTTCCAGGTGCAATCCATTAAAATCAATCTGAGGTATAATGTGTAAAATGCCAATATGCACTTCCAGAAGTCAAATAACCGAGACAGGAAACCGAGAAAAATAAAGCCCCACAATCAAGAAAAAAAAGCCAGCCATCTCTTTTGGAAGGCTAACGGGTTCTTATCAAAGGTTTGTCCCTCCATCCATGGCAACAAGCTAGTCCACCTTTAATGGACTTGGAATAAAACAGACACCTGATGAGAGTATCCATCTCCACAAGGTCGGGAAACTTCTGAAAAACTAAAACAGGGTATGAATTATTTAAGGGTTCTGCAAAGAGCCAGGCTTTTCAAATCTTTTTTATGGTATCAGGTGACACATCAAATACTGATTTGTGGATAATTTTATTACCAGACCGTGATAATGTAAAGCATGCTGTAATATAGCCCAAAAGAAAATGATTGCCAAGGGAATGAAATTTATTTGTCTTCTTTAAGGAAAGAAACTTTGGCAATTATTTGAGCCGTAACATCGTTGTTTATGAGAGTACCCTGAGGACTGATCATTAAGCTTTAACACCAGGATGAAAAACTGCCACAGAGGAGCAGAGGTGGCTATAGAAGATTTCGGGACTTCTAAATAAATATTCAACATTTCCCAGCTGGTGACAATTCTTATGGAGGGCTCCTCGTAAAAAGTAGAGCTTCTAAATGCCTCTCATGAGTCTAAGAGGATATTATAATTTTTCTTAAAATAGTTTCACTTAAGAAATAGAAGGAAAAGATACACAAGGAGAACATGAAAACTTCAGACCTCTCACATCTCCCGTGTGTTCCCAGTCACAGTGGTAGAAAGACAGAGACCTAACAGGGCAATGGGCATATTACGATAATATAAAGACAAGATTGCATCATAATAAACCAAAAGGGAAAATCCCAGAGGCTTTACTCTCTCTGGACTGTGAGAGGCCATGAGATGAGTCCTGAGACAAACAGTTCTAAAAGAAAGATAAGTTTTACTTGCCATGGAAATAGGACTGAAGTACTAATGTCCTCCAACCACTAGGCAGTAGCGAGCGGCTGCAGAAGCATCTGCTGAGAAAATGGATCTGAACCCCAGGAGTCTTCCAGCAGAGATCAGACACCACTTGGCCTGGTCAGCTGAGACTATCCAATACCATCATCAAATTCCTTCATTCAGATGCTGGAAATTCTACTGTAATGAGGCTCTCCCCTAATACTGCCAGGACAGACTTCCCCACCTTGAACACTGATAGCATCTGTTTATGCAGAATCCTTAGACTTCTTACGAGCTAGACTCTACTTTCTCTCTGGTCTCACCTCTTACCATCCTCTCCAAACACTTCCCTCCCCTTTGCCATTGCATCGAAGCTTCTGTTACACTGAATGATCTCAGGACCACAAGCACTCTATGACCCTTCTAGCCTCAGGACCTTTGCACAGGTTGTTCTCTCTGCCTTGCATGTCCTTTCCACTTTTGTCTTTCTCTTTCCCTGGGTACTCCTGTCTGTCTTTCAGTATTCAACTTCATGTCACTTTTTCTGGATGTTTCTTCAAATATTCCCCACTGTTGGGTCAGGTATTCGCTTCCTGAATTCCCCTGGCACTCTTGCAATTAGAGCACCTATGACAATGACTCATAATCACCTACTTACACGTCTATGTTCCCATAGACTGGATTTATCTTGAAGACAGAGACCACAAAGAGCAGGCAATCCATCAATACTGGTTGAATAAAGAAAGGATTTTTGTTTGTTTTTATCCCTTGTACTCAGCATAATACCAGGCACATAGTCAACTTGCAATAAAACGTTTGCTGAATGGATCATAGGCACTCAAAAACATATGTTGGATGAATGAAGTGATGGACTTATGATCAGGAAGTACTACATACCAGAAATCTAAAACTCCAATATTCTATTGCATTGGCCAAAAACTTGGTTCAGGTTTTTCCGTAACATCTTACGGATAATCCGGAATGAATTTTTTGGTCAACCCAATACTTTCTAACTTCCAACACCTATCCTTCTAGCTCTCTCAGATTCTGATTTTCTGGTCCCTGATCTCATAGAGATGCCCAATCTCTTGATATCTCCATAGTCTACCAAGTCTTTAAAAGTCTTGATGGTGTTACTTCCTTCCCTACTCAATCTACACCCATTTTTCATTATGAACTTTTAACCTATACTTTCGTACTTTTATTAAAAATCCAGTCCAGTACAAATCTCTACTGTCACAAATATTCTACTGTCACAGCTACTAAGAGTACCACACCAGGATAATATCATACCAGCATGCAGATGAGGCCACCTGAAAATCCATGGTCTTCAACCTCAGCCAGAACTTCAGGATGCTGACCAGTCCTTTAACTTAGAGTCAGCTCCCTCATCCATTCCTCTCCACTCTCCAATCACCTTCTCTCTCCCCAGTCCAACTATTCACCCTCACTCTCCATGGCAGATTCCCTTGCCTCCTATTTTACACATGATTGAGATAAGAAGGAATCCACTCAACTCCCTGCCTCCACACCAATGGACTTATTGAAATCTACATCTGTCTGTTCCTCCTTCCCTTTTATATCGGAGGATGAGGTGTCTGCTCTACAGCCCATCCTCCACTGAAGATGAACCACTTTACGTGTGCTTTCAATCTCATCCCCTTCCCTATTCTATTAGAGGACCCCCACTATATGTCGAACTCTTCTTAAACTCTGTATCCTTCCCCTAGCTTTGACTTACTCTTTTCTTTCCCTTGTCAGACAAGCTACTTGTATTCTCTACCTCATCATATGCCATTCATTCAGCCAACACAGTCAAACTTTTGTGATACACAGGGGCAAAAATAAAACAGAAATGTGATTCCCCTCAGAAATTTAAACTCTAAAATCAACATACAATGAATAAGTAAGAAGACAGAACAATTTCCAGGTCAGAGAGAGACAACAACAGCAAGGCAACTGGTCCATAAATCAGCAATATCCATCTGGGAGAAGGTACTTTAGCCCATGGACTTTAAGTATTTTAGTTCCATAGTAAGGAATGCATTGATGCTGGCACAGTGTCACTTACATTCTACGATTCACCTCATTTTGAATCCTGATTTTATTTAGCTCCCCCTGTAAGGTCTCCCTGCAGAGAGAGAACCTCTCATTTCAGGAGAGTTCAGGGCTGGAGATACAGATTAATTTCCCTGCTTAAAACTATTGCACTTCACAAAGAGAAGACTAGACACGGCAAATCTAAAAGTTCATAATCTAATGTTAACGGCAACACATTATTTTTAGCAAAGAGAAATAAATCATTCATTTTTAACAGGGGTTGCATGTCAGGACTAAAAGAAGAAATGATATATTGTTACCATCAAGAAGTTATGTAGAGATGTACAGGTTGCATCTTTCTCAAACATTAGAAGGGTTTTCTGCATCAGGTAAATTGCTTTGGATAGCTTATTCTTCCTTATTTTATTCATTACACTTAATTCTGTAAAAGCAAACAAACATTTCACCGAAAGGGCAACATAAAAACTATCTTTAAAAAATGCGGAAAGACAATTTATCCAAAACTTAATTACCTGTAAAACAATCAGGACTTCCAGGTTTTTTTGGCTTTTCTGGACCTTTGGTAGATATATTTTTGCTAACAGTTGGAGTCTGCAAAACTGAAGAAGAAGAAGAAGAAGGAGAAGAAGAAGGAGATTGTTATCACAATTAGGTTTATGTTCAAGAAAGGAAATATTTTCTAAACACTAAAGAGTAACTATTTGTAAAATTATTGCTTCCTCTATCATGTCATCTTTTTTTCATTAATAGATAAAAATTCAAACAAATCTAATACAGTTTCATCATTAAATTCTCTTTTATTTGCTACTGTATGAGAAGATCAAGAATTTTTAAATTATAATAATATTTGATTTTCTATTTCACCTTAAATAAAATTATCTTGAAGCTTGATAAATAGGGTCCAACCAACTTTTGTTCACTTTCCCCCTTCATAAACTTTTCAAAATTGCTCCATCCATGGTTCCTGCAAGAGCTCTGGGTACCACATGAAGACCTCCATTCTCTTCTATCTGTGGCTGATAAAATCAGAGCCTCTCTCAAGATTTTCAACTGACACACAAATTATTCCCAATTGACTGTGAGCAGTGAGAGATCCTGGTGTGCAACTAGGACTGACCATCACGGTGGTCCAGGAAAGAGGTAGCAGGATGAGGGAGAAGAAAGTAAAGGTATGCTGGTCCAGGGAGATGGAGAATATTACACTGATTCTTGATTTTCCAGGTCTGGCCCTCAAGAGACCTGGCAATATATTGTTTCTCTCCTTAAAGGTACATGAGTGTACCTGTAGTAACCTTACAATAAACCCCTTTTATTGAGGTTTAATTATTTGTGCTAATGCACATGAGTCACCATGGGATGGTGATTGATTGATGAAAAGATGCCAAAAGACACCGTTAAAGGATATAAGGTTTCTTTAATGGCAAAGGATAAGGAAATTTATCTTCATGGAAATAGCAACACAAAGCGGAAAATAATGCATCTTTCTCTCAGTACCTAGGGTATTATAAATGCTAATTAAGTGATAGCTCTCATGATTATAATCACTGGAGATAAGAAGGATGAGATTGCAAGAAAACTCTGAATGCCCAACACAGGAGTCACATTTAAATGCCACAGTCATCAATAGACAACCACCGTAAAGTTCTTGAATAAGAATGACAAAAGCAGTATTTAGGCAACATTAATCAGACTGCAGCATACAAGAGTGAAGAATGACAGGAGAAAAAAAGTGATAATCTGTGCTAGGGTGGCAGTTCAATAAAGCAGAGAAAAACATCAAGCAGATCCAGAGATATTGCAAAGAAATAATAACTAATCCTATGTAAATATGTATACACACACACACACACACACACATATATATAGAGAGAGAGAGAGAGAGTCAACTACAAACTGGCACTTGCCACTGGCACTTGCCAGCTACCTCTACAAGGATTAGATCATGTGCTGCTGCAGCTGCTGACTTTCAACATCCCCTGAAAGGAGCTCAGGGTGGAGAGCAGAAATGAGGCTCTCTGTGCTCTGGGAAAAACTGGTAGAACAGGTCTTCAGATAGTTAGGTATTTTCAGGAGTTGATTTTATGAGCCCAATTCTTGTATCCCCTCATATCTAGAAAAGCACTAAAATCTTTCATGGTGACGGCTGCTCCTCGTGACTAGCAGAAACCTTCTGCAAAAAAATATGTGCTTCATTCCATGTACTCCCCGCCTTCACCAAAATCACATATATACTGACCTTCCCCCTACCTCTTTGGAGCAGTTTCTCAGAGCTATCTGAGATGCTGTCTCCCAGGCTATAGTCCTCATTTTGCCCCAAATAAAACTTAACTTGCAACTCTCATGTTGTGCATTTTTTTAAAGTCGGTTATCTATATATAGATATATAGGTATCTATAGATATATCCAAAATATATAAAAAAACTCAAGCCATTTAATAATAAAAAAATCTGATTTTAAAATGGGCAGAAGAGGGCTTCCCTGGTGGCACAGTGGTTGAGAGTCCTCCTGGCAATGCAGGGGACACGGGTTTGTGCTCTAGTCCGGAAAGATCCCACATGCCGCAGAGAGGCTGGGCCCATGAGCCATGGCAGCTGAGCCTGCGCATCCGGAGCCTGTGTTCCACAACGGGAGAGGCCACAACAGTGAGAGGCCAGCGTACCGCAAAAAAAAAGAAAAAAAAAAAAAAAAAAAGTGGACAGAGGAACTAAATAGACATTTTTCCAAAGAAAATATACAAATGGCCTACTAGTACATGAAAAGATGCTTAACATCACTAATCATCAGGGAAATGCAAATCAAAACCACAATAAGATATTACCTCACGCCTATTAAAATGGCTATCATCAAAAAAGACAAAAGATAATAAACATTGGCGAGGCTGTGGATTAAAGGATACCCTTATACACTATTTGTAGGAATGTAAATTGGCTAAGCCACTATGGAAAACACTATGGAGGTTTCTCAAAAAATTAAAAATAGAACTACTATATGATCCAGAAATCTACTTCTGGGTATATCTCCAAAGGAAATAAAAACAAGATCTTACAATATCTACAGTCCCATGTTCATTGCAGCATTATTCACAATAGCTAAGATATGGCAACAACCTAAATATCCATCAGTGGGTGAACGTATAAAGAAGATGTGACACACACACACACATACACACACACACACACACAGTGGAATATTATTCAGTCAGGAGAAAGACATTTGCACTAATATGCATGGACTTTGAGGGCATTATGCCAGGTGAAATAAGTTACACAGAGAAAGACAAATACTGTATGGCATCACTTATATGTGGAATCTAAAAAACCCAAACTCATAGAAACAGAGAGTAGAATGGTGGTTACCAGGGGCTGAGGAAGTGGGAAAATGGAGAGATATTGGCCAAAGGGTACATAAGATGAATAAGTTCTGGGGACCTAATGTACAGCATGGATCATAGTTAATAATACTGTAGTAGACACTTGTAAGTTGCAAAGTGAGTAAATCTTGAATGTTCTCACCACAGAAAGAGAAACGGGAATTGTGTGACATGCTTGAGCTGTTAGCTAACACTATGACAGTAATCATTTTGCAATATGTTAGTGTATCAAATCTACACGTTGTACACCTTGAACTTACATGATGTGGTATGTCAATTATATCTTAATAAAGCTGAGGAGAAAAAGTCTGCACTCAAAAATTATTTAATTAACCAGCATTTGATTAAATTTGTTTAGCTGTATATATGATGGGACATCTGAGTGTATTCGACAGAGATCAGAAGTCATGTTAGGCTGGAACACTCAGTTCTATTCTATAATTACTCAGTAATTTAAAATGAGGAAGTGGCAGTTAAATGAATATTGACTATATAATCATGCCAGGAGTAACTTGGCTTTATCAAAATTTAACCTCAAACAGAAGAGATTTTTAGACCTAATAATATTTTAAATCTTATCCTGAAACTTGAGTAGTTGTGTTTCTATATGCACACTAGAATTACTATCGGCATTTTTTTTTTAATGTTTTGACCTCTTTACCTAAATAATGAGGCAAAAACAACTTAGATCCAACTCATCTGTCCTCTCACACTGCTGTCAGAGATGTCTTTCTAAATTTTTCAATAGCTTCCAAGATAAAATATAAACGATTTAACCCTTCAAGATCCGTGATCTACCTCTCTAGGCTTATCTGTGTCAATCTCCCATGTGTGCTCTTTACTGCAGCCATAAGAAAATTCCAGCAGTTTCTAGACTTCACCATATAATTGTTTGCTTCCACCTTACTAAAAGTTGCTTTCTCCATTCAAAATGACTGCCTCCTTCTCAATTTTCTTCATAAAGATATTTATGAAGATAAAGATAGCCTTCTGGTCAACTATCACTTCTTCCAAGAAGCCATCCCTGACTTTCTTGACTGTTATACTCTTCTGTGTGCCCATATCAAACACTCTGAGCCCACTTCTATTGCATTAATTAACCTTGACTATTATAGTTGGCTTACTTATCTAGAAGCTCAAAATTAAAGGCTGTGTCTTATTTGGACCAAGCTTAATATAGTTCCTAGATTTGATAGAGACTCAATAAATGTTTGCTTCATTAAATTAATAAAATATCAATAATTTACTATAACTCAAGCAATTTAATTTTTTAGAAGTTTACTGATTTGCTATGCAAGGTGTAAAGAAATAATGAAACATATCTATTGATATTTATCAGAGAAGTAAGAAAAAATAAAATGATGACATTTATCTGGAAAACACCTAGTCAACAACAACACTGTTTACAAATTAAATTGATTCTGTACTTGAACTTGTCTTAAAACTGATTCAGAACAAGTTATTTGCTTTGATGGCTACTACCTTGCAATTGGTCAAGAAGCACAACGGCCATTCGGTGCTGGGCTTGAATTAGTTCAAGATGCAAATCCATTATGAAACTATTCGGTGTGACTGGTTTGCACATGTCTGCATCTATACCGTGGGTGTGCTTCGGCAGAATTGAAGTAAAAATTAAAAAGGCATATGGTTATCAAAACATACTAAAACCAGCTCTGTCTTATTATCATTCAGGTTATCACTTTACTCTTAGCCATTAAAGTCTGCTCACTTCTCAACTCTTTGCAATCTGGCTTACACACTAAGAAATCTGCTTTTCAAGTTCACCAGCAGCCTCTTCAGTGACAGATTCAAAGACTCCTCACACTCCTTGATTTCTTCTGGGAAAAAGGGAATATATTTCTGGCCTATGAGAGGGAAGCCACCACAAACCGTGCTTTACTTACCTATGTGCAACGCCAGCCCTCTTCCTAGTTAAGTAAAATAAACCTAATATAAGAGTTTCTCATTCTCACCGTGGCATAGCAATGGTCAACCACTGATGATCCATTTGGCAAAGCAGTTAACATGCAATTCAGATTTATCCCACCAATGGCTTTTTCAAGAAGTTCATAGGCCAAAAATAACTGTTCCTCAGGTTTTTTCTAAAGGAATTTTATAAACAAAACAGAAAAATTAAATTTAAGGGAAAATCATATACAACACTTCCCAACTTTTTAACAATAATTCAAAACCAAATAACAAATTTAAATAGCCTATCCAAGATCAATGACATATTTCTTACTAAGTATATTTGCTTTTGATTAAACGTGCAATACTATTAATAAAGGTAAAATAATAAATACAGTTCATCATTTTTCCAAATATTAATTAAACTTTTCAAAAACATGTATATAACTTCCTTTTATGGTTTTCAAAATCCTGATGGTACCAAATGTATAGGTAAATCTTAAAAATCTAACTCATAATTTGTCATTTTCACATACTTTATTTTGAAAGTTAATTTTTTTGGAATCTCTGAGCCGGAAATCTAGACTTGGAGGCCATCAAATCCAATGTGATTTTCAAAAACTAAATAACTTCTAATATAATTATCCTCACAGAGAGACAAATACAGAGAATAACATAAAGAGCAACCAGCTTTGTTCAAACTTTCTAATTTTGCATTTTTTCTTCAGAAAATGTTTAGGAAATAAAGCAAACACATACATGCAGATCACTGAAATCCCCTGTATAACTGTTTATAGTGACTCTCCTCTTCTCTGCCCCTAGAGGTAGTCACTGTCCTTGAATTTGGTTTTTAACCATTCTTTTGCATGTTTTTAAACTTTTACTACATGTGTATGTGTCCATTAACAATATACAATATCACTTTGCATATTTTTAATTCTCTTGTAAAATTCTGCAGTTCGCTTTTTTCACTCAACCATATGTCACTGAAATCTTCTCCTGCAACTCAGTGTGTCAGTCAGGGTTTAGTTAGGAACACAGAGCAACTCGAGGTATTGCAAGCAGAAAGGGATTTAATGCACAGAACTAGAAGTGTCCATCACTGCTGGAAGGCCTGGAAGAGCAAAGATCAAGAAAGCTGCCAGTGATGAATTTACAGGAATCTAAGAATCCAGGAGGCAAGTGACAACCTCAAGTGTCTACCACGCTGAAGCAAGTGAATTGCAAGGGCCTGCTCAGCGAGGCTGGTCAATTAACTTCTTCCATCCGCCACTGCAGAATAAGAACTCTCTCTTCCCTTGTGTATTACAAATTCATGCAAATGCCCCTCACTGGAAGACTAACCTAGAACCGTATGGAAATGAGATGGTGGGAAATGTAGTTCCAGGTTTTCCCCCTGTAGTGTGAAGGTGACTCTAGACGTGGATGGCAATGATGCCAGGCTGACTCTAGTTCAAGCCCACTTTAGCTCACTCACCTTCACTGCTACGATGAAATGGTGGTGTGCTGAGGACTACATCACAATTCACTTATCCACTCTTCTGCTGATGGACATTTAGATTGCTATTACTAAAAGTGTGCAACGTATTATACTATTCTGATACTTCCTTTACAGTCCTTATACCTTTCCTTCTGCTCTTCTTTTTTCACACAGCTGTCTAAGGCCCCTAGGACATTTTGATCAGAAGAATGACAGATATCTTTAAGTTGTTACATCGATATAAAGGGACTGCTTTTCATCTTTTACCATAAGTGTAACAGTCATTAAAGGTCTTGAATGATACCCTTCATGGGATACAGAAGTTCTCTTCTATTCCTAACTTGTTAAGAGTTATTTTTTAAAAGGTGGTTGTTGAATTTCGTCAAATGCTTTTGTTGCAGCTCTTTATCTAGTGAGGTGGTTGTTATTTTCTCCTTTTCATCTGCTAATGTGGTGTACTGCATTACAGATTTTCTAATGTCAACTCATACTTGCATTCTGGAATATACATAACTTGATTACACACATTAAATATATATATATATAGACATGAATCTCCATTCAAGAATCACTGGCTCATAAACAACAAGCTCCTACCGTATAGCACAGGGAACTATATTCAATGTCCTGTGATAAACCATAATGGAAAAAAACATGAAAAAGAATATATATATGCATAATGAATCACTTTGCAATACAGCATAAATTAACACAACATTGTAAATCAACTATACTTCAATAAAATTTTTTTAATTAAAAAAAAAAAAAAAGAATCACAGGCTCAGGGAGAATCACAACCCAAATAGTGTAAATTTGAAAAACGGACCTACATGAGGGCAGGTCCAGATTATTAGGAAGAGAGACTTTCTCCCGTTTACTCCACTTTCAGTACCCAAACTGAGAAACCTCAAACTGAGAAACCTCCCTACCAAAGAGGCAGATATTTTTCTAGTCGATGGTTTACTAAGATGAGTCTTGTAGGCTCTGACTAAATGTGTGAGTCTGAGTTCCATGCCCCATCCTTCATGTGCCCAAGGCTCATCTCTTGTCCCTAAATGGTTGTTAATCTAAGTTTCTTTGTAACTGAGCCCATCAACCTACTGCAGCATCTATTCATAAACTTACCAGTTTGGTTTTCAGTTCCCCTTTCTATTTTGGCCCCTGGAATTTACCTTACTTTCTTGTGAGCTCTGTGGTGTACTCAAGGATATTTGCTCAATTCTGTCCAAAATTTCTAGGTGTTTTGTAGGAAGAGGGTTTTCAGGTCATCTAGTTTTCCATTTTGCCACAAACAGAAGTCTCTAAGGATACCTCTTAACACCAAGGAGCTTCAAAGACCCCACACACATACCCACATTCTAACACTGTCATCATCATCACCACCATCATCTTTGTCATCATCACAGCTAATACTGAATTAAAACACGTTCCAAGTATTGGGCTAAATGCTTCATATGGACTAATTTTTAAATTACCATAATCCTATGAGGTACTTATTAATTATTAAAACTTTATAACCCATTTGTCAAAAATAGCTATGTATTCAGTAAAACTTTAAAGTAAGTTTTTTAAAAATATAATCACAATAGCACCTTATGTATGTTTTAAATAGTTGCACGTATACATGCAAGATATAAAATTTATCCCACCTGCAGACTCTGCTAGGTGAGCATATGGATTTTGGACTCTCCTTACAATAAATTCTCACTCTTCCCCACTTCACTCCCTTCCAAATAGGTCTGAGACTCTAGGTTGAGATTTAGTGCCCTTTGCGAAACATAAGGGAAAAACTGAGTTGCCACCATGTGCCGGTTACTGGTTTCCACAATGTTACCAACAGCTCATTTGAACTGTATCACTTAAATACTACCAGTAGAATAGATACTATTGTTATAATTTGACAGATGAGGACATTTATATTCAAACAGATTAAATAGTTTATTCAAGATCACACAGTCAACATTAAAGTCAGGATTCAACTCCAAGTCTCCCAATACCAACTGCTATGCCCTTAGACCACACCAATGAATCACCCTTACTCCACCTACCACATGCCCCAGTACAGCTGAGCAGGTAGTGTATGGCACAGGAGTCATCATAGACTTCTATATTTATGTTGATAATTTCCCAGCGGAGGGCAATAAATCATATCAAGGAAAGGGTGCATTTTTCTAATTTAAACACAGTAGCAATAGTTCATAAATGGTTTTCAGTTTCTTCATGGTCATCTTCTAAGAAATCCATTTCATTTAGTGCCTTTAATTGCCAGAATGTTTCCATCCAAGCCAAAACCTAGCACTTTGTAACACCTACTAGTATTCCTATTCCTGCCCTATGAAGCTTCAAAGAATAAGTGCTAGTCCGCTAAGCCAGTAATTCTTAAATTCTAGTTTCCCTAAGAATCTACCTGGCAAACTTTTAAGAACCTCACACCTGAATTATAAACTTTTAAGAACCTCACACCTGAAATTACGATTCAATACGTCTAGAATGGGAAATAGGAAGCTACATATTTAGCAAGCACTGTAAATGATCCCTGGAAAAACCATTGGCAGACAGTTATGCCCCCTCAATCTCTTATGCAGTTCAAACATTCTCTGTTCCCAGTTTAAGACTTCTCAGCTCTCTCTCTTTAGAAGACACAATACAGCATAAAGAACTCAAAACTGCATTCTCTGAAACCTATTATTAGAAGATGAACATTACATTCAAGAAAGTAAATTCAGAATGCTCCCCCAGTCCTCTGGTACATTCAGGATATTTTATTTGTCCCCAATTTCTTAGGACTTGCATTTTTTATGTATTAGAAGAAAATACTTTATACAAATATCCTGAAGACACTTTTTTTTTTTAATCAAGAGGCAGCATAGCATAGTGGCTAAATGCCTGAACTTTGAAGGAAACACACCTAAGTTCAAATCCATTTACTGTGCAACCCTGATCAAGTAGAATGTAGTAGTGAAAATGATCACTATGGCTACACAAATCAACTTGAGTCAATCTCAAAAACACAGTACTGAGATTAAAAAATGAGCTGCAGAAGAATACACAGTGTATGACACCATTTACATAAATTTAAAAACAGTACTCTACTGCTTAAGGATACAAACATATGTAATAAAAATACTAAAATGCCTGAAATTTATAATCACTCTTCAGAACAGCAGTTACTCCTAGGTAGGGGGAAAGACAATGTGAGCAGGAACAGTTAGTGGAGGAGTTGAGTTTCAACTGTACTAGCTATGTTTCATTTCTTAAGAGTGATGGGGGAATGACTCTTCATTATAATATTCTTTATAATTGTATGTCATATGTTTCAAATCAATTTTTCAGAGAAAACATAGTAATCATGAGGATTAACATTTAGCAACAGGAAAAAGTGCTGGTGGATTCATGTTAAGAAAAAACATTAGAATGTTACTATGTTAAAAATGTGTCTTCTCAGAGCCTAAATCAATGCATGCCATAGAGCAGGCTCTCAAAGAGATTTGTTGAATTAATGAAAGAAAACAGATTATTGTGTTTTGTATTAGACTGAACTTTACATACAAATTTAATAAAACAGCAGTAATAAAAAAAATTGTGAAAAAGAGGACTTCCCTGGTGGCTCTGTAGTTAAGAATCTGCCTGTCAGTTCAGGGGACACAGGTTCGAGCCCTGGCCCGGGAAGATCCCACATGCCGCAGAGCAACAAAGCCCATGCACCACAACTACTGAGCCTGTGCTCTAGAGCCCGTGAACCACAACTACTGAGCACATGTGCTGCAACTACTGAAGCCTGCAGGCATAGAGCCCGTGCTCCGCAACAAGAGAAGCCACCGCGATGAGAAGCCACGCACTGCAACAAAGCGAGTAGCCCCCGCTCGCCGCAGCTACATAAAAGCCCACATGCAGCAACAAAAGACCCAACGCAGCCAAAAATAAAATAAATAAATAAATATTTTTTTTAACTGTGAAAAAGACTAGTAGAAAATATAGAAAATGATAATGTTTAGGTCCATATAGTGAAATTACAGAATTTTTTCTTCATGTTTTAGTACCTTGAAATGCCCTCAAATGTTAACACAACTTTTGTAAGTTAAAATTATAGTTTTTTAATTAATCAGGTAAACCAAAATATAGATCACTGGCTTCCTCTCTAGAAAAGTATTTTTCAACTGTAGTCCATGAACATTAGCATCCTAAGTAGGTAAAATGAGTTTTATTTTCAATAATGGAACATATGGTATTCTATATCTCCTTCTTGGAAAACCACAGTACTCATGAGTAAATTAATGCCCCTGAGAAGTCATACAGTAAGGAAACTATTGTGTTTAATTCAAGTCAGCCAGGGTTACTTGACCCTGGCATCCTTTTCTGAAGGGTAGTACTAGCATCACATAGGACAGAGTTTGCAAAATGCTATTCTAGTTCTTGCCTGTAAATAAATGTTTATTACATATATGAGACAATTCCCTAGGCTCCCATTCAGCTATACAGGTCAACACAATCCATGATGTACAAAAAGAATTCAAATATAGTAAGAAAACTATCATCAAAAAGAAGAATGGCCATTTGTCTCCCTCATCTTCTATCTTCTCTTAAGCTAACATTCAGTGAGAACTTGCCACATGCCAGGGACTGTTCTAGGTGCATTTTTAGCAGGTAGTAACTAATTTGATCTGTCAGAGGTAAATGCTAAGTAGGACATCTCTGCTCTGTAAGTCTATGAATCACAACACATTCAAAATATCAATAGTAATGTAACTATAAATCCTCCTAAGATGCTTTATCTAGCTTATTTTTGGAGCTGATTAGATTTTTTTCTAAAGTAAAAACAAAACGTAGAAAAATGTCCATATAGTTCTCAATGTATACAGAAACCATAATTTCTCAGATATTAAATATTCAAAATTACTTCGATAATTAACCATTATATATTTACAAATTTAATATTATTTGAAAATTAAAATTCATGTTTTTAACTATATTTTCTAAAATATTTTGCAATACCTTTAATATTGGAAGAGTTTCCACACTCCCTTTTGGAGCCCCAAGGGATTCACTAGTCCCTTTCCTTAAAGGTGTATCTGAAAAATAGAGAGAAAGAAAGAAAGAGAGGAAAGAAGGAAAGAAGGAAGGAAGGAAGGGGAGGAAGGAGGGAGGGTGAGAGGGAGGAAGGGAGGGAGGGAGGGAGGGAGAGAAAAAGGAAAAGGAGGAGAATAAAAAGAGGAAAAATAGGAAGAGGAGGAGGAGAGAGTAGGAGAGAGAGAGGAACAAAGAGAAGGAAGGACCAGAGAAAATAAAAGGATGAAAGAGAAAAATGGAAATATAACAGTGAATCATAACCATAAAGAACATTACGCTAGTTAACTTTTCACCCATGATTTTAGAAATGATTCAACACTTAGAAGTTGAACAACAAATTATTTCTGCCACATAATTACATTTTGTCTTTATATAAGTCAATTTAAAAGCATCTTGTAGTGCTCGCTTCGGCAGCACATATACTAAAATTGGAACGATACAGAGAAGATGAGCCTGGCCCCTGCGCAAGGATGACACGCAAATTCGTGAAGCGTTCCACATTTTTAACACAGTATTATGAAGCAATCATACTCCAGTAAAGATCTATTTAAATAAATAAATTAAATAAACTGAACACTATATTCAACTGTACACTTGAGTTTGAAATACAATCAAGATAATAAACCTATCCAACACTCCTAAAATTAAAAAATAAATAAATAAATAAAAGCAGCTTGGAATACAACAAACCAACTCAAAAAGCTTGATTATCAGCAAGGTTATATTATGGTAAAGAGATCGGTCTTTCTATATATTCTATAGAAAGTCCACTGAAAAGCACTCAGCAAATAACAGTAAATTTAGACAAATGTCAGAGAAGTCTGGCTTGAATTAGAATATAAATAATAAAAATGTATATGGCAATGCTAGTTTCCTAGTCTAAAAATTATTCAGTAATTCCAATTAGACAATGAATTATTTAATAAACAGATGAATAAATAAACATCTTGAAGCAGATTATCATAATTAACATACAAAAAATGACTTGAATTTTGTGTTTTATGGGCCAATATGATAATGAGAATAACATTGTTGTAAAAGTTATAAAAATTTATATGTCTAAATGGGGACAACTGCTCATGACATAAATGTAGATGTTTTCAAATTTACAAATGGACTGTGCTCTAATATTGATTAGTTCTTTAGAAATAAAACATTTTAACAAAGGATCAGTATAATGAATTGTATTTAGCCCATTTATAATTGAAGAATATAAAACAATAGTCTCCCAGAAGTAACTAGTAAACAAAATAATAAAATTGAATAAGAAATAGACTTTTTTTAAAAAAGTAATCATTGGACCTTTTGCTTCCAGTAACAGATAATCTGGAAACATTCTGCTGGCTAGGAAACTGGAAAAATACACTTTTTTTTTTCATCTGCAAGCTAAGATGCTAATTTCAATACAGAGTCAGGATCTTGGGAAGGAAGTAACCTCCGGATCTTGGGAAGAGAGTCCAGGAGAACACAGCAACAGAGACTGGTATCCAGGGCCCACCAAGGGTGAAAAGCCAAAAGGGGCCACATCCTAGGAGTCAGAGTAACTGAAAATAGGTCGAAGAAAGAGCATCTCAGCTTTAAATTATCTTAATCTCTCAAATTGGAATAATGGGACCCTGGAGTAGTAGTGCCTTCATGCATCTGGTAAAAGCAAGCATAAATCTTCCCCAGAAGAACAGATCATCTAAGGCTTTAAATTACTTTTACAAAATATTTAGCAAATATAGAACCTACCACATAATCAAAAATAACCAGAGTAACCAAACAGTCGATGAAGTAAGTTCTTCATTTAAGGTATCAATAGAATAAATGCAGATGGAATGACAGAAGTTAGAAGCCCCTCATGGCTTACTTACCCCTCCTCCAGTAGCCTTCAACCAATGACAGATAAAGGTACAAATACCACAACCTCCCAGTTCTCTGAGGCATGTTCTATACAGTCTCCTAGAGGTCCCTCGTGGGAATAAGCCCTGTACCCACAACAGCAGCCTTCTCATGAACTTCCTGTACCTTGTATTCGCTTCCTTTCCTTCTCTGTCTCATTTCACCCCACCACCCTGCTTCCCTGGATCACATTCCAAATAACTACTACACTCAACTCCTTGTCTCAGAATCTGCTTCTGGGGAAACCAACCTGGGAAAAGAGTCAAGCTGACAACACCTGAACTCACCGGTAAATCTTTACATCATAACAAGTGGGACAACCAGGCATTGCATGGCTCCTGATGCAATGCAATAGGGAGTATGCATGAAGTATGCTCGCCCAAAAAATATAAGATGCTGGCAAGAATACTTTTTGAAAATGTATCACCTGAATACAAGCAACCTGGTAGATCTAATTACCAGGTAGAGAAACAAGTTAATCAACACCACAAGAATAGAAACAGCCAAATCCAGTATGTGGGAAATCCTACAGGGGGATAATTCAATTTCTTCGGGAGTAAGGAGAGGGGGAACTGCTACAGGTTAGAGAGAGAGACTTAAGAGACACATAAGAAAATAAAATGTGTGGGAACGTTTGGATCCTGATTGGAACAAACCAACTTAAGACATTTTTAATACAATCAGGGACACAGGAATTTTTTACTTATTTTGTAAGGTGTAATAACAGTAACATGGTGGTTTTATAAAAAGAAAACAAAACCTTATCTGTTAGATAGATAGACCAACACACAACACATACACACACAACACATACACGTGTATATGCTGAGGTATTTGCTGGTGAAATGACATAATGTCTGCTTTAAAACACTCCGGGAAAAAAGAAAGTGTTGTCAGGAGAGATGAAATAAGATTAACAAAATATTCATAATTATTGGTACTGGATGATGCATACTCAGTGACTTATTTCACCTCTCTATATTTGAAATTCTACATAATAAAAGTTTTTAAGAAGGGAAAAGCATTTTAAGACAGGATGTATCAAAAACATGACTTCAAGCCACTGAAAGTGTTAGATAGCCAGAGACCTCTAACCAGTGGTCCTCAAGTTTTGACGTGTATCAAAATCTCCTGGTAAGCTAATGAAGACCAGGAAGGTCCAGGCTAGTCGAAGTATGATAAGAATTTTTAAGAAGTTCCCAAGTGATACTGATACCGATCAAAGTTTGAGAACTACGGCTGTCAAATTCCATCTGCAAAGCTGCACTCAACAACCGAGAATAGGCAGAGCCAGATTAGCAAATCTCTGAGAAAACAATTATTACAGTAATTATTACCAAATCCCTCACACGTCATACACACTCTGTAAATGGGGTGAAATGGGAAAGTAGACACCCACATGTCTCCCCCACCTCATTTTCTATATGGGAGTTACCTAATGAAACAGATAATTCAGGGGTTCAACCACAGGCAGAAGAAAGAAAGAGGAGGGCAGACCAATCCTCTGAGAGAAGTCACCTCCTGGAAGGAGAACAGAATAATGGCAGGAAGGGGTTGGGACAGGGAGAGGAGGAGAATGAGTGGGAAATGGAGCAAACAGAGGAAGAAGATAAGAAGAAAGGGAAAAGAAGAGAGGCAACAGAATAAATGAAGAAAGAAGGAGAATTTTCAAAGGAGGGAATCAGAAGAGAGACTTAAAAAGGAGACAAAAGGTAGAAGGCCATGGATTCATTCAACAAACATTCATCTGAGCTCCTCCTCTGTGTCAGGCAATGTGCTGGTACCAAGGATAAAACGGTGACCTGAACACGCTCTCTTCCTTCATGAAGCATCACTCTAGTGGGAAATGGAAGGGGAGGGAGTAGGATAAAAGGGAGGAGAGACAAGAAAAGAGGAAGAATGGGGGAGGGAGAGAGACAGGGGTAGGTGGGCATGAGGAACGGAGAAGGGAAACATCTGAGTGAAGACAAGACACAAAGAGTTTCATCTGCCACTGAACCACAGAGCATATGATCTTTTTTTAACATCAACTTGGTCAAACCTATATCATTTCTATCTTTGATTATACATCATCACTGAAGCACAATACTGAAATGCCTAGTTTCCATAAACAGATGTTAACCAGTAGTATGATTTATACTTATATATTCATATGTATATATATATTAATGACCTCATATTTTTTCATTCAATATTTTACCTAGAAATTTTTTAAATTTTCTTCTTGGGTTTCCTAAAGACTCCAATATTTCACTTAATCGTAATGCGACCTCTGCCACCACCACCACCTCAATGTCTTCCATTTTATAGCAGTGAATTATTTCATTTATCTGCCACAGAAGATAAACCCACTAAAAAGAGAAAATACACAGTATAATCAATTGAAAGTAGCTACATTGTAGAAAGAGTCACACTTTGTAAAACTTAGTACTTCCTTGAAATCACCATCTTCTAATCATATGGAATACTATACAGGTACTCCTTATTAGTTGATCTTAATTGTAAGTAATATAAAGATCAATAATCCTAATAAGATGATATTTAATGATCTATCTGTTGATATAAATTCACAAAGAAGATTTACTTAAGCTTATAGTCTGCATATCTATAGCCATAATGGAAAATTTATCATATGGTTTATACATAAATATATATATATATATATCAGTGAAGATTATCTGTATCTTCAAAATTCTCATTCTCCCTTCAAAAAGCAGCGGTTAAGATCACTATCAAAGGCATCCAAAATAGTGAGGGGGAAGCGGATGTTTCAAGTTCCATGCTGGGTGCCTTGGAAGCTGTCTTTCATGTCTATAACCCCAAAGCTTAGCACATAAAATTAGCCATCACAGTTTGGGAGCTAAAATGAGAAAACAACATTTATGCACCCACATCATTAGTTTATTAAACTATATGATAAAATCATGCCCATGCAACCTTACGTAGCGAATCTTAGGAGGCCTCAGAATCATAGAAGACTGTGTTACTGTTAAAATATTCTCTCCTAAGTTTCCAGGTTATAATAGTCACCTGTTCTACTTTCTCCTTTCCAAAGGAGAGAGCTCAAAAATATACTATTGATATTATTACCAAAAAAACTGAAATGCCTTACTTGTATTTTCTATTATTAACCTTCTTAATGAATATATCCAAGTTCATATAACCTTAAACATACTGTATTTACTCCTCCCTGAAAAACCTGAAACACCTCCCTGCTTCCCAAAATTAAACTGAGGCAGAAGTGCAGGGAATACACTTAAAGGAAAGGCTCACTCACCACTACATTTAAAGAATAGTATTGATAATTATGAGGGTGGGTAAATAGGGAAAATTTAGGTTTGAAATGTGCATCACAAATTAAATTAGCAATAACAAAAAGCATATGAAGAGAAACAAAAAGGAATACTTTATTAGTACTGATTTTCTGGGTGAATTTTGCATAGTCATTTCCAGACACATTGACCCGCTGAATTCCTACTTTGCACTTCTGCCATAGGAACATTATCATGTCCACAACGATTTCTTTATCAGGCTGAGCATTCTGAAAACAAAAGTGGTAAAGTAAATTGATAAGAACAGTAAGATATAGAGATATAGGTAAACAACATTTAATGTGTGCCAGGCAACATCCTCAGAGCTTTATACTTATTGCAGTGAACTGAATGTTTGTGTCAACTCAAATTTCTTATGTTGAATTCCTAACTCCCAAAGCAATGGTATTAGGAGGTGTCTTTAGGAGGCAACTGGTATGAGGGTGGGGCCCTCATGAATGAGAATAGTGCCCTTATAAAAGGGACCCCAGAAAGAGAGTGAGAGACTCCTTTCTGCCAAGTGAAGACACAGCAAGAAGACAGCCATCTATGAACCAGGAGGCAGATGACGCCTTGATTTCTCAGCCTCCAGAACTGTGAGAAATAAATGTTTGTTGTGTAAGCCAACCAGTCTAGGGTATCTTTGTTATAGAAGCTCAAATAGACTAAGACATATACCAGCTCATTTAATCCTCATAACAACCTATGAAGTGAGTACTATTACTATCATCCCCACTTTACAGATGAGCAAACTGAAGCACAACAAGATGAAGTGGTTTTTCATAAGATAAAATGAAAGAAAGTAGCAGAGCCAGGATTCAAACCCAAGAAGTCTAGCTCTAGAGACCTCACTCTTAACTGCTCTAGGCTACTTGACCTCTCTAAAAAGAACAGTTCCAAATACTTTTAGGCAAGTTATGTAAACCTACCAGTTTCATCCAGATTTGAAGTGTGTATATACTTCTTTCTTTTTAAAATTTCGGTATTAAAATAATAAAGAAGGGACTTCCCTGGTGGCGCAGTGGTTAAGAATCCGCCTGCCAAGGCAGGGGACACGATTCAATCCCTGGTCCAAGAAGATCCCACATACCGTGGCGCAACTAAGCCCGTGCACCACAACTACTGAGCCTGAGCTCTAGAGCCCATGAGCCACAGCTACTGAGCCCGCGTGCCACAACTACAGAAGCCTGCACGCCTAGAGCCTGTGCTCCACAACGAGAAGCAACAGCAATAAGAAGCCCGCGCACCGCAATGAAGAGTAGTCCCCACTCGCCGCAACTAGAGAAAGCCCGTGTGCGGCAACAAAGACCCAACGCAGCCAAAAATAAATAAATAATAATAAAGAATGGAGAGGTGGAGAAACTAATAAGGGGAAAGGGAATGGGGAGCTGGGAAAGGTTATGGACAAAAAGAAAAGAGAGACATGAAGGAACTAAACTGAACATCACACTGGATATCAACAGATGACCCAAATCAAGTATATCTCCTCTCAGTTCAGTTACTTTGGCTCTTTCCAAAAGGAAAATAAAGTTATTCACTGTATATGAACTAGAAAGATAATGAGTTTATGATTAAAATATATCAAACCTCGAGCTCCTTTGGGGCAGCTCTAAGACTTATTTCACATATGCAGGACCATAGTACAGTGCTTGGAAACATAACAGAGCTCAAAAAATGTTTACTGAATTGAACTGAACTAAGATACACATGGTTTTTTAAAAAGCAGAAAGATGAAAATTTCATGCACTTTTCAGCCTTGATTGGAATTTTTTGGTTTGGTTTGCCCACGATAATAAGTATATTTGCTATCAAATACCTTTCTTTCAAAAATTAAACACCTGTCACAGGTTATAACAAACTAATAAATGAAGGAATAGAAAATATTATAAGAGTGGAACTTCTCGAGTCCCTTACTGTGTTTCACTTACCTGAACAATAGTTAATATAGTGCTCTATAATTGTGGTTTTCAAACATTTTTTTATAGCAGTAAAACCAAATTTTCAAAGGAAACTCCCTCAGAATCTCAAAAACTAATAGGAACAGCTTAGGGTGTTACGGCCTAAAGCTGGCTCCTGAGGAGCCTCAGAGAAGCTCGGGGCGGGGGTGGGGGCGGTCCCTGGAATTCAGTTTAAAACCAGTACTATACTAGTTTTGCTTAAATATCCATACCCACAAATCATCATTTCTAAATACTGGCCATTGTGTGCTAAGTGACTCCAAATAATAACCAGGCTTTGTACTCAGGGACTGGAAGGCAGTGTTTTAAGAATATTAACTCTCACTAAAACCACTGCCTCATTTCCTTCATCATTAGAAATATAGCTAACCTCCTCAGTGCTTTGTGTCCACCTAGAGGGGTGGGATAGGGAGGGTGGGAGAGAGAAGCAAGAGGGAGGAGATATGGGGATGTAGGTATACATATAGCTGATTCACTTTGTTATACAGCAGAAACTAACACACCATTGTAAAGCAATTATACTCCAATAAAGATGTTTAAAAAAATGCAAGAAAGAAGAAAAACTATACATATATACAAGAAAAAAATAAGAAAATCATATGTTAGAGAAAATAGATGTTAGAACGAGTCTTAAGTTTAAGAATAAATCTGGCAAAAAAAAAAAAAAAGAAATATAGCTAGCCTTGGAATTTCCCAAGAAGGAAGAGACTGACACCCAAAATGATGACAATAATAAAAACAAATTTAAAATTACAAGTCAGGGTATAAATTGATCTCTTCTTCTAATGATTAAACAATACAGAATTTCAGCAAGGTGAAATTCCTGTGATTTTTAAATCTGGCTTTAAATTAAGTAAAAGAGCCTCCTTTGACACTATTACAAATTATCCAAAATAGCTTTTTCACCTGTGGAGAGCCACAGACACAGGAATACAAGGTTGCCGCCAAATGGAAAATGTCTTCTGAATATCCACAAGTCTTCACAGAAGTATCTCAATTTATAAAATACAGGAAAATGAAACAAAAAATTTCGTCACAAAATTTCAAATAGAAAAGGCATAGAAACACAGAAATTCTACAAAAGTGACATAAATGATATCTGGGCAAATAGTATATCAATAAGACACTTTAAATGCTTCTGTATGAAAACTAATCTAAGTAGGCTCTAATTCAGTTAAAATGGACTATTAATATTTTCATTAATCTGCAATCTGTATGCCAACTATGTCCATAATGGAATTGAGAAGGTTTATAATATTAAAACAGATAGAGCAGTTGAAATAAAAATAACAAAGGTATCTATTCAGAAACCATTAGAAAAAAAAAAAAGCATCGTTACTTGGTACAAATTATTTACCACAATTTAGCAGCCATTCAATGCTAAGAATATGATAAAACATAAAAGTATAGGATTAAATAATTCTCTAAAAAACAGAGGCTGCAGATTTTCAATTATATACACAATGACTTTTAAGACGTAAAAAGTTTTAGAATGGAAAACTCTGCATGCTGGAAACAGAGAGGAGACCACCAAACCTTCCCTTACCAAAGTGAACTGATAGATTTGATTTGCTGCCCTGCTGGCCTCTCACTGATAAGGTAGCAGCTAAGTAGAGCCTCATTCTTCTGCTCAAAACCATGACTCAAAATAAAATCCAGCATCCTTACAAGGCCTAGGAACCTGCCAGACCAGGCACCCAGCTATTTCCCTGAGCTCACCTCCTACCGCATTCTCAAATGCCAGCACCACCACTAGCGCACTCCAACCATACATGCCTCCTTGCCATTCTTTCAACAATCAAGCACACTCTCACTCAGGGCCTTTACACTTCCTGCTCCCTCTGCCTTGAACATTCTTTCTCTCACCTCACCTGTAGAGAGCATATAAAGTCATCTTAGTTTTTCAAAAATGCAAATAAATACTCACCATGAAGAGCAATTTTTTTACCGTTAACTTGACTTCCTTTGTAGTTTTCGAGGGGAAAGATCAAACCTTTGTTTCTCTTTACGTTGATTAAAGGTTCTATTGCAAGAAGAAGAATTAAATCTTTCTCTGCTTTCTTTGACTCTGGATTATCCTGCCTCTAAGAAAAGTATATCCCACAATTAATTACTTCAGTGTCACGTTAATAAAATAAAAACAAAGTAACTATTTTGCATATATTACCTGGAGAAAATCAATAAGCTGCCCAGCTGCAGATTCAAATAAACTCCACTCCTCATAAGTAAAAGCTAGTTTTATAAATTTTACAGCAGCATCCACAGAAATAACATTTTTCCTTCTTATAATAAGTTCCAAAAGAGAAGACTTTGGAAAATCAAGCATGCCATCTGCACTGGTATTTGACACTAGAAAAAGAAAGAGAGGGGTTTGGATGTCATTTGTGCAAAGAAATATTTACTAAGTATTAAATGTCAGATACTGCCAGGCTAGGTAAACAACGGAAAAGACGCAAACACAACCCCTACCTTCACAGAGCTCGCACGCAGGTGGGAGCAACAAGGAATCTTAGGGGGCAAATATCTTGGCGCTGTGTGGACAAGAAAGAAAGGCATCGGACAGAGGTTTGGAGTAGGAGGTCGGTCAGGGAAGGCCACCCCAGAGGGAGGAACATGGAATCTCAAAAAGAGAGGATTAGCAAGAGTTGACTAGTGAAACAGACAGCTAGAGATTACAGACTGGGAGCTCGGAAAAGAGATCTCAAATAGGGGTATAGCTTTAGAGTCATCATTACATATCCACAGTAAATGGGCAACAGACGGCTGCCTAGGACAGAGCAGCAAGGAACCCCAACAAGTAAGAGAAGGGCCGCGGGAGCAAAGGCTGCAAGGGAGAGCGTTTAAAGAGAAAGGAGTAGTCAACAGCAACAAATACTACAGAGAGCAAAGGGAAGAAAAACACTGACTTTCAAATTGAACAATAAGGAGGTTATCCCTGACACTCTCTGTCCATGACAGAAGACCGCCAAGTACAAGCAGGAAGAAAAGAATTTGGGACAGTGAAAACAGACAACTCCTTCAATAAATCTGACTCTAACAAGAGGAAGAAATACAGGGGAGGAAGCTGGATAGGGATGAAGGGCAGTCTGCAGAGATTAGGCCCAAAGACCTAAAGAGGAGGAGAAGGAACATTCCTTCCACTTTAATGACAGACAGTGGATGAAGGTAAATTTTCAGGTGTGGGTGAAGGAAGTCAAGAGAATTCTCCTCTGAGATCTCGTACCTTCCTTGTGAGGAAAAGATGAGCCCAAACTGCGGCACAGAGGCTCCTTGCCCTCAGATGGGTGCACACACACACACACGCACATCCTAAGCTCACTTAGATAATCATGATGATGTTACAAACAATTTTATGAAAATTTTAAGATACAGATAAAATCAAAGTACTATTTACCAAACAGAAGATTTTTTTAAAATGAAAAGAAATTCTAAATCATTTTATATCTACGGAAGAAATGTAATCCATAGTTAAAAACATTTCCACAAAGAGAATTCCAGGTCCAAATGCCTTCACCAGCAAATTCAAACATTTGAGAAGAAATAACACAAATCTGACACAAACTCCTCCAGATAATAGAAAAAGAGGGCAGAACTCTCAACTCTTATTATGAGGCCAGCATGACCTTGAGAGCAAAACCCAAAAAGGATATTATAAGAAAGGAAATCTCTCTCATGAACAGAGAAGCAGAAATATTAAACACTAGCAAGAAAATCAAGCAATATATCAGAAGGATAATCCTCACTGCCAGATTAAGTTTATTCCAACAATATGGAGTAATTAAAAATTAGATAAGCAATCAATGTAATGTACCACATTAATAGAAATAAAAGACAAATCCATTCGATTAACTCAATAAATCTCAATAAACCCATAAAAAAGGTTTTGATAAAATTCAACAAATATTCAGGATTAAAAACATACAAAACTCTCATTAAACCAAGAATAAAAGAAACTTCATTAATCTCAAACAGGGTGTCTAAAAATATCCTTCGGCAAATATCAAAATTAATGATAAAATACTGAAAGCTTTCCATCTGAGATTATAAATGAGACAAGGATATCTGCTATCACCACTTCCATCCCATGTTTTACTGGAGAGCCTATCCAGTGCAAAGTAAGTCAAGAAATGCAAGAAAGAAGAAATTAAAAGGTTAAGAATTGGAAAGAAACATAATTGTCGCTATTCACAGATCATATGATTGTATACATAAAAAATCCAAAAGAAAATCTACTAATACATTATCTGAATTATCCATTGAGTCTAGCAAGGTTGCTGAATTCAAGATCAGTAAAAATCGGTATCAGTTTCTTAGGTATGGACTACCATGCTAAAATTTTTGTTATTCATGTTCTACCATAAAATATTATTTTAACAACATATTTACTTATTAAAAGTTCTTTTCCTGCTATAAACAGTTCTGAGACAACATCACGAACTTCTACTTCATCTGTAACAACAGGTCCAGTTTGTAGTGTTCGCCGATTTGAGTCAGAGAGAGCCTCCAAGACAGCCAGAAACCGGGATGCAGTGCTATCAAACATCTCATCCAACAACTGTTCTGTGACAGTACGTGGCCACGGCAACTGGAATTAAAAAAAAAAAATACAGCTCCCTTTTTTAAAGTTCCGCGATGTTTGATAGTATAAGGCGAAGACAAGTAAGGTGAGCTTCATTAACGCTAGAAGAGAGAGTGGTTGGTCTGTGGATGAGAGATGGCTGCTTTTATGGTTTTCATTTTTTGAGGTGTCACTCCAGACTTTATTAAAGTTTATTTATGTCATGCTGCCATTACATCAAAAACGTTGCCATCTCTTTATATGTTTGTGTTTCCAGAGCAGCCTAAAAAGGCTGTTTATTAATAAATGGCAGCATCAGTCTCTATATGGTTTGTAGTACCTCCATGACAGCCTTTAGGAACTGATACTCAAACTTTGGTTGCCTCAAAATCTCTCAGGAGCTCTTTTTAGATTCACAGACCAAATCTCCAGAGATTCAGTGAGTCTGGGTGGGACATTTTTAGTAAACACTGGAGGTAATTCTAGTGCAGAAGGTCCCCAAACCCAAATTTGAAACACTATTTTATAGTATAAATAACAGGTCTTATGGTAGCTAACTCTAAAAAAGAGTTGACCAGCTGTATACAAGTAAGCCAGAGCCAGTTAGAGCCGCGTGCAAATCCCTAGCCACTGTGCTTTGTGTCGGCCCAGAATGATTTCACCCCAAGCAGATGGCCTGCCTCCACACTTTAGTCTTCTCTCTGACAAATGACCTGTTCTCTGTACTTAGATTACCAGGAAACAAGAAAGGTAGCTCTAGCTGGCTTTTCTAGAATCCATGTCCAGTTAGAGGATATCCATATTTCCCACAATTTCCTTGCTTCATTCCTCTTCCTGGGGCAAAGTCAGAAAGACGGAAAAGCAAAAGCAGGGATAAAGCTGCTTTGGACTATTTTTCCCCAAACAAAAACTTCCCTGCTTATTAGCTTCCACGTGCTTTCAACCCTTAGGTTAACTGACATGTTAAAAACCTCAGTAAAGCTTAAGCTTCATGCCCTGCCCTCTCCTGCTTTACAAACAGACGCCAGGGTTTCTTCTAAGATGTTTGCTATGGGTTAAAACAGAGCTTTAAAAAATTATATGTAAACAGCATAATAAACTTTCTAATAATTAGAAGTATTCAAAATGAAATGGTAAAACGTAAATAAATTACAGTGAAATTGTTTTTTAAAATATCCTAGAAAAACTAGCAAAAAGTGAACTAGAGCTATAGATTTATCATAGCTATAGATGAATAACAAGCAAAAGATTTTAAAATATAAATATTTAAAAGACCTACAAAAAAATATTTAAAGGAAACACAATTAAAAAAACACTGGATTGGGGCTTCCCTGGTGGCGCAGTGGTTGAGAGTCCGCCTGCCGATGCAGGGGACACGGGTTCGTGCTCCGGTCCGGGAAGATCTCACATGCCACGGAGCAGCTGGGCCCATGAGCCACGGCCGCTGAGCCTGCGCGTCCGGAGCCTGTGCTCCGCAACAGGAAAGGCCACAACAGTGACAGGCCCGCGTACCGCAAAAAAAAAACAACAACACTGGATTGTCAAGCATGACAAGCAAAATATTAATCTCTATAAAAACAATAAGCCTGGTGGTGGGATGAATTGGGAGATTGGGATTGACATATATACACTAATATGTATAAAACAGATACCTAATAAGAACCTGCTGTATAAAAAAATAAAATTCAAAAAAAACTGTAGGCATAATGAAAAAAGAAATGAGCCTATTCAAATACATTTTAAAAATTAAAATCTCTAGTAGATAAATGGTCAAAGCTGTAAAAGATAATTCACCTGAAAAGAAAATATAAAGAGTAAACACAAATATAAGGGAAAGTTGGATCAAAATAATAGTTAAAACAAGCCACTTTATGAAAACTGAATTATTTTTTAAATTAAGAAATAATAATATCAAAATGATAATAGCTTGTGGTGGAATTGGTACATGTGGACTGTCACCTTGGAGTACTTGTTTCGGAAATCGATTTGGCAATATATATCAAGAGAAATAAAAATGTTTGTCTAACATTATTCAAATTCTATACCTTGAATTTTACCCACAGGAAATAAAAGAAAGAAAAAATAATATACCTGAAGATGTTGATTACAGCAATATTTATAACAGCAAAGAATGGGAAAACAACTAAATTACTAGTAATAAAAAATATTAGACAAATCCTGGTACATGTACTGCATAGGGTATACTAAACCATCTTTTAAATTGTCAAGATGGATGAGAAGCTGAATGATATAACCCATGCAGTCAGTTCCAACCCTAAACACCATGGCTTCCATGACATCGGTGCCATAAGATGTATTATGTTAAATCCCCAACATAATACATCCACTTCATTCAAGCTCAGTCTCTCACTGTCTCACTGTTCACCAAAAGTCGTTGCTTACTTTTGCTTCCAAGCTATGTTCATGCTCTTGTCCTTTACTTAGAATGTTTTCCCCCCTTCTCCCTGTCTAATCAAATCCCACTTGTTATTCCAAAGCCATTCAAAAAAGAACTTCAGGGCTTCCCTGGTGGCGCAGTGGTTAGGAACCTGCCTGCCAACGCAGGGGACACGGGTTTGAGCCCTGGTCCGGGAAGATCCCACATGCTGCAGAGCAGCTAAGCCCGTGCGCCACAACTACTGAGCCTGCACTCTGGAGCCCATGAACCACAACTACTGAGCCCGTGCACCACGGCTACTGAGGCCCGCGCGCCTGGAGCCCGAGCTCCGCAACAAGAGAAGCCACTGCAGTGAGAAGTCCGCACACTGCAATGAAGAGTAGTCCCTGCTCGCCACAGCTAGAGAAAGCCTGCGTGCAGCAATGAAGACCCAACACAGCCAAAAAATAAATAAATAAAAGAAAGAAAGAAACAAAGAAAGAAAGAAAGAACTTCGACTTCATCTTTTCCATGTGCCACCACTCTTGAACCACAGTAGGCCTTCGATACATGGCTACTGAATGAATGAATGAAAAATAAATAGTAATAGCTCATACAACTGAGGACCTACCATGTGCCAGGAACATTCTAAGGGCTTTACATGTAACTCATTTAATCACCACCGTTATTTCCTTCTTAATTCTTATCACAAGCTATAAGTTACTTATTTATTATGTAATTTTTCCACTAGAAGGTAACCTCTACGTATCTTGTTCACAGAGCAGGTACTTTAAAAATATGTATTGAATGAATCACTAAATGGTCAATCACTAGAAGTCTGAATTAGCAGTCTTATAAAACAATCCTTTGAAAGTCAAAATGATTCACTGTGAGTTAACAACTGTCCTATGAACTCAGAAATTTTCTGTAAAATAGATTTAACGCACACTGAAATACTTTCGTTTGTAGAAACAGTAAAACGATTTCATAAATTTAAAGCAGAACATTCTGCAAAATATGCCTCCTGCTCTCTAACGAACACTATAGCATTACTACTTAACAATATCAGATGCAGGCTATTCAACAGCTCATCCAAGGAACTGTCTATAATTTGGCAAGCTACCACCCCCACCAATTACATACTACTGGTCAGTAAGGGATATGATTTGAAAGGAGGTACGAACTACATGCCTGGGATCAGTACTCAATTTATCTCAGAGACACTAAGTAGCAATAGAAAGCTACCATGTCCAAATATTTGTATTTAAATATGATTTATTTAAAAGAAAAAAGAAAAAAAAAGGGCTTCCCTGGTGGCACAGTGGTTGAGAGTCCGCCTGCCGATGCAGGGGACACGGGTTCGTGCCCCGGTCCGGGAAGATCCCACATGCCGTGGAGCGGCTGGGCCCGTGAGCCATGGCCGCTGAGCCTGCGCGTCCGGAGCCTGTGCTCCGCAACGGGAGAGGACACAACAGTGAGAGGCCCGCGTACCGCAAAAAAAAAAAAAAGAAAAGAATTCCTCTCAAATATTGTAAGAAGAAATGAGGAAAGAGAATGGCAGTCACTGGAGTAGTTAGAATACACTGAGCTAGAGACCTGGGTTCTGGTTCCGGTGCCGCCAGCAGCTGGCTTAAATACTCTGGGCTTTATTTTCCCCGTCTGTAATAGAAAAGGACTGAACCAAATGATTTCTAAAATTCCTTCCAGGTTCTGAGATTCTACTACTCTTCTGTCAGAAAGTGCTCATCTTCTTCCCCCTCACTTTCATTTTCAGTCCCAAAGAAGCTCACAAGAGAGTTTACAACTGTCTAGAATGATCAGGGAACACTTCAAAGAAATACAGAGCTGGGACTTAAGGAACACTGAGATTCAGAATGGCCAGGGAGAAGACAGTGGGAGAAGGAGAAAGGCAGAAGGGAGAAAGGGCAGAGGATCCCACAGGCATATCTATGTCCCACTCCTCTCCCTGGGAGCCCTTAGTGCTGTTGGCCAAACACACCTGTGGCCAAGAGGGGCCATGTGAGGAGTTCTGAATATGTTAGAAAGGAGGCTGCTGTCACTTCCATGCTGAGCATCACTGCCTGTGTGAGGTCCTCCAGAGCTCTCTTAGGTGCCCTCTGGCAGAACGACCCGGCAATTTTCCAAATGAGGACTGCTCCTCAACCTGGCCCTGAGCATCGGTCATGAGCAGAGCTCCTGATAACTATAATAATGTTTGACTCCAGTGGGAAATAAATTGCTTTAAGCCACTGAGACATGGGGGTTGTTTGCTGCTCCAGTATAACCTACACCCTAAACGCTCCCAAAGGTGAAACCAGAAGCTGATAAGAAAAGGTGCCTCCACCTCTTCTCCATCCTCAATGCCTTTGAAGCTGACACCAAGTGGTCAAAAGGCCTCTGCAGCACCACTCAGAAGCCTGTGCATTTGAACCTTTCCCAGGCTCTTCAGCTTCTTGGCCTTTCATGTTACAAAACTGGGATTGTGCGAAGGTACAAAAGCTTTGAGAAAGGGATGAAGCAAGGCCGTGTCCAAATTGGGAAGGCATTCTTCTATTTGCCACTGGTGCAGGGATTAGGGGCCAGGATTTAATACTTAGTGTCTAGGCTTAAAAGACAGAGAGGTATAACACAAACGCACTGCAAAAAGAGTCTAAAACAGAGAAGACATTCTGAGACTTACAGTTTGTGCTTCCCTTAGGTTAGCTCTTATATTTGGTCTAAAGAAGCTTTTGTTTCTTCTTCTAGATTCAAATACTCCCCTTTTGAAGATCATGACTGCCATCTGCCTCAAAAAGAAGAATTACATATGAAGTAACAGTGGGATGTACTTCTCAACTACTAATATTAAGTACTTAATCATTTGTAGAGTACAGTAAATTTCTGTTATTTCATGACATTTTTATACCTTTATCGTGGCCTCTCTGTAATATCCTCTGGATTCTTCCTGTGATTGTGAGGAACTCATTAATTCCAGTTGCCTTAACTCATCAATTTTAGCCAAAGCACGCCGAGCAAATGCCTACATGCAATTAAAATAAATTTAATTCATAGTAAGTTAGAGTATAGTGATTAAAAATGTATCAAGACAGTATGTTTTATTCTCCCAGACGTTTGATTTAATTGGTGAATTAAACTCTATGCTGATGCTGATTCTTTAGAACATGGTAGCTATCCGGTCAATCATTTCCGAGAAGCACCACTAATTTCTGTAAATCTAAAGTTAATAAAATGTTGGATATACTAACTTTATGAATTAATTCAAAAAGTAAGGAAAGTCAAATTCTGGGCTAAACAGCAGCTTCATATAGACGATCACTCCTCTGGCATTGTACACACGTACGCACACAGGCGCACGCGCGCGCACACACACACACACACACACACACACACCCCTCCTCAGTGCTCTTCTCAAATTCTAACCTTTCTACCAAAACAAGCTGTATTATCTATTCAATTGTTCACACTGTCCACTAAATTGTGAGGTCCTTAAAGGGTCTTATTCATTTTTGGATTTCCAGTACCCAACATATAGGAAGTATTTATTAATATATGAGGAAAGGAAGCAGGCTAGCTTATTTAATCAGTTCACCATTATTATAATTCTTTAGCAATAACAGCAAAACAAGTTCAATTCATGCAATTTATTTTACTAGTTCTTTGAAGTACTTTATAATTTATGAGTTTTCATGAAGATGCTTCTAGAACACAATAGTAACATAAAGGGTTACATTTTCCAGTAAGAAAAAATTCCAATAGGAATCAAATGGTCAAAACTCTGCAAACATTTCGATCCCTGATAAATTTAATAGCTATAGAAACATGCCATCACTAGTACACTAAAACTACGCATGTATGGTGAGCAGTTTCTAGAATGTATCCTAGGCTAGAAAAAGTATCCCACAAGGGCTGTATTAAGCTGTTCTCCTGCTGAAATCCAACCCACCCTGTACTCACCAAGCTATGCACACTGGTGCAGGGACAGGTTCGCCCAAAGGAAAGGGTGCCTGTTTCTAATTCTCACCAAGACCCCATCCACTGACAAGCCAAGTACCACATACCATAATGAGAGTACCTGTTGTCATCTGCACAGAGGTGTGGCATAGACCAATAGAAGCCCCAACCAGTTAAGTTATAGTTCAAATATTCAATCAAAAATATACATAGGAAAAGAGGAAAACTAAGAAATAGAGTATACTAAATAAATGGTAGTAGGAAGCAGAGAAAAGCAAGACAAATGGATGGTAGGTGGCATGGAACACAGTAACTAAACAGGGAAAGAAAGTAGCTTGCATACAAGAATACAATAAGGAAGGGAAGATATCAGAGATCTGATTCAGAAAAGGAGTGAAGACGGTAGAACTGAATAGAGAATAAAGGGGGAAACAGGAAGTGATGTGAGAGACCAACAGAATGGAGAAGTCAAGCAAATTTCTGCAAATAAAGCCTGGGACTTTTGTCTTTGCTTCACTGCAATTCTTTGGGTTTTGTTTGTTTGCTTGTTTGTTTTCTTGCCGCTCATCTAAAGAAAAAAATGCTGAATATGTTGTATTTTTAAATACTGGCATCCTCAGAGTTAAAAGCAGCGTACCTCTCCGTGAATACCAGCCTGGCAGTCATAGTAGCATTGACAGACAGCGGTGTAAAGAGTAGCTCTCCACGTCAAGTACCTGATGGACAGAAGTGGGACCGAGGATTCCATACATACACTGGCCCACAGGAGATATTCCAAGGCCTGAGACAGAAAAAGGGCACAATAGAATGTCTTTTCATTTTAAGCTAATAATGCCGATTTTCATTTAATGTTATCAAATTATGAGTGGTGAGCCCAAGTTGCTGACTACTTAAACTAAAAATACCACAAATAATGAGTCAATTAAAAAAACAAGCATTTAAAAGTAAAAGAATTATCTCAAGAACTCAAAATCTCAAGTTAACCATTTTAGAATGTCTTCCTTCTTAGCTCCTAAAATCCTATGAACTCAGCTTATTTTTATTAACATTTATCAAGTGTCAACAGTAGTCCAGGAGCTAATTCCAACAATGCAATTGTTATTAGCTGGTCTCAAACCAATGTATTATTCTGAAAATAAACTGGCATAACAGGGTAGGGAAAAACAGGAAAGGCTTACAATCTGGGGCCTGTGATACTTAGCAGAAACGGTCCAGGATTAGAAGCAAAAAGACCTGGGCTTCAGTTCCAATTTTGACACCTAGTATCTGTGTCATTTTACTTCTCCAGACCTCAATTTTCTCATCTATAAAATGGATATTTTAGCACATCACTGCAGTACTATTATGGGAAGGAGATAATGTACATGACACACTAGGATGATTTTGACTCAATTGTAAGCCATCCATAAATAATGCCTATTACCAGTGTAATTATTCCGAAGGTACAAACTGAAACAAAATTTGGGGGAAGGGTCACCATTGTTATTGGCCCATCCGTTGGAATATATGTAAGAGCCTCTTGTGCTATTCTATCTACAGTTAAAGAACTTTTCCCCACAATCCCAGTGATAATCCTTTTTGGACATATTTTTCCCATAAAGCCCTGGAAAACACTATTTGAAACTGGGAAACACTATTTGATGATAATGTATTCTGCAGTTAACTTCGTCAATATTTTCCTTTCTTTGAAAATATTCTAGGGACTTCCCTGGTGGCGCAGTGGTTAAGAATCTGCCTCCCAATGCAGGGGACACAGGTTTGATCCCTGGTCTGGGAAGACCCCACATGCTGCGGAGCAACTAAGCCCATGTGCCATAACTACTGAGCCTGCGCTCTAGAGCCCACGAGCCACAACTACTGAGCCCACATGCTGCAACTACTGAAGCCTATGCACCTATGCTCTGCAACAAGAGAGAAACCACCACAAATGAGAAGCCCGCGCACCGCAACAAAGAGTAGCTCCCGCTTGCCACAACTAGAGAAAGCCTGCGTGCAGCAACAAAGACCCAACGCAGCCAAAAAAAAAATATTCTAAAACCTCAAAGGGTAGCCAGGACATGGAAGCAACTTAAATGTCCATCAACAGAGGAATGGATAAAGATGTGATATATATATACAACAGAATATTAGTCAGCCATAAAAAAGAACAAAATAATGCCATTTGCTGGAACATGGATGGACCTAGAGATTGTCATACTGAGTGAAGTAAGTCAGACACAGAAAGACAAATATCATATGATACAGCTTATCTGTGGAACCTTTAAAAAAAGGGGTACAAATGAACTTATTTACAAAACAGAAGTCGAGTCATGAATGTAGAAAAATTATGGTCAACAGTGGATAAGGGGGGAGGGATAAAATGGGAGATTGGGATTGACACATACACACTACTATTTATAAAATATATAACTAATAACAACTTGCTGTATAGCCTACTCAATACTCTGTAATGGCCTATATGGGAAAAGAATCTAAAAAAAAAGAGTGGATATATGTATATGTGTAACTTATTCACTTTGCTGTATACCTGAAACTAACACAACATAGTAAATCAACTATACTCCAATAAAAATTTTAAAAAAATAAAATTTCAAACGGTAAATGGACTGTATTGCCCTTCACTTGATTGAATATTAGAAGAAATTTGGGCTCTGCTCCACATATTGCTATTAGAACTATTACTGGGATGGAAATAAGAATCTATGAGCAAAGTATCTCAGAATATCAAATTCTAAATTCTATCCATGGGAAAATATCAGCCTTAACAAAGCAGTCTCCCAGGACTATTGGGATACTTCCTCACTTGTCTCCTTATCTTCTTAAATACCCCGCTTCCTTAAGCATCTTCCTTAATCCACCAGAGTTATCCTTCTAAAATGCAAATTGAGTTGTGTCACTCTTGTGATTTAAACATTCAATGGTTCCCTATTGTCTATATAACAAAGTTCAAACCCTTTATAGGGCATTTTTTTTCACATCTTTATTGGAGTATAACTGCTGTACAATGCTGTGTGAGTTTCTGCTGTATAACAAAGTGAATCAGCTATACATACACATATATCCCCATAGCCCCTCCCTCTTGCGTCTCCCTGCCACCCTCCCTGTCCCACCCCTCTAGGTGGTCACAAAGCACCGAGCTGATCTCCCTGTGCTATGCGGCTGCTTCCTTTATAGGGCATTTATAGGGCACAACCTAGTCCCTGCCTTCCCCCACCCCACCCCCATTACTCTTGACCTTGCATAGTATGCTTAAAGCTGGTCCAAAATACTTTCCATTCCACAAAACATCTTAATGGTCCAAATATGCATCTCTGCTCACTCTGTTCTCTCCTTCCCCATAAGACTGAGCTGAAACTCTACCTCCACTATTAGCAGTGGTACTTGGACAGTTAAACTCCACGAGCCTCAGGTTCTTCATCTGCAAAACAGGTATACCAGTAACTGTTTTATAGGATTGTTTTCATTAATACATGCTAAGTGCTTAGAACACAGTAAACACATACTAAGTGTTAGCTTTGCTAATGACAATGAAGACAAAGAAGAAGGAAGGGGGAGCATGGGAAAGACAGAGGAAGAGGAGGAGGAGAAGGGGGAGGGAGAGCAGGGGAAAGAGAACTAGCTGCTGAAGAGGACTCTGCTAACATCCGTAAAGAGAAATGCTCTTTGCTTCAATTCTGCCTCTCCTGTAATTGCACTGTATGTATATACATGTGTATCTATACACTGTATATAATTTACATAGATTCTTACATACACATATATATGTCACATCCAATTGCATTAATATGCTCCTGTGTGTGATTCCAAAACCTTACTCTGATCTCTTTGAAAATAACAACAGTGCCTTTTTTGTTATTATATCCCCAGCACCTAGAGCAGTGCCAGGTACCTAGCAGATATTCCCAAGTGCTATTCAATGAATTCACTGAACAACCCTAAAGTCAGCAGAAACAACCAAGGGAGAGTTAACAAGTCGTCTAGATTCTCAAGAAAATAATGATAATAAATTTGGACAACAGAAAAAAGCTCCTCTTCCAATCACAAATTCAGCCTTCAATAACTGAGGAAATAATTAAGGAAAAATAAGTCTGTAGTAGTCAAACCCAATGTGAAAAGGCAAATCATCAAAAAGGTCCAGGAGCTTCACAGGTATAAAGCAAACCCATCAGATTGACAAAGCATTTAACAGTAAAAACAGATGAAACACTGGTAACATTCAGACTCTATTACCATCTTTGGAGCCCTCAAAGACAATGTGTATAACATGTGTGCAAGCAGCTCAGCGGACATCTAAAAGAAAAAAGAAGCCTGAAAAGCCAGAACTCTCCACCGTCTGGTCAATTTTGAGTCCAGAGGAAAGGGGGCTGTTGGAAGCAAAGCGGGGTTTGACACAGACTTGTAATATTCTTTGCTATCCGCTGGGAATGTAAGCTCATCCCACTAGAATGCAAGTTCACCTTAGGAAAGGGCCCTGTCTGTCTTGTTCACACTGTATTCCCAGCCCCCAGAATTTTATCTGGCATGTAGTAAACATGCAACAAATCTCTGCTGACTGACTGACTGAACTTCATTGAAAAGTTTCAGTTCATGATGCTAAACATGGACCTACTTCAGGTAATCACAGGATCAAAGGGTTGAAAATCTATCTAATTTCATCCCCTCCCCAACATCACTAGCACCACCACCTGATGTCCCACACCTTCCCCGCCCATGACTTCCCACCTCCAGTAACAAGGAATATGCCACGTGGCATAAGAAGACAATTCTAAACATGAACTTCTGTAATCTGAAATGCAATCAACCTTGATACACCTCTGGTGCATTCATCCTAGTTATGTCTTCTGGAACAGCACAAGACCACTCAAACCTCAACTTGCAAATCACCGCCTTCCAAGAATCTGAAAGCACGTAGGCAGCCTTCCCTCTCCCCCAGCTCTCTCTCCAGGAAAAAGATCCCCAAGCACTTCTATACCTCCCAGGACTGCACTTCCCTTTCCCATCATGGTTGGTCTTCCACGGCTTTGCTCCAGGTTGCCAAAGTCCCTTTAAAGTGTGTAACTAGACCATAGTGAAAGGAAACTCCCCTTCCCTGGTTCTAGACACTATATCTCTACTAAGTTGGCCTGGGGTCGCTTTATGGCTGTTTTCGTTGCTGCTGCTGTCATTGTTTGCTGATTTTGCCACACAACTGATATGGAATTAACAGTCAGCAAAACTCTTGAATTCCTCGTATCTGCTGCACAGAAATCTTATTGTGGATTTTTACATTCAGGTTGTTGTCTTTGGGGGGAGGTGGAATTAAACCATGTATAAACTCCCCCCCCCTTATATCCACATCTTTCCAAAGTTCTCAGGATTCCTGGTATTAGAAATTTCACATTTCAAAGTAAAAATAGCATCAGTGAACAGCTGTTCACATGATGTTTGGGTTTGGCCTCAGACTTAGCATCAAAGACCCTAAATCACAGATTTTAGTGCCAGAAGGGACCTTAAAAGTAACCTAATCTGACTCCAAGAGACTAAACTGCTTGTAAGTGACAGAGCTGGGGCTGAAATTCAGGTCTCTGGATTCCCAAGTGCAGCAGGATTCTTCCCACTAAACAGGGAAACTATGACAAAAAGGAGAAAAGCCATCATTCCACTTAGGGCTCTGAGAAACCATCATTCAGGTTTTAAAGATGAAATGCCATTTCCAAAAAAAAAAAAAAAAAAACCTCTCTTAATTTGTAGCATTTTTTCTTGCCCCTGAATTATTTCTATTAATAAAAACTTGACGATTTCAGGAGGACTATTGTCTTCATTTAAAAAAAAAAAAAAAGCAACTTTGAAAAACCATATTATAGGAGCCTAGCAAAAGCATGGTTCAGGTGTCAGGTAGGAAAAACACACACACAATTAATCAGCTGAGCCACAGGATGGCACTGCAGCGTCATTTATATCAACTCATACCCTTTGAGGGAAAACACTGAGAAGCATTTCAAAGTTTGGACTTGAAGTTTATGTAACCATATGAGGACTGATCTGACAACCACTGTTCAAGCCACACACTTTACCAAACTATTTCAATTTGGTAAATAGGGAAAACAGAAATCAACATTTTCTTAGAATAAACAGATTCTACTGAATTCTTTAATGTTTGCTGAGTACTATACTACAGTTGTAAATGCCTCAGAAGAAACTACTGCTTTTACCATAAAGGAAAGCAAACTGTCTTATGTCTTTAGGGAAAGAGGCTTAGAGAACTGCCCTCCCTCCATTCGCTAAGCTTATGCTGGTGACCTGCCTCAGCACAAAAGTGCTTCCCATTTGGGGAAAAGCCCTGGCCAGTCTTGGTCTTCAGGATGCCTTCAGTCATGTCAGAAAATATTTCAACATTATATCAGGAGCTCCCACACAACTCCTCCATTTGCAGAGATGAACCAAAATACGGTGGGTCATGGGATATGCCAACAGACACGCCTTATTCTAATGGTGTTGAGAGGCAGTACAGGGTGGCATTGGCTCTGGCCTCCCACTACATCTCTAACTAGATGTGTGACCTTGAGCGAATTAACCTTTCTAAGCCTCAGCTTCCTCGTCTATAAGATAAAGGTAATGATGGCACCTTCTCAAAGTGCTGGTGTGAGGATTAAATGAGATAATATGTGAAAGCGCTTAGAAGCATACCATAGAGATGATAAGCATTCATTCGACAAAGGACAGTGATGGTGGTGGTATCCACCTCATAAGACTATTATGGCATTATTGTGTATGCAAAGCCCTTCGCACAGTACCTAACACAGAGTAGGGATTCAATAATAATAACAAATGGTAATCATAATTCCCAGCTCCTATAGGAATAGGACTTTAGATTGCTCTGGGGTGACATCAAGAAAAGCCTAAGGATTCCACATCTGTTTCTCCTTCTGTCTTTTGCTATAACAGACTTGAACTCTAAAGTAGCTACAGAATCAGGAGGATTCAGACGTGGCTGGACTGCCAAGGGCTTGTCCCCATTAAATGGACCCATCGAGTCCATTTATAGTCTCGGCTCAGGAATCAACTCGTCAGCTGAGGGTCTGTGAATTTCAGGGTGAAAATTAATTTCCTTGAAACTTATTATACTGAACAAACTGAAAGAATTTCACCCTGATCTGAAAGTGCCAACTGTACAGCCACCCACCACCCCCAAATTCTTGCATTCCTCACTCCCCCACTCCCATCCCACAAGATTGGGACATAGAACGATCCTCCTTCAGGCCTTCCTTATTTTGTCAGAGAGAAACTCAAGTTATATGAGGGGGAAAGAAGATGTCTTACAAAGGGTATAAATAAGAAATTATTTTAAGATGACTATCATGTTAAATTAAAATTCTCTCAGCATTAACAAGTACAAACACTAACAGTTAAATGTTGGCACAGACATCTCTGCCCTTCAAAGTTCTGCCAGACAAATGCTATAAGCAGACCAAACTACGATGGCTCCACGGAGCAGTATTTGTTGCTACAGCAAATGCAACAGAAGATCGCAAATTCTTTTTAGGAAATCATCTGGAACTGGATAGAGAATCGTTGGAATAGTCTGTAGGCCAAATTTACGTTATACATGGGACAGTCTCCCCTCATTTTAAGTCACACTCAAAAAGCTGGCAGAGAGTTTGTTCAAGTCACTGTCAGTAATAGAGCTTTTAAATGCAAGGAACAAAAGAGAGAGAGAACACCCAATTAATGTTATCCATTAAGCATGCAAATATCTTTGCTTCTATCTATTTTTTAAGCATTGTCAACTTTTAAGATACTTGGCTGTGTTTTGAGGAAATAAGGAAAAAATATCTGTCCCGAGCGTTAGAATATTCAGAGCAAGGTTTTGCATGCAACTGAGAAGACTAAAGTAGTAGTGTTGCAAATGCCAGAAAGAACTCAAGTATGGTCTCAAGGAGAGTATATTCCCTTCTTGGCCTACATTCCAATGACTGGACAGTGAACACAGGGAATAAATATGTCTCCTGCAGACAGAAGTGCTACCAACATGGTAAGGAAGTCAACAAAAGTGTCAGCCACTTCCTCGAGCTGAAACCAAGCAGTAAGTACTGGTCAGTGAGAATCTTACTGTAAAACAAAGTCAGCTCAAAACTGGGACATAGTTTAAGAGTTTGTTCACCCAACTAGTGTCTGGACCATAAGTACAGTCCAGCTCTTCGAGCAAAATGCAGTCCAAGCTCCATAACAAGACATAAACAGGCTAAGCATAGTTTATCACCCAAACCAGTACATTTTTAAAAGTGAAAGTAGGCACTATTAATACTTACTCCAGGACAACAGGCATAAAACAGGACTGTCTTGGGCAAGCTAGAATGGATGGCCACCCTCCCTAGAGATATAGTTATCAGATGGATGTTCAGTAACGTATTGACAAGTTATGACTAATTTGAGAGACTGAAGGGCACTGGAGAAATACCTATCAATTTTAGAAATTCTTTCTTCTCATTAATACTTTATTGTCTACATTTTTACATGATCATATTAAAGGAAAACTAAAAACAGTAAACCTATGTAAATTCACTAAATTTTGTTATATTATTCACAAATTTTCTTTGTTTAGTATGCAATGCTAACAAAAGTCTTAAGAAAACCAGGAATTACAGGGGAAGATATTTTGTCGGTAAATTCCATACCTTAGAAGAGTGACCTATGATCATCAGTTTTCTGCAAATGGTGTAAATGTAAATGGTACCTAGATGGAGAAAAAGATTAACATGTTTTACAGTCAAATGATGAAATTTTACATTCCAATTTCTGCAGTTTAAGTTGGTAGCTCCCAAAACAAGTGATTTTCTCTTGAGAAAATCTGATACTGGCCAGAGAGTTATAATCATTATAAACTTTTTGTAACTTGTAGCCAAATTACTGAAAGAACTAATATGACCATATTTTAAATATGTTGAAACAGGAAGCTTTTAGTCTCTTTTTTTTTTTTTTTTTTTTGTGGTACGCAGGCCTCTCACTATTGTGGCCTCTCCCGTTGCGGAGCACAGGCTCCGGACGCGCAGGCTCAGCGGCCATGGCTCACGGGCCCAGCCGCTCTGCGGCATGTGGGATCTTCCTGGACTGGGGCACGAACCCGTGTCCCCTGCATCAGCAGGCGGACTCTCAACCACTGCGCCACCAGGGAAGCACCTCTTTTAGTCTCATTTTAAAGGCAGTTTAAGTTTTGAAATATATTGAACAAAAGAGCATTTTAGTAGCATAATTTATGTACTTTGTGGTTTTATTAATTCACATAAAATGTTATGGATTCCCATGGTTTCCTCACAGTTGAAAAACTGAAGATTTATCTCCAAATAAGACTAGAATACACATTTAATCAGATGGCACACAATACGCAAGAAGGAAACTCATAATTTAAAACTCATAATGCATAAAAGGTTGTATTATATTCATTCACTGTCTCATATAATATTTACCCCATTATTAAGGTACGTCCCATAAGCACTCTAATGAAAAACGCCATTTCCGGCTCCTATTTAAGATCATTCAAGTATGATTTTGTTTTAAAATCAAGCCACTAATTAAATGAGGATAGAAGACTATTTTATGGCAGCATTTGGAGGACGAGTGGGGAATGACATCACCATATATCCTTCTGTATACAAAGGACATTATCAGGCTATAAACATAACCCAAAAAACAGTATAATACCATGCTTTAAAAAGGCATGTAATTATAATGACAATCAATCTAAATATTTTCTATAAAATATCTCATCTAAAATTCATAACCACCAAAATTCAACAATTCCAAATCCTATGTTCACGTTTAAACTTTAAAAGCTTCTGAGAAAACAGCATCTGCTCCAAAACACACATCCCTTGATTAAAATACATCTGCAAGCATAATAAACATTACACAAATCAGTGACCAAAAAGTACTGAATAGAATCTTAAACACTTAAAGTACCATAAAGTTCACAGAGAATACAAGTCCCCCACATTCTTAGTGTGCCTGCTCCCATGACAGAGAGTTGTTTATCTCATGTAAGATCCACTGGGGGAAAAAACCACTCAGCTAGTAAGAGCTCAAGCTCCGTATTCTCATCTCGACTTGGCTCTGTTGACCCAACTGTGTAACTGTGTTTTCAGGGGAAAAAAAAAAAAAGTCACCAAGTGAGGATATGCATAGGCAACACATGACTCTCCACAAAACACGTGATTCAGGTGTAAGCCAGGAGTCCAAACATTCAGCAATGGGAGCTGCGGGATTTCAGAAAGCCCCACGAGACCGCCCTCAAGAATAACAAGGGCCCTCTGTATTTCAAAGATGTGCCTTTAACCTTTGCAGCCCTAGTGCACCCTGACTATAACAGAATCCTTCTCTGATGGTTCAGGATCTTGGCCTGGCTCACAGATTCCACGGCAGGAGCCTGATGGAGAGAGTACATGGTACAAAACGGAGCACAGACTAAACCTTTACGTTCTCAGGCTATCTTTGTGAGTTGGTTTGATTTTTAACCAAATCCCTAATACGGAGTTTATTGCCTTGTCACGTGACTCCTTTTCATCTAAGATAGCCACCACCAAAATAATCTTGACTATTTGAGGGTTCAAATGAGTTGGGTTCAGGTTAGTTGAGATGTCAGATGTTATCCAACATTCATTTACCCAGTTAGATTTTGTGAAAGAACGAAGACTGGTTAAATGTCTTAAAAACAAGGGTGTGTGTGTATAATAGTCAATTAAAAGAGTGTTAACGTCTAACTGGAAAGGTCAAATGTATTTTGAGAAACCGACTGCAGGTCAATTTATTTTTTCGTGACTTAAATTCCAAAGTTTTAAAACTACAAGCTCTTTGCACTTGTTAATCTCCCAGTTGGAATGCCCTTCCCCCAAACACCCCGATGTCTCAGTCAGGTGTTTACTCCAACGGCATCTCATCTCAGGTGAGGCCTACCATGACCATTCCACTTAAAACTGCTGCCCAGGACTTCCCCGGTGGCGCAGTGGTTAAGAATTTGCCTGCCAATGCAGGGGACATGGGTTCGAGCCCTGGTGTGGGAAGATCCTACATGCTGCGGAGCAACTAAGCCTGTGCACCACAACTACTGAGCCTGAGCTCTAGAGCCCGCGAGCCACAACTACTGAACCCTCATGCCACAACTACTGAAGCCCGTGTGCCTAGAGCCCGTGCTCCACAACAAGAGAAGCCACCGCAATGAGAAGCCCGCGCACCACCACAAAGAGTAGCCCCCACTCACCGCAACTAGAGAAGGCCTGTGCGCAGCAACGAAGACCCAATGCAGCCAAAAAAATTAAAATAAAATAAATAATAATAAATAAATAATAAAATTAAAAAAAATTTTTTTTAAAATAAAATAAACTTGCACCCAGCCCCAGCCCAGCCTAACCCCTTTCTCGGCTCTACTTTCCTCCATAGCACTCATCACCATCTGATACATCACTTAGTCTTGACTTGTTCATCATCTCCCTGAAGCATTATGTAAGCATGAGAACAGGGTTTTTGTCTGTCGTCCACTACTGTATCCCTAGCATCTAGAACAATGCCTGGCACTTAATAAGTTTGAGATGAATTAACTAAAACAGGAACAGCAGTTAATGACACTAAGTATATATATCTCCCACAATCCAGGAACCTCACTCCTGGGCATAAGTCCCAGAAAACTCTCACACAGGTCTATAAAAGGACAGAGGCAAGGATATTCACTGCAGAATTATTTGTGCAGTTAGAGAGGCAGGGCAAACCAGGTACCCATCCCTACGGGTGCAGAGCTATCTGCCAAATACAATTCAGCAGGCAGAGTTAACAAACTAGGTTTACATATAGCAACACGGCTGGATTCTAAAACCATAGTGCTGAGCTGAAAACTATTTAGGAAACAGGATAAAATCTAGAACACGATTTCATATGTATAAGGAAAAAGCACACACCAGAAAAAGGATGTAGAAGATACAGAAATCGTTCAGCCTTTTTTTTTTTAAGAATATTGGGGGGTTTTGTGTGTGATCTGAAAAGGGTTTCAGACAGGTGCATCATTTCCACCTTTCAAGCAAAGCCTGACTGCAGGGCCCAACCCTCAGGCCTATCACTCCTTCCTGAGTACAGAAGCTCTGCCTGTTCAATCCCTGCCAAGATGTGTGAGCAATCCAGGTGCAGAGACAGCCGTGGCAACTCTGAGGATGAGGAGGCCCAAAAGCTTAACAATCACTGGACTGAAAAATGTCTTCCAGAGTCAGCCTTACCTCTGGTAGCAAATGTAAGGTCTAATTACAATCAAAATGTCAAATGATTTGGGGAGATCAAGGAAGTAAAAGGCTAGGAAATGTACTGTCAGTTGCCATGGATGAGAGAAAATCCAATATGTTTTCTTCCAGGTTATTTTGCCCTGGTCTTAGGCACACAGAACACACTGTTATTACTTTTCTTTCAGGAATATGTTATCCAGAAAACAATACTGTAGGCGACTCATCAGGCGACTCATCGTAACTTCAAATTGTAACTTTAAAGAGAATTTTAGTTGAATTTAAATTGTAAGTCTTAAAAGGAAAAAACAAATGCTACATTTCGACAGATAAGATTCATTTCATGAGACATATATAATACATATATAATGCATATACCTGTACATATGTGTATCTGTACGATGCATATATATGTATGTAAATACACTATACACATACATACATGCACGTTCTCAGAGCTCCTCACTCAAAATCAAGCAGGACAAGAAGGCTGATGCACAGGAAGCCCTGGTCATTGGCCAAGTATTCATGGAGAGGACCAATAAATGCATGATGCTTAGAAACGATCTAACCCGTCCTCCGATCCTTCCCCATTTATATTTACTTACTAACTGTGGTCCCTATTTTGTATATATGTGAAACTGATTATCCCCACAGCCTCTGACCCTCCCTTGAGCAGAAAACCCACAGACATGCTGTATAAGTCCCTGCTCATAAGGACAAACTGAAATATAATAAAAATGTAAAAAAGCCCGCAAGTATCCTATTAGGAAATAACATCTTTATTAAATTGCTTTATAAGAGTGTGTTAGTTTCTGCTTTATAACAAAGTGAATCAGTTATATATATACATATGTCCCCATATCTCTTCCCTCTTGCGTCTGCCTCCCCCCTCCCACCCTCCCTATCCCACCCCTCTAGGTGGTCACAAAGCACCGAGCTGATCTCCCTGTGCTATGCGGCTGCTTCCCACTAGCTATCTATTTTACGTTTGGTAATGTATATATGCCCATGCCACTCTCTCACTTTGTCCCAGCTTACCCTTCCCCCTCCCCATGTCCTCAAGTCCATTCTCTAGTAGGTCTGCATCTTTATTCCTGTCTTGCCCCTAAGAGGAAATGAACATGTTTTAAATCACAAGGTAATCAAGTCACCGTCAAACTTAGTATTTAAATACCTTTCTGAAAGACACAATGAAAAATAAAAGACACTGACATATACCATTGAATATAATCCAGCAAAGTTGCTCCTGTGGCAAAGCCACCTGCATGATGAGCCTTAAGGAGGACAAGATATGCAGACACCGGGCCACAGATTCTTTATTCTGCAGGTTCATGTCACTGTCACAGACCAGCTGGTAGTTGCAAATATTTCTGCCACTTAAAGCATGAAACTGAAACACATGAGGAAAAGAAAAAGAATATAAATAACGTTTATGCAACTTAGGAAAGCACTTCTTAAAATGTACAAAACTAAAATGGAAACGATTCTTCTTAACTGATTCAATAAATTAGTAGAGGTCAATAGACTGAATGTGTCCTCCCAAAATTTATATGTTGCAACCTCGCCGTCTGCCATATGGGGACACAGGGGGAATCAGGCCCTTATCAGACACTGAATTTTCCAGCACCCTGATCGTGCATTTCCCAGTCTCCAGAACTGTGAGCAATAAATGTTGTTTAAGCCATCCAACCTCTGGATTTTTGTTACAGCAGCCTTATTGGACTAACATATGGAAAGAAACACGGTAAAATAGGTTTCTTCAAAGCATTCATTTAGTTAAGATCACCTTTCCTTGGTCAAAAAAATTTTCAAAAGCAAAAAAAAAGTACAAAATCCTACTTCCAAGAATATAGAATTGAATCAATTTTTGTAAAGCCCCACAATGGCATGTTAACATATTAATTCAGATGTAATTATTACCATTTACACAATTCCTTCAGCAAATGTTTGCTGACCACCTCTGTTTGCTAAGCAACAGGGAGTCAAAGATGACGAAGACAAGGCTCTTGACAGAGGGAAAAGTGTTCCAGGCACACACAGTGTTAGGAATGCTTGAGGTGCTTGCTGTGGTCACTGATTTGAAAGTCTTTTTTAAAGTTGGATGAGAAGGTTTAAGATAAATTAGGCTATAGAGGTGGTCCATGGTCAGAACATGGAGAGCTTCCACACCATTGCAAGGAATATGGACTACAGCAAAAGGGCAAATCCAAAGAGCAATGGAGTACAATTATTTGATTTACACTTTAGAAATTAATTCTGACAAAAGTGTGAAAGATGCAAAGCAGATGGAAGACAAAGCTACATGCAGGAGCTAGGAGAGATCAAAGGCCTCTGAGGTTGTCCTAAGAAACCATAATTCAAGAAGAGTCATGTACCACAATGTTCATTGCAGCTCTATTTACAATAGCCAGGACATGGAAGCAACCTAAGTGTCCATGGACAGATAAATGGATAAAGAAGATGTGGCACTTATATACAATGGAATATTACTCAGCCATAAAAAGAAACGAAACTGAGTTATTTGTAGTGAGGTGGATGGACCTAGGGTCTGTCATACAGAGTGAAGTAAGTCAGAAAGAGACAAACAAATACCGTATGCTAACACATATATATGGAATCTAAGAAAAAAAAAAAAGGTCATGAAGAACCCAGGGGTAAGACGGGAATAAAGACACAGACCTACTAGAGAATGGGCTTGAGGATATGGGGAGGGGGAAGGGTAAGCTGGGACAAAGTGAGAGAGAGGCATGGACGTATATACACTACCAAATGTAAAACAGATAGCTAGTGGGAAGCAGCCACATAGCACAGGGAGATCAGCTCGGTGCTTTGTGACCACCTAGAGGAGTGGGATAGGGAGGGTGGGAGGGAGGCAGACGCAAGAGGGAAGAGATACGGGCATATATGTATATATATAACTGATTCACTTTGTTATAAAGCAGAAACTAACACACCACTGTAAAGCAATTATACTCCAATAAAGATGTTAAAAAAAAAAAAAAAGAGTCCTGAAATGGAGCTCTGAAAGGGGGGATAAAAAGAATGGGAAGATTTAAGCCTTGCCTGAGGCAGTGGGGTTTAGTGAACAATCAGAAATGAGAGGTAAGAGTCCTCTCCCTGGGATCTGACCTCCAAAGCCCCGACCCAAGGCCCCGACCCGCCCAGGTGGGTGAGCAGACAAGCCTCTCAGCCTGCTGTGTGCTCAGGGTCTTGGTGCTCTGGCCGGGTATCAGGCCTGAGCCTCTGAGGTGGGAGAGCCAAGTTCAGGACACTGGTCCACCAGAGACCTCCCAGCCTCATGTAATAACAAACGGTGAGAAAGCTCTCTCAGAGATTTCCATCTCAATGCTAAGACGCAGCTTCACTCAATGACCAGCAAGCTGCAGGGCTGGACACCCCACGGCAAACAACTAGCAAGACAGGAACACAACCCCACCCATTAGCAGAGAGGCTGCCTAAAATCATAATAAGTCCACAGACACCCCAAAACACACCACCAGATGCAGTCCTGCCCACCAAAAAGACAAGATCCAGCCTCATTCACCAGAACACAGGCACCAGTCCCCTCCAACGGGAAGCCTACAAAACCCACTGAACCAACCTTACCCGCTGGGGGCAGACACCAAAAACAACAGGAACTATGAACCTGCAGCCTGCGAAAAGGAGACACCAAACACGGTAAGTTAAGCAAAACAAGAAGACAGAGAAATACCCAGCAGATGAAGGAGCAAGGTAAAAACCCACCAGACCAAACAAATGAAGAGGAAATAGGCAGTCTACCTGAAAAAGAATTCAGAGTAATGAGAGTAAAGATGATCCAAAATCTTGGAAAGAGAATCGAGAAAATACAAGAAATGTTTAACAAGGATCTAGAGGAACTAAAGAGCAAACAAACAATGATGAACAACACAATAAATGAAATTAAAAATTCTCTAGAAGGAATCAATAGCAGAATAACTGAAGCAGAAGAACAGACAAGTGACCTGGAAGATAAAATAATGGAAATAACTACTGCAGAGCAGAATAAAGAAAAAAAGAATGAAAAGAATTGAGGACAGGCTCAGAGACCTCTGTGACAACATTAAAGGCACCAACATTTGAATTTTATGGGTCCCAGAAGAAAAAGAGAAAAAGAAAGGGACTGATAAAATATTTGAAGAGATTACAGTTGAAAACTTCCCTAATACGGGAAAGGAAATAGTTAAACAAGTCCAGGAAGCACAGAGAGTCCCATACAGGATAAATCCAAGGAGAAACACACCAAGACACATATTAATCAACCTATCAAAAATTAAATACAAAGAAAAAATATTAAAAGCAGCAAGGGAAAAGCAACAAATAACATACAAGGGAATCCCCATAAGGTTAACAGTTGATCTTTCAACAGAAACTCCACAAGCCAGAAGGGACTGGCAGGGCATATTTAAAGTGATGAAAGGGAAAAACCTACAACCAAGATTACTCTACCCAGCAAGGATCTCATTCAGATTCAACAGAGAAATTAAAACCTTTACAGACAAGCAAAAGCTAAGAGAATTCAGCACCACCAAACCAGCTTCACAACAAATGCTAAAGGAACTTCTCTAGGCAGGAAACACAAGAGAAGGAAAAGACCTACAATAACAAACCCAAAACAATTGAGAAAATGGTAACAGGAACATACATATCGATAAATACCTTAAATGTAAATGGAATAAATGCTCCAACCAAAAGACATAGACTGGCTGAAAGGATACAAAAGCAAGACCCGTATATATGCTGTCTACAAGAGACCCACTTCAGACCTAGGGACACATACAGACTGAAAATGAGGGGATGGAAAAAGATATTCCATGCAAATGGAAATCAAAAGAAAGCTGGAGTAGCAATTCTCATATCAGACAAAATAGACTTTAAAATAAAGACTATTACAAGGGACAAAGAAGGACACTACATAATGATCATGGGATCAATCCAAGAAGATGTAACAACTATAATGTTTATGCACCCAACATAAGAGCACCTCAATACACAAGGCAAATGCTAACAGCCATTAAAATGGATATCAACAGGGGTTTCCCTGGTGGCGCAGTGGTTGCGAGTCCACCTGCCGATGCAGGGGACACAGGTTTGTGCCCCAGTCTGGGAAGATCCCACATGCCGCGGAGCAGCTAGGCCCGTGAGCCATGGCTGCTGAGCCTGCACGTCCAGAGCCTGTGCTCTGCAACGGGAGAGGCCACAACAGTGAGAGGCCTGCATACCACAAAAAAAAAAAAAAAAAAAAAGGGATATCGACAGCAACTCAATCATAGTAGGGGAATTTAAAACCCCACTTTCACCAATGGATAGATCATCCAAAATGAAAATAAATAAGGAAACACAAGCTTTAAATGATACATTGAACAGGATGGACTTAATTGATATTTATAGGACATTCCACCCAAAAACAACAGAATACACTTCTCAAGTGCTCATGGAACATTCTTCAGGATAGATCATATCTTGGGTCTCAAATCAAGCCTTGGTAAATTTAAGAAAACAGAAATCATATCAAGTATCTTTTCTGACAATGCTATGAGACTAGATACCAATTACAGAAAAAAATCTGTAAAAAATATAAACACATGGAGGCTAAACAATACACTACTAAATAACCAAGAGATCACTGAATAAATCAAAGAGGCAATTAAAAAATACCTAGAAACAAATGACAATGAAAACACGACGACCCAAAACCTATGGAATGCAACAAAAACAGTTCTAAGAGGGAAGTTTATAGCAATACAATCCTACCTCAAGAAACAACAAACATCTCACATAAACAACCTAACCTTACATCTAAAGCAATTTGAGAAAGAAGAACAAAACACCCCAAAGTTAGCAGAAGGAAAGAAATCATAAAGATCAGATCAGAAATAAATAAAAAAGAAATGAAGGAAACAATAGCAAAGATCATTAAAACTAAAAGCTGGTTCTTTGAGAAGATAAACAAAATTGATAAACCGTTAGCCAGACTCATCAAGAAAAAAAGGGAGAAGACTCAATTCATCAGAATTAGAAATGAAAAAGGAGAAGTAACAATTGACACTGCAGAAATACAAAGGATTATGAGATTATTACAGGCAACTATATGCCAATAAAAGGGACAAGGAATGGAAGTAATGCACAAATTCTTAGAAAAGCACAACCTCCCAAGACTGAACCAGGAAGAAATAGACAATATAAACAGACCAATTACAAGCACTGAAATTGAAACTGTGATTAAAAATCTTCCAACAAACAAAAGCCCAGGACCAGATGGCTTCACAGGCGAATTCTTTCAAACATTTAGAGAAGAGCTAACACTTAGCCTTCTCAAACTCTTCCGAAATATACCAGAGGGAGGAACACTCCCAAACTCATTCTGCGAGGCCACCATCACCCTGATACCAAAACCAGACAAAGATGTCACAAAAAAAGAAAACTACAGGCCAATATCACTGATGAACATAGATGCAAAAATCCTCAACAAAATACTAGCAAAGAGAATCCAACAGCACATTAAAAGGATCATACACCTTGATCAAGTGGGGTTTATCCCAGGAATGCAAGGATTCTTCAGTATACGCAAATCAATGAATGTGATACACCATATTAACAAACTGAAGGAGAAAAACCATACGATCATCTCAACAGATGCAGAAAAAACTTGACAAAATTCAACACGCATTTATGATAAAAACTCTCCAGAAAGTAGGCATAGCAGGAACTTACCTCAACATAATAAAGGCCATATATGACCAACCCACAGACAACATCATTCCCCATGGTGAAAAACTGAAATCATTTCCACTAAGATCAGGAACAAGACAAGGTTGCCCACTCTCACCACTATTATTCAACATAGTTTTGGAAGTTTTAGCCACAGCAATCAGAGAAGAACAAGAAATAAAAAGAATCCAAATCAGAAAAGAAGTAAAGCTGTTACTGTTTGCAAATGACATGATACTATATAGAGAGAGAATCCCAAAGATGCTACCAGAAAACTACTAGAGCTAATCAATGAATTTGGTAAAGTAGCAGGACATAAAATTAATGCACAGAAATCTCTGGCATTCCTATACACTAATGATGAAAAATTTGAAAGAGAAATTGAGGAAACACTCCCATTTACCGTTGCAACAAAAAGAATAAAATACCTAGGAGTAAACCTACCTAAGGAGACAAAAGACCTGCATGCAGAAAACTATAAGACACTGATGAAAGAAATTAAAACTGATACAAAGAGATGGAGAGATATACCATGCTCTTGGATTGGAAGAATCAACACTGTGAAAATGACTATACTACCCAAAGCCATCTACAGATTCAATGCAATCCCTATCAAACTACCAATGGCATTTTTCACAGAATTAGAACAAAAAATTTCACAATTTGTATGGAAACATAAAAGACCCTTAACAGCCTAAGTAATCTTGAGAAAGCAAAACAGAGCTGGAGGAATCAGTCTTCCTGACTTCAGGCTATACTACAAAGCTACAGTAATCAAGACAGTATGGTAGTGGCACAAAAACAGAAATATACATCAATGGAACAGGATAGAAAGCCCAAAGATAAACTCACACACATATGGTCACCTTATCTTTGATAAAGGAAGCAAGAATATACAATGGAGAAAGAAGTCAGCCTCTTCAGTAAGTGGTGCTGGGAAAACTGGACAGCTACATACAAAAGAATGAAATTGGAACACTCCCTAACACCATACACAAAAATAAACTCAAAATGGATTAAAGACCTAAACGTGAAGCCAGACACCATAAAACTCTTAGTGGAAAACATAGGCAGAACACTCTATGACATACATCACAGAAAGATCCTTTTTGACCCACCTCCTAGAGAAATGGAAATAAAAACAAACATAAACAAATGGGACCTAATGAAACTTAAAAGCTTTTGCACAGCAAAGGAAACCATAAACAAGACCAAAAGACAACCCTCAGAATGGGAGAAAATATTTGCAAACAAAGCAACTGACAAAGGATTAATCTCCAAAATATACAGGCAGCTCATGCAGCTCAATATCAAAGAAACAAACAACCCAATCCAAAAATGGGCAGAGGACCTAAATAGACATTTCTCCAAAGAAGATATACAGATTGCCAACAAACACATGAAAGGATGCTCAACATCACTAATCATGAGAGAAATGCAAATCAAAACTACAATGAGGTATCACCTCACACCAGTCAGAATGGCCAGCATCAAAAAATCTACAAACAGGGCTTCCCTGGTGGCGCAGTGGTTGAGAGTCCGCCTGCCAATGCAGGGGACACAGGTTCGTGCCCCGGTCCGGGAAGATCCCACATGCTGCGGAGCGGCTGGGCCTGTGAGCCATGGCCACTGAGCCTGCACGTCCGGAGCCTGTGCTCCACAACAGGAGAGGCCACAACAGTGAGAGGCCCGCGTACCCTCCCAAAAAAAAAAAAAAATCTACAAACAATAAATGCTGGAGAGGGTGTGGAGAAAAGGGAACCCTCTTGCACTGTTGGTGGGAATGTAAACTGATACAGCCACTATGGAGAACAGTATGATGGTTCCTTAAAAAACTAAAAATAGAATTACCATATGACCCAGCAATCCCACTACTGGGCATATACCCTGAGAAAAGCATAATTCAAAAAGAGTCATATACCACAATGTTCACTGCAGCTCTATTTACAATAGCCAGGACATGGAAGCAACCTAAGTGTCCATCAACAGATGAATGGATAAAGAAGATGTGGTACATATATACAATGGAATATTACTCAGCCATAAAAAGAAACTAAATTATTTGTAGTGTGGTGGATGGACCTAGAGACTGTCATACAGAGTGAAGTAAGTCAGAAAGAGATAAACAAATACCATATGGTAACACATATACATGGAATCTAAAAAAAAAAAAAAAAATGTTCTGAAGAACCTAGGTGCAGGACGGGAAAAAAGATGCAGACGTAGAGAATGGACTTGAGGACACGGAAGGGGGAAGGCTAAGCTGGGACGAAGTGAGAGAGTGGCATGGACATATATACACTACCTAATGAGAAATAGATAGCTAGTGGGAAGTAGCCACATAGCACGGGGAGATCAGCTTGGTGCTTTGTAACCACCTAGAGGGGTGGGATAGGGAGGGTGAGGCAGACACAAGAGGGAGGAGATATGGGAATATATGTTTATGTATAGCTGATGCACTTTATTATACAGCAGAAACTAACACACCATTGTAAAGCAATTATACTCCAATAAACATGTTAAAAAAAAAAAAAAAAAGAAGTGGGAGGTAGAAGAGCAGAGTGGTCTGCAACAGTTTCCTGCTTGGGTTACTGGCTGGAGCCAATTATGGAAGAAAAAAAGATGAGTTCAGTTTTGGACACGACGAGTGTGAGATCTTTATGATGTTAACTGGATAGATGAGTTCAGAAGAGAGATTTTTGCTAGAGAATCATCAGTACTACTGGGAGTGGAGAGTCTTAGTAACACAAATGAGCCTTACTCTACCAGGCAGACTTCGTGCTTGGATACATGTAAGCTATTTCTAGCCACCATGTAGTTGGTTTCCCAGCTAGGGAGGCTGAGTGGAAATGGAAGCAGAATAATTCAACAGTGTAAGAGAGAGATACGGAAGCCTGGATCAGGGTGATACAGGAGGGGCCTTAAAAATTCAAACTTTTCATTCAGCACTCTTCCCAATGGGGCACTGAGATATTACAGTTTATAAGAAATATGGATTTGGTCATTCAGTTGTTCAAAATATATTTCTCATATGTATCTGGTCTTCATCCACAGTTCCTAGCTCTCCGAAAACCCTTGGAATTTCCTAAGTGTTAACAGTGACAAAGATATGTTCTGCTATGTTCATGAGGTACTTTTGTAAAGTGCCTAAGGATGGAGGTTAGCTGCCTGTGGAGCCAACCATGTGATTAGAGGTTTAGCACTTTGAGTCCCAGCCCCTGACCTCCAGGGAAGGGGGGAGGGGCTGGAAGTTGAATCTATCACCAATGGCCAATGATTCAATCAATCATGCGTATGCTATGAATCCTCCATAAAAACCCAGAAGGATGGGGCTTGGGAAGCTTCCAGCGTGATGAACAGGTGAGGTGCTGGGAGAGTGGTGTGTCTGCAGAGGCCACTGAAGCCCCGCACCCTTTCCCCATGCCTTGCTCTATGTATCTCTTCCCTCTGGCTGTTGCTGAGTTATATTATATCCTTTTATAATAAACCTATAATCTAGTAAGTAAAATGTTTCCACGAGTTCTGTGAACCACTGCAGCAAATTATCTGGCCCAAGGAGGGGGTCGCGGGAACCTCTGATTTATAGCCAGTCAGTCAGAATTACAGGTGATGACCTGAGCTTGCGACTGGCATCTGAAGTGGGAGGGGGTGGTTTTGTAAGACAGATCCCTCAACCTGTGGGATCTGACACTGTCTCTGGGTAGATAGTCAGAATAGAGTTGAACTGTAGGACATTCACCTGGTGTCCCAAGAATTATTTGTTGGTATCAGGATGCCCACCCGTCCCCGCCATACAACTTAAGCACCCACTCACATTGCGCAGTATCCTCATTCATGCACCTACGTTACAGGCAAACTGAATGTGCCTTCAAAGATGCTTGATCTTTTCTGCTTATTAAACCACATGTTGTTTCCAAGGCCTAGAATAATCATTAAATTTGGAATAACATAGCCTTGCAGTCAGACTGATTAGGGTTCAAACACCAGCTCTGCCCACTGCTTTAAGAGGGCTGGATTTCTCACTCTCCAATAAGCCTCAGTTTCTTCATCTGTAAAAGAGGCATAATAGTACCCGTTTCTTAGGACTGCAATGAGGCTGCAAGATAGCAATTCATGTAATGCATTTAGAAGACTACCTAGCACATGGTAACTGCTCCACCAGTGACTCATTGGTAGCAATTAACATAATAATACTGGTATAGTAGAAAAAAGCATAAAATTTCTTTTGTATCAAAAGATCTGTTTCCTCTCCAGAGCCACTACTTATTATACTGTGTGATTAGCTTTCGTTTTCTCTCTTGTACAATAGGGATAATAACAGTATCTAACTCATAGAGTTATTGTGAGGATCCAATGTTTTCTAAAGTACTTTGTAGACTAAAAGCATTCTACCAATACGAGTTATAATAATAATAATAAATACTGTCTCCTGGATGAATAAGTGATTATAGTGACACAATCTCCAAAGCATCTTTACAAAATTTAATAAGTGCACTTTCTCATCCAGCACAGAAAATATTTATTAAGTAACTTACAGCACACAAGTAAATACCATGCTAAGCAAATGAAAGACATTTAGAAGCTGTCAAGTAAAGGACAGACTATTGCATAATCATAAATGGTAGCTATTTTAGCTACTGCTTTCATCTTACCGTATGCGCAGCACTTTGGTCTTCAAAGCCTTTTGGAAAAAAGACGCTTTTGAATTGGTTCACATCTGCTTTATTCTCGTCAAAGTTGATGCTGAACTGCTGAAGATATCTCCCATAGCACTGTAAAAGGGCCAATTTATATTCCTGAAATAAAAAGAGGACTTGATGAAGGTTTCAAAATATCCTTTTGCTTATCATTATTAAAATTAGGTAATATTCATATTATTCTTAATAGTGTCAATGTTGATTATTACTATTACTGCTATTACTATCACCATGACACTATTATCACTACTATTTCCAAACACAAACTTAACAGACATTGTGCTTGGCAACGCATGTGCATTATTTCATTTAATTCTCCTCACAACAAGCCAATTATGAGATGAGACCATCATGACCTCAAAGATGGGAATAGTCACCAGGGCACTGTGTGTGGTAATAACCTGGATATACTCAAAAACCAAAGGTTTAACCTCAACAGATCATGGTAACCCACAAACTCAGTGAGAGAGGTAGAGGAGTTGTATAACCAGCCCTGCTTCTCTGATACCTCCTAAGCTCCAAAAAAGAAAGAGTAGGAGAGGGCAGAAAGGGAGGGACAAAAGGGGGAAGGAGGGAGAAAAGAAGGGAGGGAGAAAAAAGGAAGGAAGGAAAGAAAGGAGAAGAGAAAAATGCAGGGGATGAGCTGGCTCATCTGTCGACAGTCTCTTAAATTATATCAGGATGAATCAAAAAAGTCTAAGATGCTATGATGCTTGTTAGTTCTAATTCATGCTTACATTCCAATTACAAAGTCAGATGCCTCATTTCTGAAGCCCACGGGGCACAGTTGACCTGGAGAGTTTCAGGGCGGTGGATGTGAGCAGGGTTTTACATATGACTCAGCTGCAACCCTTTCTCTGCTTCCTCCCCTGCAACTGTGTTTCCAGGAAAAGCAGCTGCCCTGGGTGTGAACTGCCTATTGGGTGACCTCGCCCCTCAGGAGGCACCACAGTCAAACGCTGTTTTGTTTCTATTTCTATTGACTTGTTTGTTACTTGCTCACTAATTAATTCTGAATCTTTTCGCTCTAACTTGATTCACGTAATGAATTCAAATCTAGGTTCAAAACAAGCGTGGTCCAACAAGATGAGTTCTACTGTAACTAAAATAAAACTAGATTCTAGAAACCAAAGTAACCACTCAACTTTGTTTCCAGGATTACAAATACCTTTACCGGCCCACTTTCCTATCACGGAAAAGTAGTTAAAACCTTTTCTTTGTTCCTCTAAGTAAATTTGTAAATATCTTACCTGAAATATTCTGAATCCTTAGCCACTATCCAACATCAACTTGCTTTATCAACCTGTAAAATGCTCCTTCTTCTTCCCTCCACCCACCTGGATACTCCTCAAACCACCCCAAACTGGGCTGTGTATCACCAGCTTCTTATTATGTTGAGAAGAAGCATAAAAAATAGGGGGGGCACGCCTCTAATTCTGGTCAAAACTATTATTCCACTTCACATGAATATAGCTTACAAGTTGGATCTCACCTGGGGCTTTTTTCTGTGGTTTTCCAAATTCCGTATGGTCCAATTACATGGAGCTAAGATGATTCTCTAATTTCAGCAGCAGAAAATATATCTTAGTGCTTCCTTATGAAAGTTCCTCCACATCTTAGCCTCTATTTGGTAACTTTCCCTCCCAGACCAAAAAGATTCAAGTCCAGAAAATAGAAATGGAGTAGGGAAATGAAGCTGAGAAACGGTAGATTGAGGAGACTTGAAACTGCCCCCACGGAGTTAACAGAAGCTCATGACAAATAGAAATTCGTAAGCTTGTCTTACAGAACAGATAAGGGAACGGCTTGGAAAGGAAAGAAAGAAGTTTGTGAACTACCTTCACTGATTAAGCCCGCTGTAGTTTTGTTTTGTTTCTCCCTCTTTCTTTTTTCCTCTCTTAAATTACATAACTTCCCAGCTTCACTCAGCTCAGCCGTTTCACAGGAACTTGGAGTCAGCTCTTGCCCACGGCGAGCCGGCTGGGGCTGGTTGGGACCACCGACCCTAAAACTGGGCCTGCGCAGGTGTCCCTTGAATGCCCTTTTGACGTCAGAGGTTGGAAAACTCCGCCCTCCGGTCCTGCTAAACGCCTCCATTTTGAATACACAGAAGCACGTAGCCCAGATGCACCTGCGCAGAACACCGACTACCTCACCATTTTCCCTACCGCCAGTCATCTTTCCCCGTGCCTAGAACCACTCTGCTTATATCTCGTAAATATCCCAACTCCCTCGCCTTAGGGAAGGCGGATCTGAGACTCGTTCTTCGTTCTTCGCTTGGCTGCCTTGTGAATAAACTCTTTCTCTGCTGCAAACCTCAGCGGCTCAGCATTTGGCTCTCTCTGCATGGGGAAAATGGACCTGGCTCGATAACAGACTGAATACTGTTGGTGTCTGGCGTAAAATCACTTTGTATAAAATAACTCTTGGTCCAAGGATCCCACGTGTGCCAAAGGCTCATATTTAATTTGAAATAATTTGGGCCCGTGCCAGACCTTAGGGGGAAAATTCACATTTTCGTTCACTGAAAACCCAGCCATGGTGTGGTCTTACCAAACTAAGTCCATGAATCCACAGCAATCCAATAGTTCCGCATTGATATAGAACTAGAAAAAGGGCACAAACTCGGTTGGAATACAACACTGAGCAAGAAACAGGGTATGTATGGAATGACCGCTGTAATTACTGATACGTACAGCAAAATGTAAAGAAGGAGCTGAAAGTCATTAAAACAGGCACCTGGAAGCAAGCAACATAGCAGCAAGGCCAGGAGCTATGAAAGCTGTCTGCTGGGCAAGGCCAGCCATGTGAAAAACAACAGGAAGTGGTGTCTGGGCTCCTTTGTGTAAGGTAGGAACATGATGACTCAGCATTTCCTGTCGGGCGCCTACCACACCCTCTGTTAACTAGGGGCTGTGCTTATGCTCCTCCAACTGTATTTCTGTTAAGGAATCTCTCACGTCTGGAGAATCCCAACCACGAAGTTTTAGAGTGAACACTTTTTTGGCTACTGTGCCTCATTAAAATTTGTATGTATTCCCTTATATATTTCTAAGAAAAAAAATCAAATCATGTAAAATAGGAATGGTATCAAAAGGATAATAATTAGGCAAATGAGTTTCATTTGGGCTCTTTCTACTCCGGAGGTACTTACTTTCATTTCACAAAGTCTATCTCCAACCTTCAGAAGCTTTTCGTTGTAATAGGCAGCTGGCAGCCGGGGGGCGTATTTGGTCCAGATATTAAACAAAGAGGTGGCACTGTAAAAATCATAAAGTAAAATGATATCCTCAAAGTCAGCAGGAAACCTAAATTAGCAAGCAATCCTTAAAAACTTACCTTGTGCTCTTTTTTTTTTAGGTATTCAGGTGGGGTTTTTTATAAATTTATGTATTTTGGGCGCGTTGGGTCTTCCTTGCTTAGCACAGGCTTTCTCTAGTTGCGGCGAGCAGGGATTGGGGGCTGTTCTTCGTTGTGGTGCGTGGGGTTCTCATTGCGGTGGCTTCTCGTTGTGGAGCAGGGGCTCTAGGCGCCCGGGCTTCAATAGTTGTGGCACACGGGCTTCAGTAGTTGTGGTTCGTGGGCTCTAGAGCGCAGGCTCAGTAGTTGTGGTGCACAGGCTTAGTTGCTCCGCGGCATGTGGGATCTTCCCAGACCACGGCTTGAACCCATGTACCCTGCATTGGCAGGCGGATTCTTAACCACTGCGCCACCAGGGAAGTCCATGCTCTTTTTAATGTGCTTTATTGTTAATGTCTAATTATTGATAAACGTAATTATGGTTAAAAGTATTGTTTCCTTTATACCAAGCACTGATAGTTCTTTATATGCATTTTTAATGATTTTATTTTTTTAATTTTACTATTTTTATTGGGGTATAGTTGATTTATAATATTATATGTTTTAGATGTACAACATAGTGATTCACAATTTTTAAAGGCTATATACTCCATTTATAGTTACTATCAAATATTGACTATATTTCCTGTGCTGTACAATATATCCTTGTAGCTTATTTATTTTATACATAGTAGTTTGTACCTCTTAATCCCCTACCTCCATCTTTCCCCTCCCCCCTTCTAGAACAAACCACTAGTTTGTTCTCTATGTCTGGGAGTCTGTTTCTTTTTTGTTATATTCACTAGTTTGTTGTATTTTTTAGATTCCACATATAAGTGATATCATACAGTATTCGTCATTCTCTGTCTGACTTCTTTCACCTAGCATAATGCCCTCCAAGTCTATCCATGTTGTTGCAAATGGCAAGATTTTATTCTTTGTTATGGCTGAGTAATATTCCATTGTGTGTGTGCGCACATGTGTGTGTGTATCACATCTTCTTTATCCATTCATCTGTTGAAGGACACAGGTTGTTTCCATATCTTAGCTTTTATAAATACTGCTTCTATGAACATTGGGACTATACTCTTTGTATGCATTTTTTAAAATTGACTTTATTTTTTAGAGTAGTTCTAAGTCCACAGAAAAACTGAGCAGAAAGTATAGAGATTCCCTGTATACCCCCGTCTCCCGCACAGGCACAGCCTCCTCCATTATCAACATCACCCACCAAAGTGGTACATTTGTTAACAATTAATGAACCTACACTGACACATCATTATCACCCAGTGTCCATAGTTTACATTAGTGTATATCCTTGGTGTTGTCCATTCTATGGGTTTGGACAAATGTATAATGACATGTATCCGCCATTGTATCATACAGAGTAGTTTCCCTGCCCTAAAAATCGTCTGTGCTCTGCCTGTTCATCACTCCTTCCCCACTAACCCCAGGCAACCATTGAACTTTTTACTCTCTCCATAGTTTTGCCTTTTTCAAAATGTCATATAGTTGGAATCATATATATGTAGCATTTTCTGATTGGCTTCTTTCACTTAGTAATCTGCATGTAAGATTCACCCATGTTTTTTCCATGGCCTGATAGCTCATTTTCTTTTAGCATTGAATAATATTCCATTGTCTGTATATACCACAGTTTATCAGTTTACTTACTGAGAGACATCTTGTTTGCATCCTAGTCTTAGCAATTTGAGTAAAGCTGCTATTAACATCCATGTGCAGATTTTCATATGGACATAAGTTTTCAACTCCTTTGGGTAAATACCAAGGATCACAACTGCTGGATTATATGGTAAGAGTGTGTTCAGTTTTGTAAGAAAACATCAAGCTGTCTTCAAAAGTGGCTGTACCTCTTTGCATTTCCACCAGCAGTGAATGAGAATTTTCCTATTGACCCACATCCTTGTCAGCATTTGGTGTTCTCATTGTTCTGGATTTTGGTCATTCTAATAGGTGTGTAGTGGCATCTCATTGTTTTAACTTGCATCTTCCTGATAACATACGATTTAGAGCATCTTTTCATATATGTATTTGCCATTTGTATATCTTCCTTGGGTAGATGTCTGTTAAGGTTTTTGGCTCATTTTTTAAATCAGGTTGTTTGTTTTCCTAACGCTGAGTTTCTAGAGTTCTATGTATGTTTTGGATAGTAGTCCTATCAGATATGTCTTTTGCAAGTATTTTCTCCCAGTCTGTGGCTTGGCTTTCATTCGCTTGACAGTGTCTTTCACAGGGCAGAAATTTTTTATTTTAATTAAGTCCATTTTATCAGTTCTTTCTTTCATGGATTATGCCTTTGGTGTTGCATCTTAAAAGTCATTGCCAAACCCACGGTCATCTAGATTTCTCCTACATTATCTTCTAGGAGTTTTACAGCATACAACATTTAGGTTTGTGATCCATTTTGAGTTAATTTTGGGGAAGGGTGTAAAAGTCTGTGTCTAGATTCAATTTTTCACATGTGCATGTCCAGTTGTTCCAGCACTATTGTTAAAAAGACTGTCTTTGCTCCATTGTATTGCCATTACTCCTTTGTGAAAGACCAGTTGACTATATTTATGTCAGTCTGGGCTCTTTATTCTGTGCCTTTGATCTATTTGTCCATTCTTTTGTCATACCACGCTGTCTTGGTTAGTGTAGCTTTATAGTAAGTCTTGAAGTCAGGTAGTGTCAGTCCTCCAACTTTGTTCTTCTTCAGTATTGTTTTGCCTATTCTGGGTCTTTTGCCAACATGAATATTTTTCATTTCATTTTCATAACAACTGAGATGGGTAATATTAGTATCCAAAATATACAGTTGATGAAACTGAGGCAGGGTGCATCTATGCTCGTAGCCAGTATATTACTGGGCCTTCCAGTCCTCTGGAATATGAACTCCCTGAGGGCAAGGACCTCATGTATATTATTCATTGACCAGCCCCCAAGAGTAGTGAATGTCTAGTATATGTCAGTACTCAATACATACTTGTTGAAAGAATGAATGAATGAATATAAACGACTAGGGAAAATAATTCCTTGTTCTTATTTTTTTTGCTTTTCTATAGAGAGTTCCAGGGTTCAAATACCCAGTCAGTTTAGGGCTATGCTTCCTACATGGTTTCTGATCAGAATTCAAAGGGTAGCAGATCACTGCCTGTTTTGTTCACTCATTTAGTTAATATTTACTCCTTCCCCCTCTCTCGGAAATTATTAATGCTTCTAGGAAAAATCCAAATTTCTCTTAGCAGTCGTCCAATCCTATCTCATAAATTTCTAGAAAAGAATGGTGTTATGGACTGAATGTGTGCGTCCCCTCAAAATTCATATGTTGAAGCCCTAATCCACAGTGTAGCTGTATTTGGAGAGGGAGACTCTAAGGAAGTAATTAAGGTTAAATGAGGTCATAAGGGTGGGGCCCTAGTCCACTGGGATTAATCCATTCTAAAAAGAGACACCAGAGAGCTTGTTCTCTCTCTCTCTCTCTCTCTCTCTCTCTCTCTGTCTGTCTCTCTAACCGGCTCCCCGCCACAGCCCCGTCTCTGTCTCTCTGTGCTTGCACAGAGGAAAGGCTATATGAGAACTGAGTGGACATCTGCAAGCCAGGAAGAGAGCTCCCACCGGAAACTGATCCTGCCAGACCCTTGTCTGGGACTTCTAGCCTCCAGATCTGTGAGAAAACAAATTTCTGTTGCTTAAGCCACCCAGTCTATGGTATTTTGTTACGGCAGCCCAAACTGACTAATTAGTAATTACTAGTTAGTAATTAGTAGCCCAAGCTGACTAATACAGACAGGAAGCTAAACTTAAAGGACTGAAGATGGCTCTAGTATCAATATTTACCATGTACATGTTGGGATATTAATGGAACAACCTCAACAAAAACATGTCAATTAATTCATTCAGGTAATTAAATGATAATGACTGAGTGACAAGGGAAGAGGGGGTACAGGGTACTCCTACCTTCATGGACTGATTAATAATACTTAGGGGTAGGAAAATATATACATGTACCATGTAGTAAATAACCATGCCAAATAAAGAGTGTGGCAAATACAGCCCATAGAAGTTTATAAAGGTAAATGTGTTTTGCTTTGTTTGTTTGTTTGTTTTACCCTTTTCACGTTCATTTGCTGCTTCATGAAATGCTATATTATTAGAATAAATATAATGAATCCAAGAAATTCACCAAGTCTTGATAGAATTCTTAAATTATGTAGATGAAAGAGTTAATTCTTCCAAACCTTACAGATGAGATAATGATGAGTAGGTTTGTTACTCATAAAAGAAAAATACCAGCTTCGTTAAATCAATCAAGGTTATATAATAAGAGAATTTTTTTTTTAAGTGTACCATAAGTTCAAGTTAAGACTGCTCATTGGGAATGGCTTACATAATAATTAAATACGGAAAATATAATACATACTATGTAATGTACATCATTTAAGAAAAGAATGTTAATATATTTTTGTTTGCTATTTGCTTATAGTTGCTGTTGGATACTTAGAATTTTCTAAAACAAAAATCATAACTGTATAAACAGAATATCAAAATTTTATGTGCTTATAACAAAAGCACACCTTTAAAATATATCACACTCTAAATACATCACACTGTAAATTTAAGGACATTGCTGATTTGATCAAAATCTATATTTTAGGGGCTTCCCTGGTGGTGCAGTGGTTGGGAGTCTGCCTGCCGATGCAGGGGACGCGGGTTCGTGCCCCGGTCCGGGAGGATCCCACACGCCATGGAGCGGCTGGGCCCGTGAGCCATGGCCGCTGGGCCTGTGCATCCGGAGCCTGTGCTCCACAGCAGGAAAGGCCACAACAGTGAGAGGCCCGCGTTCCGCAAAAAAAAAAAAAAAAAAAAAAAAAAATCTATATTTTAGATAAAATGAACTTTTATGCTTACAGAAGTTCCTATAGTTATAAAAAGAAACAATTTTGGATTTTAAAAAATAACCATCTGTCAAATATGTTATAAAAGCAGCTCCTACCTCCCGTACTCCTGACTGGTCTCCACATTGCCATCATTGCCCCATTTGGACAAAGTCACCAAAATCTTTTAAAACAACAATCACATAAAGTTACTTCTTTGCCAAAAACTAGGCAATGGTCTCCCGTTGCATTTGGAATAAATGCAGACTCTATAAATGGCCTCTAAAACCTTCCACAGCCCTACCTACTCCTCTAATCTCATCTCATACCACTGCACCCACACTCTCCACACTGTGCTAGACAGGCCTCTGTCCATTCCTCCAAAGGCCCCCGACTCTTTCCTGCCAAGATCGTCCCACATGCTTGTTCCCTCTGTTTATCCTCTCTCCTTGCTGGTTGACTGCCAGGCGCGGGCTTTCTCTAGTTGTGGCGAGCAGGGGCTACTCTTCATTGCGGTGCGAGGGCTTCTCATTGCAGTGGCTTCTCGTTGCAGAGCACAGGCTCTAGGCGCTCAGGCTTCAGCAGTTGTGGCATGCGGGCTCAGCAGTTGTGGCTTGTGGGCTTTAGAGCACAGGCTCAGTAGTTGTGGCGCACGGGCTTAGTTGCTCTGTGGCATGTGGGATCTTCCTGGACAAGGGCTCGAACCCGTGTCCCCTGCATTGGCAAGCAGATTCTTAACCACTGCGCCACCAGGGAAGCCCTACTGCCAGCATCCTTCTAATCTCAGCTTAATGTCACCTCCCTCACCATTCCTTTGAAGGTCTCCACTGTGTTGCCGTTAAGCCTGTGCTCAAGTGTTATCTACTCCAACCACCTTATTGAAAATTGCAACCTCCTGTCTCCCACTCCATAACCCTTCCTCTCTTTTTCTCCCTAGCATTTATCATTTTCTAGGTCACCATAAAATTACTTCTTTTATATGTTTATTGTCTATTTACCCCTCTAGAATATAAGCACCAAGAGAGCAGGGATTTTTGTCTGGTTCATTGCTGTATCCCCAGCACTTAGTGCAATACCTGGCACATATAAGCTCTCAGTAGCTTCTTCATAGCCCTTGTTTGTGTGTTGACTTAGTGGCTCATTAAAAGGCCTATCTCCCTCTCTCTATGAGCACAGATTCCCATATCTATTTTGTTTATCACTGTATAACCCATGACTAGTGCAGGCCCTGGCATATAGTAGGCACTCAAAAAATTATTCTGTAAATAAATGGCTAAATATGTGAGAGGTTAGATGGCAAAGGTCCATGTCAATCCTTAATGTTTGTGACTCTCTGTTTAAAGATGGGGCAGATACTGTACTTACCAGTTGACCCAGGTCTACAATTATTGAGAATGCAAGGGTAATTCTTGAATTCTTTCAATGCCAAATATTCACTGAAGGTTCACTATGTCCCAACCCTCAGGGTAGGTGTTAGAGCAATGAAAAAGAGGCTAATCGTCATCAGGGAGCTTACACATTCTAATCTGGGAGATAGTACACAAGAAAAGAAATAAATACAAGTATAAATTGGTGGGTGAACCTGCATTTGATATGAAAGGCCACTCTAAGGAGGTAACAACTGAGCTAAGACCTGAAAGAAGAGAAGGAGCCAGATATTTGAAAAGTTAAGAAAAGAACATTTCAGACAAAGGAGGCATCAAATATAAAGTCCCTGGGGTGAGAAACAGAAGGATCTGTTTCCCTATAAAGTCCTGAGACAGAAGTGAGGGATGAGCTGAGATGAGAGAGGCAGGCAAGGCCAGAGCCTCAGACCCTGGAAGACACCAGAAGTAGTCTTAATTTTATTCTAAAAGCAAAGGGAAATAAAAGTCTTTAGATAGGGGAGTGGGTGATTTATTTATAAAGGTTACCCTGACTGCTATGTGAAGGATAGATTTGAGACTCAAGTAGCTGCAGGGAAAATTTGAGATGGTGATGGTTTGAACTGGAATGTTGGTAGTGGAGATGGGAAGATAAACTGCTATCTAAGTCACCAAAACAGAAACATTTTCAATATAAATATATGTAGCTTAGCTACGTAATGTGCTTTCCTTAGTCAATTCTTGGTTCTTATCTTACTTGGCCCATCAGCATGATTTGCCACAGTTGATTGATCATTCCTTCCTTCTTAAAACACTTTCTCTACTTGGCTTCCAGTACACCACACACTTACTGGTTTTCCTCTACCTCTTTAGCTACTCCTTCTTAGTCTCTGCCAGTTTCTTCTTATCTTCCCAACTTGTCAATGTTGGAGGGCCCCAGGGTTAAGTCCATGGACCCTCCTCTTCTCCATCTACGCTCACGCCCTTAGCTATTCCATCAAATGTCAAAGCTTAAATATCATCAATATGCTGATGAATCCCAGTGTACTTCTCCTCTGACCTCCAGACTCAAATGTCCAACTACCTACATAATAACTCTGCCTGGATGGTGAATTACATCTCAATCTTAATATATCTAAAAACTAAACTCTTCATCTCCCTCACTTCTGCCCGAAACCTGTCCTTCCCACAGTCACAATCCCACCCCAGGACCTTTACACTTGCCATTCTCCCTGTGTGGCCGACTCTTTCTACAGAAATCCTCATCACTTACTACCATAACATCTTCTCATCTTTCTCAAAGGTCACTTTTCCTGACTTCCCTTGACCATGCTCCCTGCCATCCCACTTTAAATTATAACACCCATCTGATATCCTCATCTTCCTCCCTGCTCTAGTTTTCTCCCTAGCACTTATCTCCTTGTAAAATAATTTCCTTACATATTGGTTTAGTGGCTGTCTGTAGTCACAAAAATACATGCTCCATGAGGCTATGAATTTGTATATCTTTTAACTTGATGTTTTCCTAGTTCCTGGAATAGAACCTGATATTTAGGAGGTGCTCAATAAATATGTAGTTAAAAGCATGAATGAATAATAAACATAAGTTAAAACTATTTCTTCATATTAAATACATGGATGAAAAATATAAGATGAAGCTATTGGCTATTCTGGTATTCTTTGCCACTTGTCTACACTTCTGGCTGTTCAGTTTGCAGTGTGTTTTGACTGGGAAAGAAAGATGGTAACACAAACAGGAAAGAACCTTAAAAACAGGTAGTCTGCAGTTCAAGATAACAACATGGTGATAGAATCCAAAAAAAGGCAGACGTGCAAAATGAGTCACAAAATCAAGAAAGTCACTGTGATCCTAGTAACAATATAAAAAGGAATAAAGTACAAATGTTCACAGAATGACATACTTCATGGCATCAAGAATTAACTTTTTCATGAACCTGAGCTACCTCAAAGTTATTCCTTTTCCTCCATATACAAAAGTGTACCCACAACATGGAAAGTTGTGAAAACTGTGAGTGAGCCAAAAATTTATTGGCATGGATTAGCAATTAGAAGACACTCAGAAACAGAAATGGCGAGTTATGAAACATTTCTTTGTTGATTTTTATTCTGACCCGAGCAGGAAGCCAAGATACATTTACCAGGAATTAAGGATTGTAATAGCGATGAGTCTCCACTTCTTAAACTTTGTTTATATCTCCAGGGCCCTTTGGCCAAGTTCTGAATCCGCAACACTGACCCAGCTCCGGGACCACCACCTGCATCCTCAAAAGCATCACCTCCTTTGGCCCCGGGAGTTGCCCTTCTCCAGACAGCGCCCGCCCCAGAGCCCTGCCTCTGCTTACCAACGCCGGTGGAACTCATGCTCCTGTTCCTCCGTTGTAGCTAAAGCCGTCTTTCTCTTCATAAAGCCTAGCAACTCCTGGATCTCCTTCTCACAGGAGGCCAGGAGTGGGTTTTTAGTGTCCAGCGGCCCATAAAACACTGCGAGGGGCAACAAGTCCTCGCGGCAGGTCGAGCGAGGCTGTGGGCTGAGAGAGCTCGCCTTTGACTCCACGGGGAACTTTGAGATCGCAGTCGAGGTCGGGGGCGGGGTCGGCGGCGGTCCTGGCGGCGACACAGATGTGGGAGACACGTTGGATGGAGAGGTCGAACAGGTGCCTTGCGCCGCCATGTTGACCAGACCCGGGCCTGACCAAGAGTGTGTGTACACGCGGTTGCCTGGCGACGGTCTCGTGGCAACCAGGCATCCCACGCGCTCTCGGGAAAACACAGCGACCCCTGGAGGGCAAAGGAAGAAAAAACCCGGTCCAGAAAGCAATGTTGCTCCTGAGGTGCTTTTGCTCTCTGGCTCATCGCTGTATGAGATGAGAAAGGAGAGAAGGTTCTGGGCAGAGAGCGAATAGGAGTGCCAGAAACTTAGGATCACAAATCCAAACTATACTTTTTCCATTTCGACCACTTAATAATGATGATCATTAATATGTGCCAGGTATTGTTCTAAGCATTTGGAACATAATCTCATTTACTTCATTTAATCATCGTTATAGCTTTACAATTTAGGATATTATTAGTATCTCCATTTCACAGTTTAAGAAACCAGAGTTTAGGGAGGTTAGTCATTTGACCAAGGTCAGAGTAAACCGTAGGGTCAGGGACCAGGTCTCAGCCTTCTGACTCCCAAGCCTGTGCTCAAAATGAACAGGCTATGTTGACCATCCCCCAAGACTAAGCTTAACAGTCGAATTGAAATTAGGGTAATATTTGACAGCAACTGATCCATTCTGGTCGCTCTTTTTGGACCCTGAGGTCTGTAACTGCGGATGATTTTGGTGTCTAGTAGTTACAATTACTCTATGTTTATTCATTTGTATTTCAGCTTTATCCTAATCATCACTATATTCTAAATTCATGAGCATTTTACTCAGCCTTAACCTTTGGACATTAATGTGTACTAATGCTTGAAGTGTTAACTCTCTAAAGACTTTTGCATTTTAAACAGGGATTTTAGGAGACTTTGCTTCTGAAGGGGAAACTATGGCCTCGAGGGAAATATTTGGGGGCAAGGGAAGTTCTTCTTTCCCTGCATTATGGGCAATAGTAAGTTTATTTATATATTTAAAGTATGAGTTTCCAACCAGCACAGAACTTGCTTTCTTTATAAATTATGCAGTGCCAAAAATTATCTAAGAGAAGGATCAGAAATATTTGATGGCTTAGGAAAATAGGTCTTTAACACTGAAAACTGTTACTGGTTCTGTCAAACTTAAAAATAAATAAAGACAGTAACCGTAACACCCTGTGAGCCCAATTTCCCATTTAAGATTAAGAAGCTTATTGGACCACAGCCTGATTTCTTTCAGGTCTGACCTAATTTCTTGCAGACTCTGTGGACCTGTGCTAATTTGTGAGGCTGGCCTAATATGTCATGTGCACTATACTCTAATATTCTTTGAAGGCAAATGATGATGATTTTGCTTTTCAAGGCAGGTAATTATGGCCCAAGAACCCTCCTGGCAAGCAGCGAGGTGCTCTGACACCAGACTGAAAGGAATTCAATTCTCCAATCAGGATGTAGAAATCTTCTTTGATCAAGATTTTATCTTGTCTTTAAGTGAGCAGGAAAAATGTTAAGACTTTAAAGAATTTAGGCCTAAAGAAATAATTTATCCTTGGAGCATTTACAAAAAGTATTAATAGACCTTTTAAAAAAATCAGCTTGGTAAATTCTTGCTCTTCTCATCTTCTCCTTGTTCTTACATAACAGATGTGTCCACTTCAGATCAAAAGCTGGTGTAATTTGCCACGGAGTACTATCTTTTATGTTGATGAAAGTGAAGCTGCAGGATAAATGTAAATTAAAGTGGTCAGAGAGGAGGAAGGAAAATAAAAATAAAACAGATAAAATGGATTTCTCCCCACTTGATCTGGCTGCTCTCAGAAACAAGCTTTCATAGTGCAGACACATTTCAAAGTCACTAGTAAAAGAAAATGTGACTAATTAGATTCAAATACTTGAATTATGAAACATTGCGTCTTAGTCATTTCCCTCCTTGCACACACTAAAGTTAACAATGCATAACTTTCAGTAGTTTTTGAAAGCTTGTCTGCATATTTAAATGGGTGCTATACTCTGAATCATCATTGTGGTAAGATGGATATTTCCATTTTCTTCAGTTTAAATTATACTTAAATCATTTTAAAAAACATTTTCGAGCTGTTATCTTTCTGGTAATGAGATGCAGCTATTAGAATACCTTCTCTATTTCCTTGTCACTTTGCTTTATTCTTTTTACTGTAGTGAAAGAATAGAGCTCTGCAACTGTCTGACAGGGCTAAATAATGTAAATAGCTTCCTTATAAATAATGTAAATTGCTGTTTCCTTATAATTAGTGTCTTTGCAGGCTGCAAGGATCCTTTTTGCCCATTCAAGAGTCTTTATCATTTAAAGTTACTGTTAGAGAAAGAATAAATAAGGTTAATACTCTTTCTATTCCTAATTTAGTTGTTAATCATTTGGACTGTCCCAAAAATGTACATTTATATGGCATTTAAAAAAAAAAGCACAAAGATCTCCCTTTCCTACCTCACTACCTAATATTTAGACTTTTTTAACTTCATGCTTTTGTTCAGTGAAATACAGCCATTTCTTTAGTGTGTCACAAATGCATAGATGAACCGCACATTCCCTGCAAGAAGCAGATGGCACATACGCAGCTAACCCCGAAGAAGGCATGCTGTGAAATATGCTGTGATAAAGATCTTTTAAATGCTGTAAGAACCCCAAGAAGAAGCTTGGGATTTGAGAGAGAACAGAGGATTCTAGAGGAGGTGATGTTTTAGCCCTGAACCATAACTGTCCTTCATTAATAGAAAAATCCTTGCAATAGGGATTTGCCTATTTACTGTGATAACCTAGCACTGAAGACTGGCCACTGGCAGAGTATATAAATGAGTGAATGAAAAAAAAGTAAGAAGAACATTTAGAAGGATATCCCACATCTCTACAAATGACCCAATTTTGTTCCTTTTTATGGCTGAGTAATATTCCATTGTATATATGTGCCACAGCTTCTTTATCCATTCCTCTGTTGATGGTCATTTAGGTTGTTTCCATGTCCTGGCTATTATAAATTGTGCTACTATGAACATTGGGGTGCATGTTTCTTTTTGAATTATGGTTTCTCTGGGTATATGCCCAGTAGTGGGATTGACAGTCTCTAGAACTACATGGTAGTTCTAGAGACTGTCATACAGAGTGAAGTAGGTCAGAAAGAGAAAAACAAATATCATATATTAACACATATATGTAGAATCTGAAAAAATTTGTATACACGATCTTATTTACAAAGCAGAGACACAGATGTAGAGACACAGATGTAGAGAACAAAGGTATGGATACCAAAGGAGAAGTGGGGGGTGGAATGAATTGGGAGATTGGGATTGATATATATACACTATTGATACTATGTATAAAATAGATAACTAATGAGAACATACGGTATAGCACAGGGAGCTCTACTTAATGCACTGTGGTGACCTAAATGGGAAGGAAATCGAAAAAAGAGGGGATATATGTATATGTATAGCTGATTCATTTTGCTGTACAGTAGAAACTAACACAACATTGTAAAGCAACTATTCTCCAATAAAAATTAATTTAAAAAATATATCAATAGCAGATTCAGACTAATAGAAAGACCAGATAAAGAGACTGTTTGGGTGAATTAAACAGGTTTAGTTATTACAGGCTACCAGTGGAAGTCAGTATAGTAAGGATATACAACAAAGACAGCAGCAGCATTATCCAGGACAGATGGGAATATAAATTTCCCAAACCTAACATCCTCACCAGTGTTACACAATCCTGGATGGTAATATCCCTGCACCTTTTAAGTCTCTGATGCTTGAACAAACGTCTGCAGTTCCTCTGGAGTGCAGCATTGCTTCTAATTTAATACTTTGTGCATGGACAGTTTCAAATACTTCCACTTGGCTCTTCCACCCACAACAGCTTTAATGCCACAGGTTAGGGACCCTGTGTTAGGGTTCTGCTAAATACTGCATCTCCCCTTCAATCAAAGGTTCTGGGTTTGTGAACTGCTTGAGGTCTGGAAACTAGATGAGGAACCACAATTTTCCGTTGCAGCAACTAATATCAGACTTTTGCTTACCATTTCTTGAGTTTTCTGATTATACGTGTCAAGCAGCACCTTTGTTGCCTGCTCATCCATCTAACTTGACCCTGTAACACCATGATTCATTAGCTAACACCACATATCCCTATAGGTAAAGGTACCTTGGTTGTCACTCTAGCCTGGCTGTCCATAATTACATCTCATGCTGGCCTTTGTTAACTGCTACCACCTGGCCTTTGCCATTCTGGAATTACATCATCCCCACGAATATTATGAAGCTAAATTTCATGGCAGAATCCCCCACCGTCAACCCTGGCCCACAGAAGACAGAAAACTTCCAAGCTTCTCCAACAATGCTGGTGCTCACCTCATTGCTGCATTACTTACATCCTCAGTGGAGGTAATATCCTCTGGCCATCTCAGAGAACATAGCCAAGCAGTGGGTTCTTAGGATATACATAATAAATCCATTCTAACATTCCTATCTCTCTGGGCTTTCTGGCCCTTTCTTCAAAGTCATATCAAGGAAGTTCTGCATCTTCACTTCATTTGATGTAGAACATTATCAGATCTGCACTTCCAGAAGCCACCTTGTTATGTTATTAGGAATCCTGACTGAGTACCCCCATATTAATGAATTCTACCCTATCCAGCCTGTATTCTGTCCTCTCCTGGTCTAACATACCCAAGATACACTCCTACACATGTTCCCCCCCAGCTTCAGCTAATACCTGTTAGCCAGATCCTGCAGTTCCTTTGGCATGTGGGCTGTTTCTTCCCAGAACAGAGCTTGTACTTTCCTGTTCAGGCTGTGCTGAAATGTGTTTGATTTTTAGCCAGGAGGTAATGAAGGGTGTTGGGGGCATATCTGGAGGAAAACAAGAATCATCTTGAAAGGCACCTTCTTCAGATTAGGTCATTGTATGTTCCTCCAGGCAAAAAAAGACTGTTTTTCTCTGGCAGGTGGTTAGAGGCTGTTTCTGCTACCCTGGAGGGTTGAGAGGAATTTAGGAGCTCAAAATTCCTAGGCTTGTCTACCTAAATATCTTCATTTCAGATCTCTGAGTCCCATTCTTTTCTTGGAACCTCTGCTACATATTCAGATTGTGGGCCCGATTTTCAGCAAAGTCTACCCAGCCATTACCCTGAGCTGCAATAAAAGCAATCTGACTTTTAGAGAATGTTTGCAGGACTTCCAATGCCTCAAAAGAAGCCACACCACAATCCCTTTAATTAATAATGCCCCATACTGACTCAGCACAATAGCTATTTGATCTCCCCCTACCTTGCTGTCTACCTGCACCTCATCACAATTAAACCATGGGTGAAATCACTGCATGCCCACCCAACTTACCACCACAATTGGTTCCCTGTTGCTTTCAGACAGTAGGTGAGTCAACTCTAGAATCCCATCCTGGGGCTCCACTTTTTATAGCTCACTCCTACTGTGTTAACCTGGGTTCTTTACACAACAGAGTTTGAGGCAAAACTTAAGTGCCTGTGCTTTGTTTGGTAGTGATTCCCCTGAAGCAAGGAGGGGAAAAGGAAGTGAGACAGGGACTGTGATGTTCATTTCATGTGTCCACTTGACTCGGCTAAGGGAAGCCCAGCTGGCTAGTAAAACACTATTTCTGGGTGTGTCTGTGAGAGTGTTTCCGGAAAATATTAACGTTAGAATCAGTAGACTGAGTAAAGAAGATCGCCCTCACCGGTGTAGGTGGGCATCAACCGGTGCACTGAAGGTCCAAATAGAACACAAAGGCAGAGGAAGGGCAAATTCTTTCTCTCTGCTTGAGCTGGGAAATCTCTTTTCCCCTGCCTTGGACATCACCACTCCTGGTTCTTGGGCCTTTGGACATGGACTGAATTACCGCTGGCTTTCCTGGTTCTCCAGTTTTCAGACAGCAGATCATGGGACTTCTCAGCCTCCAAAATCACAAGAGTCAATTCCTTGTTTTATATATATATATATATATATATATATATATATATATATATATATATCCCATTAGTTCTGTTTCTCTGGAGAACTCTAATATAGATACTGGTACTGAGACATGTTACTGCTGTATAAATACCTTAAAATGTGGAAGCAGCTTTGGAACTGGGTAATGAATAGAAGCTGGAAGTGTTTCAATGTGCATGCTAGAAAAAGCCTCCATTACCATGAATGGACTGTTAAGAGAAATTTTAGAGAGGACTCAGAAAGAAAAGAGGAGAGGCTGTAGAGAAAGCCTCAGTCTGCTTAGAGAATAACGAAGTAATCCTGAGCAGGATTTTGGTAGAAATATGGATGGGAAAGGCCATTTTGATGAGGTCTCACTCAGATGGAAATGAGGAACATGTTACTGGACAACGGAGGAAAGGCCATTCTTGTTGTTATGAAAGCGGCAAAGAACTTGGCTGAATTGTGTTTGTATTCTAGTGTTTTGTGGAAGATAAAATTTGGGGATGATGAAACGAGTATTTAGCTGAAGCAATCTCTAATCAGAGTGCTGAAGGTGCAGCGTGGCTCCTCCTGACTGCTTATAGTACAACACGAAAAGAGAGAAATGACTGAGCAAAAAGGAAGCTTAAAGATTTCTCAGCCTGTTCACACTGTAAAAAAATGAGGAACGATAGTTGGAAGAGAACAATAAGGATGTGGCCAAGAGATCATTTGATAAGAAGATTATTATGGATCAGCTGTCTCTACAGAAGCTAGGAGGTGTTGTTCAGAACAATGGAAGAATAACCACAAGGGCAATTCGAACATCATCAGGGCTGGCACTCCCATCAGAGACCCAGAGTGCAAGGGTCCAGAGACAGAGCAGTTTCACAGGAGGGCACATGGTGTCCAGCACTGCATCACAACTTGGGCTCTTCAATTACCCCAGATGCACCTCTCCAGCAGGGCACTTGACCGTGCTCAGAACACTTACATTAGCCTACAGTTGGGCAGAATCACCTAACATGAAGCCTAGTTTTTAATAAAGTGTTGAATATCTCATGTAATTTATTGAATACTGCACTGAAAATGAAAATAGAATGGTAGTATGTGTACAGAATGGTTGTAAGTGTATCGGTTGTTTTTACCCTCCTGATGGTGTGGCTGACTGGGAGCTGCGGTTTGCGCCACTGCCCACGAGAGACTGTCAGACTACTCTTATCACTAGCCTGGGAAAGATCAAAACTCAGCATTCAAAGAACAGTTTCTACTGAATGCGTATCACTTTTGTACCATCATAAAGTCAAAAAATCGTAAGTCAGGGACCATTTGTAGTAGATCTTTCTGTTTTGACCTGAAAATATTTTTGACTTTTTCTTAATAAAAAAAGAAATTGTAGAATGATGTGAACAATATGTTAATGTTTATCTATATGAAAAAAAGTACCACAAAATGATACCATAATATTTGTATTTATATGTGTGTTTGTGTATATTATAAGAGGGAGGAGAGAAAGACCGAAGAATGAGAGAGGGGATAAGTGTGTTGAGAAGTTCTGAAAGAATCCTCAGTAAATTGTTGACACTGGTTATGTCTGGGAGGAAACTGGAATTGGAAATGGGGATCAAATGAGATTTTAGACTTGTCTGTATTTTTTTTTTTACTTTGTTTTAACACAGAAAAGACTGTCCTATAGTACTTATGTAATGAAAGTTAATCTTAAAATGTAACGGTAAATGTAAAAATAAAACTTTTTATTTTTGGTGTCCCTGGGTGGGCAAAGTAAAACTTAATAGTTTGCTATTGTTGAGGTTATAAGGATCTTTGCTCTGTGTTCTTTTTTGTATATTACAGTTTTTCTACGGTGAACATGTATTTCTTTCATTATAAAAAAAACATACTTTTTTTTTACTGAAAGCATGAAGATACATGCACATAACAATGATACATACAAACTAAAACTTCTGTATTCCTTAACTAGGCAGAATTTCCACCAACTGCATCATTTGGGGGGAGGTACTTAGAAGCACATTCTTGGACTACATACTATTAGCTTTGTTTCCTGAATCTCAAAAAAGTTTTTGATTCATTCATGGATGTTTAAGACTGAACTCCAACACTTAGGGTCTCATGGACCCCCCCCCAAATGTCCTACCTCTCCTTGTCATTCCCCCCACCACCAAGTTTCTTCTTTATTTACCATGAATTCAAACACTGTGACTCCTAGTTTACTACAGGCAAGAAGTAAAGAGGAATGTATTGACATAGCAATCCAGATGTCTGGGTCTCCTAAGAAAAAGCTTAAGCAGGGTGGAGATTGGAAGAGCACCGAAAGGAGGCCTTTCCTGGGATCTTATCTGTCATATAATATGCTGGTGAAAGAAAAGAAATTTATCTGACTTTCTGGATTGGTCATAAAACCTTGATCTAACAGTTTCCAAACCTTTTTCCAGAATGCACAGTAAGAAATACAAAGAGCACGATGGCCATACTTTTAATTTGGTTCTTGTCAGGAGGTTGATTAAATGCCTTTGGTCTTACCTGTCACCAGACTAGGATAAAAACTCAACCCTGCAAAGTCCCAAGGTTTTTGTACTGTTTCACTCTTCCTTGCTTGAAAACCAGCTGATTCTTTTCTGATCTCACATCTTTCTTGTGGTACCTTGGCAACTACAACCAACAGCAACCAACACATGCTTTTTGTTTCCCTTCACCTAAAGCCCCAAGTTTATTCATTATATTTTATGCTACCAAGTTGTTGCAGATGACAGTTTCACCAAATGTTTCATCACTAAATAACATGAGAAGTCATCTTCCTAGGCTCCAATAACAGTTTCCTTGCTGCCCACTCTCTGACTGTGTAGTCAGTGCTACACGTTTTAAGTTTTTGTTGAAGCAGCACCCTAATTCCAGTACGAAACACTATGTCAGTCTCCTTAGACTAAATTATGCTAGAGTAGCAAATAATCCCATATCTCCATGGCTTACAAAGACAAAATTTTATCCTTTGCTCACATTTGCGAATAATATAGTTCAGCTGAGTCTCTGCTCCACACACCCTCATTTTGGGACTAAGCCTGAAAGAGCAAGCCATATCTGGAGCATCGCAAATCTCAGAGCGGAAGAGGAAAAATGATGGAGGAGCAATTCAGTGGCTCTTAAACTTCTGCTCCAAATTGGCACCAATCCCTTTCGCTTACATTTCATTTTCGAAAGTAACTCAAATTGTCAAGGCCATTCTCAGAGGGGCCAAGAATTACAATCCCCCCCGCCACAGGGAGGAGCAGGTAATATTTTGAATAATACAAGCTACCAGAGTACCTCAACTTTAACATATCCAAACAAAACACACGTCTTTCTCCCAATCTACTCCTCTCCTGCTTTCTCTCACTCACTAGTGGAGGCTCCAGAATTTTCATACTAGAAGAGGGTTGGTGTAGCAATGAGGTTAGAAGGAAGAGCTAGAAGACTAGTTTTAAAGCTGCATCTTCTAAGGAAGCACACAGTTTTTACTTAAATTGCATGGTCATTTAAGTTGGCTTGATGGAGTTGATTGAAATTATGAATTGGCTAAAGTCCCCTCAACTTATGCTCTTGGTCGTTCGATTGGATACCACCACTGCAGTTACCCAAACAAGAAACAATGGTATCTTTGAGTCCTCCTATCCCATCCAGTCCCAATTTGTAGGCCTGTGCTGTCCAATATGGCAGCCACTAACTACATGTGGATATCAAACACTTGAACTGCAACTAGTCGGAACTGAAATGTACTATACTTGTAAAATAACAAAACAGATTTCCAAGACTCTGTAAAAAAAAAAAAAAAGAATATAAAACATCATTTTTATATTGATGACATTTTGAAATGACAATATTTTGGCTATATTGAGTTAACTAAAATATATTATTAAAATTAATTCCACTTGTTTCTATCTCTTTAATATGCTGCTAGACAATTTAAAATGACATATATGTCCCTCATTTGTGTCTCGCATTATATTTATACTGGACAGCACTCCTGTGGGCTGCCTTTTTCTCTTCATCTCCATGGTCCCAGCCTTAGCTCAGGCCTTCTTCCTTGTTTCAGTGAGGTTTCTGCAAAAGCCTCCACACTAGTCTTTCTGCCTCTATTCTGGCCTTTCTCCAACCCTGTTTTCAAAGTGGCCAGAATGATCTTTTAAACTGCAATCCAGTCATGCTAACTCAAATAGTTTGATATTGTTCCACGGGTCACCATTGCCTTAATTCCATAGTTGCATATATAAAACCTTTCCTGATGAGCCTGACCCCTAGTTTCACCCTAGGGTGCGCCTAGCCCCTGAAATATACCAAAACTTTCCAAGGGTCTGGGCATGTCTGGTTTTAAGTGAGTCAGTTTTCACATCCTCCACTTTCATATTTTGCAATATTTATGTGCTTCAAAGGCACCTGCAGTCTAAGTTCTCTGCCCTCTTCCCCTATGTTGTTCTATTCTTCTTGACTAAGCAAAGGTATCTAGAATCTTAGTATCAGGCATTGATGGAACGATTAAGGAATTCCTTTAAGCAAGGTGCCAATACTGCCTCCCTACCTGTTATAAGATATATTGCTCATACAATATTCACACCATCCTATAAATATATTTTAAAATATGTAAGAAAATAGAGAATTTTTGGAAATTCTTTTAGGGAGTAAACAAGAAAGTTCAAAGACCACTATCTCATCTCTCATGACACCCTACCCATATCCCCACATCACCACCTCTGTCTCCACCACACACACACACACACACACACACACACACACACACACACACACACACACACACACACACACACACACACCCCTTCCCAGCTCCAGCTTTACTCAAGAGCTCAGCCTATCCCAGGCTATTCTCCCTCACCTTCTTACCCCAGCTAATAATTTGCTGCAATTCCTGCTTGCTTGATGGCATCATCAGAAAAGGTTACTTTTCAGTTTTGCTATGCAGAGGCTTTACCAATTTTCTTCTATTATGTGAGCTTTGACCTTCACTGCACTTTATGAGATGACCTTGAAGGCAGATGCAAGCAATTTCTATCTACTTAATTTTCATGATCATTGCTCTCCTTTCAGTAGAGAAAAACAGTGGGTTTTTTCCTCCAAATTTACATGACTATTTTAAGTGTTGCTGAAAGAGTAGTTTCAAGCAGTTATTTCTCAGGTGTCTTTTTTTTTTAACAAAAACACCAAGATTTAATGATTGAACTCATATAATAAGTAAACACGTGTGCATATCTCACACTGTTTAGTTGCCAGCTGCTGCTTATTGTTGATTCCTTCATTGTGGTTGTCAGAGTGCTGTCATCAAATTCACTGTCAAGGTCATTGTGGGAATGGTCACAGGGAGTAGAGGAGAGTGGTTAGGGACATGGCTCAACCACCTGTTAGTTGTGTTACCTTAGAAAACTCATTTAACTTCCCTGGGCATCAGTTTCCTCGTCTGTAAAATGAAGATTACAAGAATAGTAACTCCTTTGTAGGGTTGCTGTAAGAGTTAAATGGATTAAAACTAGTAAAGTGCCTAGAATATGTCACTGATTTTTTAAAATAATAATATTAAAGAGCAGCTGATAAAGTGACAAGCTCATTTTTTTTTTCCAAAAGATTTGTTTGGGGGACTTGGCAAACTTACAGAGAAATTTTTCATTTCTGTTTATCCACTGAAGTACATTTTTAATTCTCATCTCAATAACAAACCCTCTTAAGAGTATCATGAGTGCAAAGCTAAAATCATCAGATTCTCTGTCACACAAATGAACTTTTTCAACTCTCTGGTTTTACACACACACGCACACACACATAGACCAAAGAAAGTGAGATTCTGCTGGTTTTGCTTGGGGTTAAGTGTAGAAAATTTTTTAAACCCCCAACTTCAAAACTCAGTTTCCAAAAAATCTTCAAGTAATTTAATTTCGTAAACATGACTGGCAAACTTTTTCTGTTAAAGCCAGATCGTAAATATTTTAGGCGTTTCAGGCCATGGATCTCTGCTGCCACTACTCAGTTCTGCCACTGTAGCCCCAGGGCATCCATAGACAACAGTGAAAAAATGAGCATGTCTGTGTTCTAATAAAACTTTATTTACAAAAATAGGCAGCAGGCCAGATTTGGTCTGCAGGCCATGGTTTGCCAACTCTGTCTTAGATGTTACTCCATATTTACCTTGTAACTTTGATCATCTCTAGTATACAGTAACATACCCACAATAGCAGGAGAAACTCAATTTGTGAAGCAATGAACTACAAAAAATGACATATGAAATACAGTATACAGGTACATATAAAGTTGAGGAAAAACAGATGAGAAGTATCTGTGGGTGAGAAGCAGATAATGATACTTCAATTCCCTAAAGTGATTGTTCAGCAGGAAACAGATTAAAACAAGCACAAGTTTCATTTTCTGCCTCAGAGTACTTACCTATATACATACATATCTTCATCTCAACTCTCAACCAGTCAAGGACATATACGTCACTAGGGCAGTTCCTAAAACTCTGTGCCCCAAATAACAACATAAACCCACTGAAATAATGTATTCTTACTCCAAGGGCTCAGTGGTGAATCCTTCAACATGTTACCTAGAATTCCCCCTTTCATATGTCTATATTTCAAGAATAAACAGAAATTATGTGAATTGTTAAGAATGTTTTCCCCAAATTTTCAGGCCCTTTGATCCACTGGTTCTACTTCCATAGTTAATCAATTATATATCAATCTCTAGCTCCTTAACTATGATTCTATTAAACCATAAGGATCAATCACAATGGTCCTGAATAGGGCTGGAGTTGAATGAACTGAAAAGCAAAGCCAGAAATAGTGAAGAATTGATAGAACTTGATAGTGAGGCCAGGGATTTTTTTTTTTTTTTTTGGTGTATTAATTGTTGTATCCCCAAGTGCTTAAAACAATGCCTGGCGCTAAGTATTCACTCCACAAACATTTGTTTGTGTGAATAAATGAATGAATGAATGAATGAACAAAAAAATAGGTGACAAGTATGGAAGGTAAAAGAAGATGTAAAATGAATCCAAGTTTTCAAGCCTGAGCAACAGAAAGAATCCTAATGATGTTAATATTCAAGATAAGGGCTGTAAGAGATGACTGGAGGAGCCTGCAATACAACAGTGGTTAACCAATGCACATGAACCTACTTTACTCCAAAAACCATCCCCCTGACGCCCAGCAGTCTTGTTTGTACTATGTGATCTCACCACCAGTCACAGAAGATTGAACCAAGGATGAACACTTGACCTAGCTAGACCAATCAGATTCTTTCTCCTGGAATCTGAAACTGAGATTCTGCTGGGTGTAGTAGAACTGCTTATAAAGGTGGTCAAGTCTGCCAAGAGCTTGGAGAAGCAGAGAAAGTTGGTCTCGAGACAGAGAAGCAAGATGTCTTAGAAAAGCAGAGGCAGAAGCTGGAGAGAGAGTATCGCCTATGTTAATGAGAGTTTTCTGGTCCTGATTGTATTCCCTCCCAGAGGTCCAGCTGCCTTCATGGCATTGTTTCTGGATATCCTTATAATAAATTCACCTTTTGGGTAGAGAAGGAAAGTAATCAGATTTATTTTCTGATGCTCTGAGCCCAGAATCATTGATTAGACAGGGAGGTAGGTGGTTGATTCATTTTTGGATACGTTAAATCTGGGTTTTCTTTCCTTCTTCAGAAATATTTTTTACCTCATTTGCCCCAAATGTTCCTACACTCTTCATTATGTCTTCAATAAATTACCAGGCCTTTTTCTTCCATCCTGTTAGGAGATACCTTACAACACAAGTGCATTTTTACTACCTTAACCTCAGAAGAGAAAGTATCCTTGCTTCTCAAATTTCTGAGCACCTTATGATGTCTATCCCTTTATAGAGAATAGTCCTGAAAGAAGGCTTTCAAGAGGTGTATGATTATCAGAGACAAACAGTATAGACAGAGGGTTTTTCTCTTGTACACACGCCCTAAGGCATGATGTTATTCTCTTGGAATAAAAGAAAATGGGACAGAAGACATGTAGAGGAAATTTGAGCCACAGAATATTATACAAGCAGTGAAATGCATGTCATTTTCTAATCCCTTCCGGGCTTCAACACCTCTTCACAACACCTTGAGAAAGCCTGCAAATTGAAATCACCTCTTTGCAAATTGATTTCCTAATGTCACTAGGCTCCACACACTGTCAGCCCACGCTCTTTCAGTTGCTAAGTGCACTGGATTGTCACAGTACGTTCCAGAGGCTCTAGATTTCTCTCAAATGCAAAAGATGTGCTTCTAATTGGAAGAAAAGGCCTTGTCTTTCAAATACAATATTCTCTGAAAAAAAAGAAGTACCCATTAGATTTCAAACAGTTCAAATTGATTGATTTCCACAAACATGGGAAAGCTTATAAGCTCTAAAATTTAACAATATCATTTTACAACTCGGAGCGTAAAGATGATTTTTAGATTAGTTTTGCATTATTAGCTTCACTTCATTAGGAACAAAAATCATAAGATGCCACTAAATATTTATTCACAACATGCACTGATTACTGATTACTATGGAGGAGACACATTACAAGAGACTTTCATTTTTCTAAATCAATAATATGAACAAAATTTTAGGCGAAAGTTTAAGACTCATTTTAAAAGGGGAGGGGGAAGCTATGGCAAGAAATAAGAACATTTAAATTTAATGGGTATATATACATAAGTTTAACAAATATTTATTGAGGGAGACCACAGTAACGGAGTAGAGACTGATAAGATATAAAATGCAGTCCACAGGCCTAAAGAGTTTAGAGACAAACAGAAGAGGCTGGTGATTCATTCATTCATTCAAGTTTTTAATCAAGTATTTGCCATAAACGAGACGCTTGGCTGGCTACTAAATTTTAATGATTACATTGTAGCATTGGATCACTTCAACATATACCATCAAATTTAATCTTTAAGATTTTTATTATGTTACAAGGAATACATTTTTTTAAATTACTTAATTTATTTATTTTTGGCTGTGTTGGGTCTTCGTTGCTGCGCGCGGGCTTTCTTTAGTTGCGGTGAGCGGGGGCTACTCTTCGTTACGGTGCGCAGGCTTCTCATTGTCGTGGCTTCTCTTGTTGTGGAGCATGGGCTCTAGGCATACAGGCTTCAGTAGTGGTGGCACGCGGGCTCAGTAGTTGTGGCTTGTGGGCTCTAGAGCTCAGGCTCAGTAGTTGTGGTGCACGGGCTTAGTTGCTCTGCGGCATGTGGGATCTTCCCAGGCCAGGGCTCGAACCTGTGTCCCTTGCATTGGCAGGCGGATTCTTAACCACTGCGCTACCGGGGAAGCCCTTGAATACATTTTTTTTAAAAAAGATCAAACCATACAGAAACGAATAGTGACTCTCCACAACTACCACCACTAGATGGGGTAACCAATATTACATTGTTGGGTATCTTTTCACACTTCTTAAAATAAGAATATAAATACACACAAATACTTTTTAAAAAATGGTATTGTGCTATATACAGAGCCAGTACAGCATACTGCTTGAGAACATGGGCTTTAAATAATACCACCTCGATTCAAATCCCAGCTCTACCACATACTAAGCTACATTTGCAAGTTACCATGCATCTCAATTCCAAAATTTTCTAATCTTTAAAATAAGAATAATATTAGTAAATACCTCATAGCATTGTTGTGAAAATTAACTCAATCACTTAAAACATAATAATTCAACAAATGTTAGCTTTTATTATGCAACTTGTGTTATCTTTACCCAAGATTATATTGTGGACCTCCTTCCTCCACCTCACTTTTTTTCAAAGGCCAAATAGTACCATGGTATAGATTTATCATCATTCATGTAATACATTCTCCTGCTATTATTCATACATTGCCCCCAATGTATTCACAAAGAATTCACAAAGAATGCTGCAAATAATATCCTTATGCCTATACTTGAATATTTCTGAAGAGTAAATGCTTAGAAAAGAAACAGATGGATCAAAAGCGATACATATTGTAAAGTATATTTCAGATGCTTTTGAATTTCTCTTCTAAAATGTGTCAACTTATATTCCACCATAAAATATGAAGGTAACCTTTTCCCTGTATGGGGCATGTGTGTGTGTGTGTTTGTGTGTGTGTGTGTGTGTGTGTGTTGGGTGGGCTGAAAATTGATTATGAAAAAAATTCTCCTATATTTATTTATGGTACTGTCACTATTTTGTTACTATTTTGTGTTTCATGTTTGTGCTTTTAATAACCCAGAGTTTTGGGTATGATATAAGGCAGAAATCTAACTTTATTTTTGTCCAAATGGGCAGCCAGTTGTTCCATTTACAACTAAGCAGTGTATCCATTCCCAGATTATTCGAAGGGACACTCTCATTATACACTTAATTTCCACGTATGCATAGTTCAGTTTCTACTCACTACTTTTTTTCTGTTGATACACTTGTCTTTCCCTGACAGTACCACATTACTTTAACTACTGTAATGTTGTAGTATATTTTAATATCTGTTAACTTTATATTCTTTTTAAAAACTTATTGCTGGGAATTCCCTGGCGGTCCAGTGGTTAGGACTCGGCGCTTGCATTGCCTTGGGCCCAGGGTTAAATCCCTTGGTCAGTGAACTAAGATCCCACAAGCACACGGTGAGGCCAAAATAAATATAAAAATAAAATAAATAAATAAATAAAAACTTATTCCATACTCTTAGTGTTGCAGATTATGACAGAGATAGCCAGCTGACCACCAAAAACTCACGCTCCTCTTTCATAATGGCCAAAGCAAGGGTCAACGCTTTCCGGTCAAAGCACTGTTGCCAGAAAGAAGCTACCTCATTGGGGACCACGTGTCTCAGTTCCCCTTCCACCTAACGAGGGTCATATGACTAGTTCTTGCCAGTGGAATGTGAGCAAATACATTCTGTGTCCTTTTCAGGTCAAAGTGATAGAGAGGCAGGTATGCCTCTGCATTGTCATTGTCCCCATGCAGGTACTCCAAGGACCTAACAGGAGGCCAGAGCCACAGAATAAAAGACTCCTGACCTCCAGTCAGCCTAACCAGGAATTCTTGCATTAAGTGTGAGTGAGAAATAAATCCTCTATTCTATTAAGCCACTAAGGTGTGGGGATTTATCTATTACATTTGCTACTATACAGATGGTGTATTACAAATGGCATTTTAAAAATCCAGATAGGATTTTAATTCAGATCACGTTTTATTTACAGATTAGGTTGAGGAGAGCTGACACCTTAACAATACTGAGTTTTCACATCTAGGAGAAATATCACATCTTACATTTATTCTGGTCCTTTTTTTTTTTTTTTTTTTTCGGTTCGCGGGCCTCTCACTGTTGTGGCCTCTCCCATTGCGGAGCACAGGCTCCGGACGCGCAGGCTCAGCGGCCATGGCTCATGGGCCCAGCCGCTCCGCGGCATGTGAGATCCTCCCGGAACGGAGCACGAACCCGTGTCCCCTGCATCGGCAGGCGGGCTCTCAACCATTGCGCCACCAGGGAAACCCTGGTCTTTTTTTATAACCTTCGATAAAGCTTTGTTGTTTGCTTTATGTGGATCCTAAAGATTTCTTGCTAAGTTTATTCCTATATATTTTCATACTTTCATTGTACTGTGTCTGCAGTCCTTTCCCATTACATTTTCTATTTGATTATTGATTGTACATAGATTATTTACTTTTATAAGAGGATCTTTTATCATCTTACAGAATCTTGCTTATGCCATTGGTTCATTGGTTTCATGTTTTGCATTATTTCTAGCAAATAATGACAGTGCTGCCTCTTCCTTCCTCATATTGATACTTTTAGTCCTTTTTTATGTTATTGCATTAGCTAGAATCTTAAAATAATATTGAAAAATAGCCGTCATATCTTCCTTTCCCTGTCTCTTCTTTTAAGTAAAATCTCTTTATTAGCCATTAAATATGATGTTTCATAGTGATTTCTGATAAATGTTCTTTGTCAGATTATGGAAATCTTCTTTTATTACTTCTTTTAAAAAAAGGTGTGTTTTTGTTGTTAAATCAAGGTGGATCTTGAATTTCATCCAAATGCCTTTTCTTTCTCTGTTTAGATAATTTATCATTTTCTTCCTTTAATATAGTATACCATATTTTGTATACTTCCTAAATATTAAAACATATTTGCATTTTAAGTAATGCCTTCTTGGTCTTGGTATATATCCTTAATGTAGAGCGTCATTCATCTAATTATTTATTTAATGTGTTTGCACATACTTTCATATCAGAGATTGGTTAATAGGGGGGTGTGTGTGTGTGTCTGTGTGCCTGGGTGTACAACCTTTGTCTAGTTTTCTTATGAGGAATATTCTACCCTGTAGAACAATATTAAAAAGTTTCACCTTTTTCTATGTTCTATCAGTTAAATATGATACCTCTTCCTTGGAGATATGAAAAACTCACTTGTAAAATTACGCAGAGGGAGAGTGTCTTTAGTGGAGAAAGGTATTTGCTCATTTTCCACTTTTTCTACAATTATAGAACTATGTAAGTTTTTTTACCTCTCCTTGAATTTTAACTCATTTTTACTTTCCTAGAAAAGTACGTATTTCATTTATTTTTCCAAAGGCTCCTTTTCAAAGTTTACATAATATTCTCTTCTTATTTTTTTAAAGTTTATTTCACCTCTCTAACTATGTGCCCTTTCACATTTTTAATACTGCTTATCTAAATCTTCTCTCTCTTTTCCATATTGGATAGGCAAAGTTTTGTTTATTTGAATTGGGTTTTTCTCAAAAAATCAGCTATCAGTCAATAATTTTAAAAAGCGTAGAAACATAGGAAAAATTATTTATTTTTTTCTCGGTCAAGTTAAAATTTTGTTACATTGCTTTAAAGTTTCACATAGAAAGATATCTGGATGCTGAAGTAAAACATATTGAACACATCAGTTAAAGCTTATCCTATCTGCATAAATTCATCCTAGGTGCCTGACTGCTTGGTCATTCTGTATACTCACGCCTGTGGATTGTTTTATTCTAATCTTCCAAGCATTTACCTACTTTTGGTCTATTTTATCTGCCAGCTTCTGAGAGAGTTGTGTTTTAAAGTTTTCCACCATGATTATAGTTTTTGAAAATCTCTTTGTCTTTCTAACAGTTCCTAATAATTTTTGCCTCATTGATTTTCAAACTATATTGTTGAGATGATACTGTACTTTTATTACTATATCTTTTAATGGATTTCATTTTTGTCAATCCAAATTTTTCCTCTATTTCATGGAAACATTTTGCTTTGAGAGCAGCCATGTTAAAATGTAACCCCAACATTGGCCAGTGGATTGGTCCAGGGTAAGTACTTTACCAGCTGAGTCAATGATCTCTTCCTGAGAATCCTGGCTTGGGATCGTGAGACTCACCAGTAACTGAAGCTGTAACATGTAAAACACAGGTGGCACAGGCCCTGCCACCAGCTGAGTAAAAGAACTTCAAAAGAAATTGAAGGAAGCAGATGCACAGAGAGACACACAGTTATCAGACAGGGAGATAGTTTCTTAGATACAGTTTGATTCTGAAGCTCAACTGTATTCCTTTCTTTAGGCTCTGTGAGCTCCATTACTCAGCTCCTTATGATTAATTCTCCTTTGATTTAAACTAGTCCATTCATTCCACAATTATTTATGGAGTTCTTAGTATGTGCCAAGTACTGGTATAAGCACTAAAGATACAGCAGAGAACAAAGCAAAGTTCCTGTCCTCCTGGAGTTTGCTTGATAGGTGGGATATATAATAAGGCAGCAAGAGAAATAGGGGTATGCTATTTAGATGGTTGACCAGGGAAGCCCTGTCTGAAGAGGTGACATTTGTACAGAGGCCAGAATGCAGTGAGAGTGAGACAGATAGATATCTGGGGGATAAGCATTCTAGTAAGAAGCAAAAGCAAGGGCAAAAGTCCCACAAAAGAAATCTTTAGCCTTTCAAGGAATGGCAAGAATACCAGCATGCCTGGAGCCACTGGGCATACAAAGATGAAGAGGTATCCGGGGGCTAATTCATGTAGGAGCTTGTAAGCCTTGATAAAGATCTTAGAGTGGAAAGTTATTGAAGGGTAGAGACAGTACCTTATTACATGCTAAATGGATTACTTTGTCCATTGAGGAGGGAATAATAGACTGTAGATGGGCAAGGGCAGGAGCAGGGATGCCAGTTAAGAGGCCCTCACAGCAGCAAGGGACATTAGAGGCTAACATGAAAATGATGGAGGTTCCTTGGGGGCTAGAGGTTGGATGGAGGTAGTTGGATTCTATTTTAAAGGTAGAACTCATAATGGGAATGTGAGGTGGAAACAAAGCAGAGGAGTTTAGGGACTTCAAGTTATTTGACCTGGACAAAAATGATTCCCAGTTTTCAGTATTCTGTTGTTCCAGTATACTTTGCTATAACTAGGTACTAAATATCCTTATGTTTCTTTGTTAAATGACAATATTAGTTCAGCATTTTTAAAAATCTGAACTGTTTATGATTTAAGACATATTTATAGTCATCAATATACATTTTTTTTTTTTTTTTTGGCTGCTGGGCATGCAGGATCTTAGTTCCCCCACCAGGGATTGAACCCGTGCCCCCTGCATTGGAAGCGCGGAGTCTTAACAACTGGACCGCCAGAGAAGTACCCACAATATACATTTATTACTCAACTTTTGAACCACTCTGTTACTCAGCCTACCTTTTGAGCTACTCAGTTGTTTCTGTGTTGTAGGGGTTTTGAGGAGGAGAGGATTGACAGGTGTCCCGTGTTTACAGAACATGTTCTCTATTTAATGGGTTTGTCCTATGTCCTGGATTAACTTTGTCAAGGCATGTTACATGTTGTTTATTTGGGGTTCCCCCCCCCCGAATAAATTACAAGCAATGGGCAATTAGAGCTATTTTTTTCAAAACAGTAATTGGTGCTTAAATCACTGAAAGGGCAATATACCTCCATAGTGAAGATCTAGACAGTTCCCTAGGGTCTTTCCTGTAGGTTTGGCTGAAGGAAGACCAAAAAGGGGACTGAGAATTAAAAGTACTTATTGTTTTCATATTCAAGAAAGGATAAGACTGTTCTTTAGCCAAAGACCCAAACCGTGAACAAGTAACCACCCTTAATTACAGATAACTTCGGATCAGTGCAAATGCTCGGTTAGTCAGCTAATAAACAACAGCCTCACTCTGTTTCTGAAAGTCGGCAAATTAATGATAGCACCTGGCGTCTGAAAACCAGCCAGTTAGAGATAAAATCCACAGTCAGCCCACTGATGACAGTTCACCAATGACAACAGCCAATCAGCTAGTGCTTCAAAGCCAGCCGATGAAAGGCAGCCAGACTCCTGTGACCACAGGAGAACACCTGAAAATCTGCCGGCCCCTAACCAATCCTGCTTCTAAAAGCCCACCATACCCTGAATGCCAGGCTTCCCTACATAAGATCAGATTTGGCCTTGTCTGGGGAGACATCCTTATGAGCACAGCTCTCCCTTGCAGGCAAATCGGAAGTTCACTTTTTTTTTTTTGCATTAGACAGTTTGATTTATCATTAGTTCATTAATTCTCAACCTTTTCAATGGTTCACACCCTGTTTATGTAAGTTGGACTTGTGAGTGACAGACATACTGATGTTGTGACGTAATCCAATTCAATCTTCTCAGTTCTGGCAGTGGTTGCCATTATCTGTTGTCTGTTCGTGTGTGTTTGAACTCCAAATGCCAAAATCCAAGTGTAAATGTTATGCTGAGTTTTCTAAACAGTGGACTTTTACTAAATAAGGAAAAAGTCATTTTGAAGCTCTCAGTATGCAATTGTTTACTCAATATCAAAATAGTGGAAAGTCAGCTATAAATCAGTATATACCAACAGCTAAGCATATGAGAGGTATCACTCAGCTACTACCAAAAGAAGTGATAAAATAACAATATTTTATTAAGAGAAATTCAGATGAAGAAGGTAAAATAATGGCAACAGAAGGTGTAGTAGCCTTTCACACGGTGTATCAGTATCAGTCTTTCAGTTCAAATGATCTGTCTCAAGTACCCCATTGCTTTAAAACACAAACAAACAAACAAACAAAAACCTTGTTGAATGTGTTTAAAAAAAAACAGGTGAAATATTTATCCCTTTAAGTGTAAAGTTTATTTGTAAATGGAATAGAACTATTTATGGACAGGAAAAGAAATTCCAACATGCAGTGTATAACTATTACGGCGCTTATGACAGTTTCATCCCTTCAAGAAGTCTATTCTTTCACATGGATGTTACTAAATTCTCTTCCAACATGGCAACAAGTGGAATCATGTGTAGTGTTGTAGAAGAGAGAATAAAAATCAATGACAATATTCTTTTTATGTCGGTGGACATTTTTAAATGTTATTGATCAAATCATCACAGCATAATCCTGAAGAATGGAAAAGCAAGTTGTGCCTGAAATATTGTACTATCTGCTTCAACATTCCCAAAGTTGTTAACTTTCAGTACAATGGCTCGTATTACTAATGTTGGGTATATTTTCTCAGTAATGAAAGTTCAATGGACAAAAGAATGAGACAAGTTGACAACTGTAGAATCTATGTTGTATAAATGGAACATAGACTGTAACTGCAAGACATTTTATAAGCAAATTCGGCATAACAAAGAATTATTAAGGATAGCCAAAGGAAATACAATTAAAGGAAATGAAATTTAGATACTTAGAATTTATTTCAGATAAACAAGTAATTTTTTTACATAAGTGTACCCCTTGATATTTTTTTTTACTTAATGTACTTATGCATAGGCAATTAGAAATAACTGAAATTTAACTGAGAGTCCTTTTTAAAATTTGCTCAATCTGGCAAACCTAAGGGAGGGACAATTCTTTTTTTAATTTCCCAGAACTTAAATTGCTTCTTTTAAAAATAGCAACTGGGCTTCCCTGGTGGCGCAGTAGTTGGGAGTCCGCCTGCCGATGCAGGGGAAGCGGCTTTGTGCCCCGGTCCGGGAAGATCCCACATGCCGTGGAGCAGGTGGGCCCGTGAGCCATGGCCGCTGGGCCTGCGCGTCCGGAGCCTGTGCTCCGCGGCGGGGGAGGCCACAACAGTGAGAGGCCCACGTACCGCAAAAAAATAAAAATAAAAATAGCAACCAATTCTTGTTTTATGGATATAATAAATTTGCATGGATCTCTCTGTTTCCTGCATTAATTCTGTTTCCTCATGGGAATTTTTTTTTTTTGTTTCTACAGTGTGGTATCATTCTTTCAGGCTGTTGGTTTTCCTAAATGTTCAGGAATCCTTGTCATCTAGTCACACTTACAATTTCAGGTTTAGATTGACCTATTTAGGTAGCTGGAATGTTTGAACTCATAACAAAACCCTTGTTTTCTGGGCAATCTATGCAATTTTGGGGTAGGGGAGAGAGACCATGTGGCCAAGTGGGCTTTCCTTTGGGGGACTAAGTATCCCTCTATCCCTTATAACCAAGGGAAATGATGTCCTGGTTTGCCTAGGACAGTCACAGGTTACATTTCACATGCTGGCATAATTATTAATAGTGCTTGCTTTTACTCAAAAGTGTCCCAGTTTAGACAACAGATTACATTGTCATCCTGCTAATGACAGATGGAAGTTAGCTGGGATATTGTCCCATTTCTCTCTTTGGCCCCAGCACCCACCTTGGGAGTATCTGGTGGCAAATATCCCAGTTAATTTAGAGAGCAGAACTCATGGCGTTAACCTGGGGACAAACGCTACAGCAGCCACTTGCGGAATAAAAGATTGATACAGCTACTCCACATCACTGTAATTAATTATCCTACTGGCTGCCCTCCTCTGCCCTTATTACTTAGCATCTTAGGTTTCTTTTTTAGGGGTCAGCAGAGCTGTTATCTTTCACCTAAACAGGATTATAGGTTTTGTGCTTTTTTTAATCCCTGGTGGGTGTTATCATCCATGACTAACCCCATCTGCTTTAACATTAATATTAAACCTACAGTAACAATAATTAGAGGTGAGATGTGAAAACTTATGTGTCAGGCACTGTTCAGCACTTTACTTATATTAATTCTCAGAGGTAGGTCCTTTCATTTTCCAGATATGGAAACTGAGGCATAGAGAGGCAAAGTAATTTATTTACCCAAGGGCTGGAAGACCCAAAGAGTAGGCAGCTTACCAAGAACCCAGCAATTGGCTTCAAGGCTCATGTTTTTAACCACCAACTAAATCCCTCATATCAGACAGTAGCACTCTTCCTGACTTCCTAGAGCTGTTCTTGGTTTAGAACTTCTATATTAGTTCTGTCATTTCTGTGGGGATTTTAAGTGGAAGGAGAAGTTAACTCATGCGTTCAGTTAACTATTTAAACCAGAAACTTATCCAAAAAAATTTTTTTCAAACTCAGTTGTTCTATCATTTCGAAGAAGGGCTTCTGGTCTAAAGGATTATTTTCTGTCATGTAAACAGTCTAAACTTTAGCCAACGCTTGCTAATATGCACAAACATTCACACAGTACTTCCCACTGCTTTATCAAACTAGAAAGCTAGATAAAGATCTGGCATTAAAAAAAAAAAAGATCTGGCATAAAAAGAGGAAATTATACCATGGAAATTTCCACACAGCCCCTGGACACTCCACTGTAGGTACATTATGGGTCACTCAGGGTCATAATAGTGCTTCCCTTTACAGTATATAATCCCAAATCATATTATTTAAATCAGAAAGGAACAGTGACAACCCCAAGGCCAATCCCATTATTTTGCAAATAAGAAAAGTAATTTCAAAGAGATCAAGTGATTCACCCATCATCTCACAGCTAATTAGTATAATTAGTGATAAAGCCAGAATTACCACCCAGCGTCCTAACTCAGAGTTCTTTTTATGTGGTCTCACTGCCTCTCTATTTGGTTGCTTTGGGAACAGAATGAGAAAATCATTAAAATCATGTTATTATCTAGATTTTCATCTAGAAATGATCATTTTATGTAGGTTTGATCTAAATCTGGACCCATACTTTAATGAAAATTACTATCTCAATTTTAAAGGAAACCTTTAAAAGTGATTGTAGGGCTGCCCTGGTGGTGCGGTGGTTAAGAATCCGCCTGCCAATGCAGGGGACGTGGGTTTGAGCCCTGGTCCGGGAAGATCCCACATGCTGCAGAGCGGCTGGGCCCGTGAGCCACAACTACTGAGCCTGCACGCCCATTTATTGAAGCCCGTGCGCCTGGGCCTGAGCTCTGCAACAAGAGAAGCCATGAAAATGAGAAGCCCCTGCACCACAATGAAGAGTAGCCTCCCTTGCTGCAACTAGAGAAAGCCCACGTGCAGCAACGAAGACCCAACACAGCCAAAAATAAAAATAAATAAATTTATTTTTAAAAAAAGTGATGGTAATATCTGTCATAGTTCCCTGCAATATTTTCCACGTTTTTCTGTGATATACACGCTCATACAGTAAACCATGCTGCTTTTCATCCCCAGAATAGCATTGACTCATATCTGTTCAAATATATTAACATTTTCATCTCAACTGACTCACCTGCCAAGAGCATCAGGTTTTTGTGCCATTTCCTAGGGTACTCCATATCACCCCTCTGCTAATGAAATTTGAAAAGTGAAAGCTTTTTTCTTAATTCTTGTTTTTCCTGTTAGCAATTGGCTTTCTGAGTTACAGGTATGTTCTAGAAATTGCAACATGTGAAAGGTTAAAGAAGGGGGCTTGATGTAAAGGAAAAGGGGGAGAATGAAGAGATATTTCATAATTTATCAGGAGATTAACATTTCACATCCTAAAAGAAATAAAAATGACCTTGACTTCCCTGGTGGTCCAGTGGTTTAGACTCCGTGCTCCCACTGCAGGGGCTGTGGGTTCCATCCCTGGTTGGGGAACTAAGATCCCACATGCTGTACAGTGTGGCCAAAAAAAAAAAGACCTTCTTGTACAGGACCAAAAGGAGACGTTATAGAAGGAAAAGTGGGGAGAAAAAGATAAAAATAAGCTTATAAGTTTTTATCATTTGTTATAAGGAAGAAATAGCTACAGATACTCAATAATCTCTATTTAGAAGCATATTAGAAACTAAGTTCTGAAAAGTCTTACTCATAAACTATAAATTCAAGATAAAAAGCAATAATTCTTGTCAATTAATACCTGTATCAGGACTTCCCTGGTGGCGCAGTGGTTAAGAATCCGCCTTCCAATGCAGGGGACGCAGGTCCGACCCCTGGTCAGGGAACTAGAGCCCACATGCATGCCGCAACTAAGAGTTCACATGCCACAACAAAGGACCCCGTGAGATGCAACTAAGGAGCTCACCAGCCACAACTAAGGAGCAGGCACAACCAAAATAAAAATAAAATAAAATAAGAAAAATACCTGTATCTTCTTTCCCTGATTGTCTCCAGCTAGAGCTAAAAAAAAATCTGCTAAAACTGTCTTCTGCACATCCAGGTTACCCACAATTCTCTCAGAAGACACACTTCTTTACAATCAGTAAACCCCCCCCCCCCCATTCCACACCACCCCTAATCACCGGGCCAGCCATTTGCCTCTTGACTCTGGTCTCCAGTTGGAAGCACCAGAGTAATATCCCACCTACACTCCTGTTAATTCTAGCTAAAACAGCAGCATCTTTTGCTGTTTTCTTCTCTTAATAGCTGTTTTTGCTCTCACAAATTATCTCATTTGTTTACATAATTGTCTTTCAGCCCTTTTTAGAGAAGATTTTGCCTATCTAGTTTACTCCACATGCAACTCGTTTCTAGAACAATGCCTGACACCTAGGAGGTGCTTGAAAATATTTGCTGAATGAATAATTTATTTGGCTCCCTTCAAGCTTCCAAGCATCTGGTCCTTTGGAATACCAAAGAGCAGCTATCAACTTCAACGCCCACTTCAATCATCACTTGGAAATGTCCCACATCTGAAATCTTAAACCCTACGGAAATTCTCTCCAAGGGCTATCTCCAATTACTTGGGTACATTTTCTACTGCTTTATTCCTAACAGCTCAGGACTCCCCAGTTGTAACACAAATGCTCCACCAATGCTTATACTTTACTTCTTAATCCCTTCTGCAGCTGAGCCTGGTGAAAGCATAGTTTACACCCACTAGCTTGATTTCACCATCTCCTACTCTGTCTCAACCCAGGCATTCTGGCTTCTGTTCCCGCCACTCTACCAAGACTGCCTTTGCCGAGGTCACCACCCCACAATCCTGTCAGACTGTAAAAACATTTTTTTTTAAGTCTAATACCAAATAGTAAGAGTATGTGGGAAAACAGGAACTTTCTTACAGCTGGAGAAAAATTGGTGCAACCATTTTGGAAAGCAATTAGTAAAGTTGAACATTTAAATTACCAACAACATATTCCCCTAGAGAAACTCTTTCACATGAGCACAAGAAGATATACATGTGAATATTTGTCATGGCATTGCTTGTAATAGCAAAAAATTTGACAATCACCTAAACGTCCATTGAGGTAGAGACTTGTACTTGGTCCCCCAAATTTACCTTCCCCTGCTTCACCAGTAATTGAACAACCAAATTTTAGGCATATTGTCACTTAAAGATTCTTTTTCCCATTATCTTTGACACCTGTGATCATGAGATTAAGTTTTAGCCAACAGAATGTAAGTGAAATTGGAGAATGAAATGTCTTCTCTTTCTTCTTTCTATGAGAGAAACGCAGATGTGTCCACTAGAGCTAGAGCTGCAGTCCTAAACTTTGAGGTGACCTGTATGTAAAGGTCTATGCAGACTGGAGTAACAAGATAGAGGGAACCTGGGTCCCTGAATTTGCGGCACTCCATACCATCTCTGGAAAACTACCTTTGGACATACACAAAAGAGAGAGAAAATGTTCTTATTTTGTTTAAGACACTGTTGCTTTGTTTTTTGATGGTCATCTTTAGCCAAACTTTATCCTAATGATCAAAACAGTGTATTCATTAAGTGGACTCCAGTACAGTAATAAATAGAGAAACAAACAAGAAAAATCTATCAATGTGGATAAATCTCAGAAACATAGTATTGCAGAATAAAATGTATAAAAGTATACTATTTCTTTAAACAAATAATGTATATTTTTATGGGTTTATACATATTTGCATAAAAAATATAAAACATATGAAAATGTTTCCCAACAGCTTTGTGATAATAGTATGTATCCTTAGAGCAGGATCTTTTCTGATTCTCCATTGATTAACCAGCTACATTACTGATTACATTATCAGCCAGGATGGCCAAAGCCAAACCAATTAAAAGCAACTCAGTTTGTCCTGTTAAGAGCTTTCAAGGCTGATTTGTCTACCCTTCCTTTATAAATCACTACTATTGAAATAAAGCCCTGCTCTTCTCTGCGTCACTCCTGAATGCTGAGAGCAGAGACAAGCTGTTCCTGAGATGTTACTCTGTGGAGAATATCCTGCCAAGCTTCAGTAGAATTGTAGCAGGAGAAGTAGCCTTGGCCACAATGATTCATATTCACCAACTCTTTCCTGAGTATATCTACTGAGTTAGGGATAGGAATGTTGACCCTGTAAATGAATGTGAGTAAAAAAAGAGGTGACTGCATTAATTTTTATAGGTGGGGGAAATCTGAGCTTGAGATGAAGGGACAAATCAACCAGTTAGCCATTTTCAATTTTCTAATAATGGTGAGAATAGTAACCACCATTTGTTGAGGACTAGTCAATATATCAGACATGCTATACATATTCGCTTATTTAAAACAATTTTCACAACAATGCTACATTATTAATTTTAAAACTAAGGGTTAGAGATAGCTAATGGTCACATAGGTAGAAAGGAGTTGAACCTAGATTCTATTTAAAGAGCTATCTGAATCTGAAGTCTATTCTACAATATTCTTGAATATTGTACTAGACCATTTACCATCAGTAACAGTATTTACTTTCACGGGCTAGTCATATGTACAAGTGAACTAAATAGCTGATTACATTGTGTCATTAAAATAATGATTGCACAGTGCATTTAGAGGCCATTGAAGGGTTTGCCTGTCCCCAGACATCTTCTCTGCATTCTGCAATGTTGCTACTATTTATGTTACTTTTGGGTTAAGTAATGCCCCCTAAAATATCAGTAAAGTTTGTCTCTTGTGAGGGAGACATTATCATTAACTAATCCATAGATTACTTTAACAAATTAAACTACAACTTAATAACAATTTAGTCAAACTAGATTCCCAAAGGAATGAGATACGCGTTACATATACTTAAATAATGTAAAAGTCTTTTAAGAATCAAGTATTCTTAGGAGGAAAGCTGTAACGGAGGGACCTGGATGGTGAAGTATACCACAGAGGTTCTGTATGCTCTATGGGTCCGGTATTGATGCTGAAAACTCGGCCTCTGTGCACTGGTGCTGAGTCAAATCTTGGACACAGAGTTTTGGGTGAAGTAGCAAAGAATAGCTTTATTGCTTTTCCAGGCAAAGGGGGACACAGTGGGCTTGTGACTCTCAAAACTGTGTGTTCCAACCTGGGAGGATTTGGTGAGGAGTTTTATAGCAACGGTTCAAGGGCGGAATTGTTGATAAGGGTCAGTGTGTGCAGGGCCCGCACTCCTTTAATCTGGCCTCAGGTCATCTACTAATGAGCTTCTCTGTTTCCTTTAATCTGGCCTCAGGTGGTCTTCTCTGGAATGAAGAATGCTAACATCTTCCATTTGTTGGGGGTTTTAGTTCTGTAAAGAGAGCTCAATGATATAGTTATGTGTCTCCCTTGAGGCAGAACCGGGACCCTGCCCCAAGGCTGCACTATTGTTTCTTGGCTGCTCCTCGCTTGTCTCTGCATCACCTCCCTTCCCTGACTAGCAACTGTTCGAATCTGCCCTTTGGTCATGGAGGCTGGAGTCTATTCCCTACAAACAAGAAACGGGGGACATGGAAAGGCTTCTGTGCCCAGGAGTCCCACAGGGTCCTGCTTGGTTTCAGTACCTCCACCTGAAATGGAACGTTTGAATTTGAGGAAATCTTTAATATTACCTATCACAATCCCCTTCATCATCACACCCACCAAAAATACCCCATACAAAAGAGGAAGCTTAGTCCCAGAAGATTCCTCCATTTGTTCATAGTCATATAGACATATTTTAACTGTGCTAAAGCCAACTCATGAGCCTTTTTTTCATCTTAATTGGAGTATAATTGCTTTACAATGGTGTGTTAGTTTCTGCTTTATAACAAAGTGAATCAGTTATACATATACATATGTTCCCATATCTCTTCCCTCTTGCGTCTCCCTCCCTCCCACCCTCCGTCATGAGCCTTTTAACTCCAAGACCATTTCTCTGTCAAAAGTTGGGGAGGGAGCTTCCCTGGTGGTGCAGTGGTTGAGAGTCCACCTGCCAATGCAGGGGACACGGGTTCGTGCCTCGTTCCAGGAAGATCCCACATGCTGCAGAGCAGCTGGGCCCGTGAGCCATGGCCACTGAGCCTGCGCGTCTGGAACCTGTGCTCCGCAACGGGAGAGGCCACAGCAGTGAGGGGCCCGCGTACCGCAAAAAAAAAAAAAAAAAAAAATGCTGGGGAGAAAAATGCCAAAAAGAAACTAATGAGGAGATAAAGAAAGGAATATTTGACCCAATTCACAATTTTAACCAGCAGAAACCCACACACCCACCAACTGCCTTCATCTGGTTTTAGGTAAGAGGAAGGGAAAAGACAGGGAAAGTAAAAAGATGGCTGGGTGGGTGGGGCATTCTGCTTCCTGTTTGGGAAGGAGGCTGATCAAATCAGAAAGAGCTGGAGCTCTGATTTCTGCTTCCTCCTTCCTTCAAGCCCATAGTTGATCTGAGGAGGAAGGAGGGATAGCTTCGATAATGGGAGGAGAGGCTGCTGTGATAGAGCAAGAGGATTCATCTTATCCAGTTTACAGCCCAGTCTACTCCCACCCCACAACACCCCTATCAAGAGAAGGCCCACGCTCCAGTGAAAACCAGCCCTACGCTCCCCTGGATGGATCTCATCTTTGAGCCAAGGTCAGGTTTGCTGCCATTCTCACCCACTGGTCCAGAAAATGCCCTCTGGAGCCACTCAAACAGGTCAAATCCCTCCTCTGCATATAATAATAATCTTTCACGTATCTGATGAGTCAAATAATATGATAGCAGACACTTACATATAGTGCTGACTGTGTGCCAAGCACTATTCAAAGTACTCTAGAGTAATTCATTTAACTTTCACTATAACCCTAATACTACTATCATTGACCCCATAGAAAACTGAGGCATAGAGGGTTAAGAAACTTGCCCTGCTCTCTCACTATATATTCAAGCTAGGATTTTTGAATCTGTTCACTCAATCACTGTGTTACACAAATTTTTCTTCCCTATTTCTTGCTCTCCAGTCAGCCCCTCCTCATATGACATGATTCTCCATCCCTTCATCCTTTCCTCTGACTCACATTCCAGTCGGTCAGTGCCGCTTTTAAACAGAGTCACTGTCCAAGACTGAGTTCACTGAGAGGCAGGCTCTGAGATAGCATTTATAGCGTGCAGGGTGTTTACTAATGAGCTCCCTTGACATCAACACCTGAGGGAGGTGAACAAGGCAGGAAGAGGAGGAAAAAGCAGACCTAAGACATTTTCGCAATTTTTGTAGGCCTATTGAAGTTCATATCATAAAACATTCACTGGTTATTCTGAAAATGCAAACTATGTTCAGTTGACTGGATATAAGAGCCACTGAAATTTTGACTACATGACATTAATCATATGTGCTATTTTTGTCCAAAATTTTAGCTAGGCAATTTCACCCAGAACCCACTATTAAAATGTTTATGAATGATGATAATGGAAACCATTTTATTGATTCAGGCTAATTAAGTAAAAATTTCTGAGTATAGCCCCCTCCTCAGAGATCTGATTTATCTTTAAAAATAAAAGGTATGTTGTTCTCATAAGTGTTAAGAAAAGGTCTACAGGTCCCCCAAAAAGATTCCTAGCCCCATTATTGGTGTGCAAGTTCTTTTGCTTGTTAGTTTAATAATGCTACTGCTGGTTGATCAACCAAGTTGTTTTTTTTTTTTTTTTTTTTTTTTTTTTTTATTTTTAACATCTTTATTGGGGTATAATTGCTTTACAATGGTGTGTTAGTTTCTGCTTTATAACAAAGTGAATCAGTCATACATAAACATATGTTCCCATATGTCTTCCCTGTTGCGTCTCCCTCCCTCCCACCCTCCCCATCCCACCCAACCAAGTTGTTTTTAAGAGCTCCACAGTATTTTAGCAAGTCTGTAAAATAATAGATAATTAGTCCCTAGGAAAACAAAAAGGAGTAGAATGCCTCAGCCTCCACAAATCTGTTACTTGTCAGATGCCTATTACAACAGCTGCTCCAAATGCTATTAAATTTAAACCTTGAGGGCTTCCCTGGTGGCGCAGTGGTTGAGAGTGCGCCTGCCGATGCAGGGGACACGGGTTCGTGCTCCGGTCCGGGAAGATCTCACATGCCGCAGAGCGGCTGGGCCCGTGAGCCATGGCCGCTGAGCCTGTGCTCCGCAACGGGAGAGGCCACAACAGTGAGAGGCCCACGTACCGCAAAAAAAAAAAAAAAAAAAAAATTTAAACCTTGAATTCTTACCTTATTTATTTTACAGTCTGTTTATCAACTGTTCATATTTCACAGCTCCATACATTTGTATTCTTGTTTTTTTTACATTGTCAATTTCAGGAATCACAATTTATGCCTGGGCTGGAGGAATTTCTACAGTATACATATTAAAAATCATGCAAAGTATAAAAGGGAAAGTTATGGGAGTGTTATTTTAATAATAACGATGAATACAGAAATGAGGGAACTTTTCAAAGGGAAATTAAAAGGAGGTAAGTTAAAATAACAGGAAATTGAATGTGATGAGGAAGAATCATCCACCTACTAAATTAATAAACTCTCATTCAATGCTCCAATACAGCATCGTTCCTCCACATTGTTAAGTTAATAATAAGAAGATATTTTATTTGGTAATTTCCATTTTCAAGTTGAACTACTTCCACAAAGTAAGCCAGTCACATTCTTCAGATGCCAGACTCTTCGTTACATTTTTCAACACGCCATAGCGTCTCCCTCTCACACGCAGCAAAATTCATGTTACCTCCTAGGACCCCAGACATAAATTTCTTGCTCTTCCGAGTAGAGTAGTCCAACCCTGTCTCTTTCACTAAACTAATTCAATTCTTTTGTTAATTTTGCATAAACATTCTCCATGGAAACAGCTCCTTTTTAGTCATGCTGAGACAAGAGCAAAAGAATTATCTGCATTTTGTATAACCCCCTTGAACTAATGAGTTTGATAGAAGTCAAAGAAGAATGAAAAGCTTATCAAATAAGCTGTCCTATGTAAGCAATTTTCCCACGAACGAACCCAAGATTTCCTATAAGGATTACATAATATGCGTTGCTCACTTTGTCACAAGTCCTTATCTTGTCTATGATGTAAACTGACCAGTAGGAGAGACATGTCTAAGGAGAAGGGTCAGCTGGAGGCCCTGAACCAACTTACAGCTGCAAAGGGAAATTGACTAATCTTAGAAATTTGCTTTTCCTTCCTTGTCCTAGGCTTGATCCAACTGGAGGAAATTCACTGGTGTTTCATGATTTTCCTTTACAATAAGCTGTGAGCAAGCTGCAGAGGAAACTCGTCAGGTCAGAGCAGAAAGGAAACTGCCTAGCACCTTCGTCAGTTTCCTGTTGCATCCAACTGATAGCAGAAAGGAGAGGATGTGATGTTATATGTGCTGGCCTTAGATTTCTAGATGCTAGTGATAAATGCTGCTGCCTTCCATTCAGTGGCCCGTGATTCACAGTTTTCTACTGATTCAGACTTTAAAGACCACCCCTTAACTACCCAGACCTTCAAAATGCTTATGTTGTGTAACATATAGAGAGACAACAGTTAAAATATTTCCTTTACAAACAGTTCCCCCACCCCACCCCATGATCTACTAAGCTCCAGAAATACACAAGGTCTGTTTTTAGGGAAATCAATGCCTTCAAACTTTGGTCAGCTCACTGCAGACATTTCCATGGCAGGGTGGGGGGAATGTCTTCTGATTTAGTCTGGGGTAGGGTGTGTTGGAGACCTTTCATTGGAAACTTTTCCAATCGGGTACATGACTGCTCTGCTCAAAAATTCCAATGACTTTCTCTTGATTACAGAATAAAATCCTAGTTTATTTGCAAATAATTTGAAAACCTGGAAAAACATAGTACCTACCCACCTTTCCAGAACTGATCTCAAACCATCCAACTATTATTATTTACAAAAAGAAAAGAAGAAAAAAAAACCAGTCTACACATAGTGTCGCAAGCTTCAGAGCTTGGGCTTAGGCTAGGCCATCATACAAAATGACCTCACTATTTCTCTTCTCTTCTCTAAGTCTTATCCATAATTCGAAACCAGTTCAACTTACTGTTTCACCATCAAGTCTTCCCTAACTATTCCAGGTACAAAGGAATTGGGTAAACCTTGTAGTATTTATGGTATCTACTTCTCACTTGGCCATCTTGTACTCTTTTGTTGTGCAATTCTTTTTCTTAATTCTTGCATTCCTGTTTAAGTCTATGCTTTTGTAACAACTTTGGGAGAAAGGTGATATATTGTACTTCTTTACGTGTCTGCACCCCACCCAGAATAGTGCCTTCAATTCAGCAATACATATTTTAGATTAATTTATTGAAAGTGCATGGTATTAAACAGGAACAGACAAACATATAAACTTAAGTGGAGTGGAATAATCTAGCACTGCAACAAGATAATCATGTGTTTGGGGGATTTAAATAGGTTAGGTTCTTACAGACTCTGAGATTTATAGTTAATACGAAATACCTTGACTATCTTAACCAACTAATCAACCAACCTATTAAGCAAAGAAAAGCAAATAAAAAACTCAGAATCTGAGTTTGGGTGATGGTGATGTACGTTCATTGATTAAATGTACCACTTTTGTGCGGGATGTTGATGGTGGGGAGGCTGTGAGTGTGCAGGGGCAGAGAGTATATGGGAACTCTCTGTACTTTCTGCTCAATTTTTCTGTGAACCTAAAACTTCACTAAAAAATAGTGTGATTAAAAGAAAATTTTCTGACACCTGCGGTATTGAGCCACTTATGTACTATACCAGATCACTCAACTGTATCTGATGCCCATTCCCATACCTCAATCACTTGACGTGCTTCCACCGTTACTGCGATAGAACGGTGTACAGTGTCACCTGACACAGAGGGACCACTGTATGTGTACATTGGCTGCATTGGACCCTGGAGTCTCTGCCTTCACCAGAATCTGCCTGGACTGACTGGAGATCACAGAAAAGCAAAAGGAGTCAATGTCCCCATAGGGCAGACTTTACCAAGTGAGAGGCAGGAGAACAGGAGAACCCAACAAATAAATTGTCCTTCACCCCATCCATGGGTATATGTATAGCTAATTCACTTTGCTCTACAGCAGGAACTAACACAACATTGTAAATTAACTGTACTCCAATAAAAATTAATAATAAAAAAAAGCATCCCATCCATGAGTTGTTCTGGTTTCCTATGGCCTCTTTGGACACCAAACAATCAGCTCTGGTTGAGAAGCTGAGGCCAGCTCAGTGACACAGCACCTTGTATTCATTCTCCTTTCTTTGATTCATTCCCTTTTTCTCTTAACTCTTACTTCTCTGGGATCACACCCCTTTCTAAAATGATAGATAGGTAAGCTCTTACTTCAGGCTCTATTTTCTAGGGAATCTGAACATCTGTCAAAAACCAAACCCTGTGCTTAGAGTTAGGGAAAAGACATAGTCTTCTATAGTTACAAATGTTCTTTTTTGTTTTGTTTTGTTTTCCTTAAAAGGTAATGCATTCATAGGGTTCAAGAAAGTAAAGGCACAAGAAGGTAAACAGTGAAATCCTCCCTCCCACACACATGCTCCTGGTATATCATGCCTTTATACCCTGCTACCCTCCTAATCAGATATCTTGGAAATTGTTTCAATCAGTGCATTAAAAACTTCCACAACATTTTTGGTTACACAATGTTCCAACATGTGAATGTACCATAATTTACTTAGTCTATTATTGATGAAACATTAGGTTGTTTCACTCTGATCCTATCACAAATAATAGAGAAGTAACATTATATGTAGTTGTTTTGCACACATACCTGCATATCTATAGGCTAAATTTCTGGAAATGATATTTGTAGATCAGAGAGCACGTGCATCTGCATAAAAGCATCTGTTATTACATATCCTCAACAACACAGTGTGTTAACAATATTTTTGCTTTTTATCTATTTGGTTAGTGAAAAATGGTGTCTCAGCATATATTTAAATTTATTATGAGTGAGGTAAATAATCTCAGATGTTCAAGAACCATTTGTTTTCCCTTTTCTGTGAACTGCTTGTTTTTGAAGAAGTCTTCACCAAGGGAAGAATCTATGGAGCCTCTATTTTTAAACCCCTGTGCACCATGACTCAAAGCAACTTAAATCGAGGACTCTAACATGACTCTCACTATCACTGCTTGAGATATTGCAGTTTATATCATCTCTAAGTTGCAAAGTCTTGTCTCCACACTCAGTGAGTTCACAGTCTAGCAATGTAGAAGACAGTGGGGAGACGGGAGTAAATCAGGCTGAAGGATATCCAGCTGTCCCAATGATAATGCCCAAAGAGCGGGGCACACTTGGCTGATGGGGGGTGATGTTGGTACCCCGAAACTCAGTCTGATTGCTGGGTGTGCTGCAGCTGGCATCTCTAAGCAGTATCAGGGCTGAGAAGGGGATGAGGTGTCCTGGTTCTGAGAAGAACTGTCCAAGAGTGAAGCCAGACTCCAGCCAGCAGTGGGTAGGGCTGGGACAGGCAGGGACATTATAAGCATTAGAGTAAAGCTGCTTACAAACTCTTATGGGGCTAGATAGAGAATAGGATGGAGGTGAGGCCTAGAAAGTTCTCACACTTTTGAACACAATAAAGTGGAACAAACAGGCAGAGAGTCATGGCCCTTCTATGCAAAGGGAATACAATGAACAAAGGTCTGGAGGACCAAGATCTTTTTTCTGTGAATATGACTGATCAAAGGTGGCCAGATAATAGGGAGGGCGTGTGTGTGTGTTTGTGTGTTGTATATGCCTGTGAGGGGTATGAAAGATGAACAGAATGAGAAATGAGATCACCCTTTAACTAAAAGCTTTTCTTCCTTAGAGTTCTTCTCAACTGAGCTCAGATTTTCTGATATCAATATATTTTATTTGGCATAAGTGAAAAGCCCTAGCATAATTATGTTTTGGGATGAGGTACAGACAACCTATTTTAGGGAAAATAAAAGGAGAAGCTCACTAGGTCAAAGAGAGTTGGCCCCTACTAGTTACAAGGTCCATTCTTCCTCTCAGTTCAAAAATAAATCCCAGGGGCTTCCCTGGTGACGCAGTGGTTGAGAGTCCGCCTGCCGATGCAAGGGACACGGGTTCGTGCCCCGGTCCGGGAAGATCCCACATGCCGCGGAGCATCTGGGCCCATGAGCCATGGCCTCTGAGCCTGCGCGTCCAGAGCCCATGCTCCGCAACGGGAGAGGCCACAGCAGTGAGACGCCTGCGTACCGCAAAATAAAAATAAAAATAAATAAAAAATAAATCCCAGGGCATGAAGGCTAACGGAGATATTTGTAAGGACAGGGCAGCACAGTATCGGGGATGGAATAAAGCAAAAACTTCTTTAAAAATAAGGAAATGTATACCTCTTTTATATTTATGGTTACTAGAATTGTTAGAATAAAAAACAATAAAATGTAGATGCAAAGAGGGGTCCGTGGAGTGAAATTAGCTGTATTACAGAACTCTAATGATACCCACTTCCTAAACGCCCAATAGATTTTACTAAGGAATACTCCAGAGCTGTGACCATTTAAAAAAATCTGCTTGGCTTTAAAAAGAAAGAAATACATGATAATAATTTTTTCAAAGAGACATTGCCAAGGTTTATCCATGCCAAAACGCTGAGCGAAATTTTAATGTGAAATGAACCACAGAAAAGAGATAATAATAAGAGAGGCTTACAAAAGCCCTGTCATCTGCAGACACATTGGCACCCTCTATTCTTCTTTCAGCTCCTCCTCAAACTGTTCTATAATCCTTGATGTTTACATTATCCACCTCTTTAAAATCCAACAGCTTGCAGACTCCAGGGATTAAAAACAGAAGAACTATATTTTCAGATCTTTGCACATAAAGTAAAAATAGTAACAGAGGTTCAGATGACCTCCCCCACCCCACCCCCTGCCGGTATCCTAGAGCATCATTCAGCCTTGCCCAGAGGATCAAGGCAATGGCCAGTCCAGCCAGTTCTTCCTTTGTAATGACTACTGTCTACATCTTGCTTGCTTAAAGACGCAGGACAATTCGGGCCAAGAACTTCCCGTTGGAGTAGTAGGGGAGGTAGAGGACGGATGCCCTGAAGTTGGGGTTCCAAGAGCTAGTTGAGAAGTGAATAATGGGACAGGGTAGGATAGGCAGGCTGAGGTTCTGTACTCCTTAGTCCATGACAGACACCTTGAGGCACCTGACAAAATGCCTTTCCCCTTCTTGCCTGCTAACAAGCCTCAGTTTTGTTCAGGGAAAAATGCCCAGCACACAGGATAAGTGATGACTGGTTTCATCCCATCATGGTGAACACATTCTCCTTTGCCAGTGATAGTTCTAGGAGGGGGCATGTGACCCCAGCTTGACCAGTGCAGTGTAAGGATAAGTTGGTTGAGGGCTTGTAGGAAAGGTTTTATTCCCTGTTAAAATAAAGGAGAGGAGAAAACCCTTTCTGTCTCCCTCCGCTCACTTTCTAGAGTGGCTGCAACCATCTGACAATCAAGGGGAGACGGTGCAAGTCACTAAGGAGACAAGGTGGAATATGCCTTCTTGATAACATTGTTGAATTACCAAACCCACTTTGAGACAAGCTTCTTGTTAAGTAAGCAACAAATATCCTTATAGTCTTAGGCCACGATTTGTTAAGTTGTCTGTTTCTTTTTTTTTTTTTAATTTATTTATTTTTGTCTGTGTTGGGTCTTCTTTGCTGCGCGCGGGCTTTCTCTAGTTGTGGCGAGCAGGGGCTACTCTTGGTTACGGTGCACAGGCTTCTCATTGTGGTGACTTCTTTCGTTGCGGAGCACGGGCTCTAGGCGCACGGGCTTCAGTAGTTGTGGCACGCAGGCTCAGTAGTTGTGGCGCACGGGCTTAGTTGCTCTGTGGCATGTGGGATCTTCCTGGACCAGGGCTCGAACCCGTGTCCCCTGCATTGGCAGGCGGATTCTTAACCACTGCGCCACCAGGGAAGCCCAAGCTGTCTGTTTCTTGTAGCTGAGAAAACATCCTATAAGTGGTAGAAACCAAGTCAGTAACCAGGGAGGTAGTGCTGGGGAGAAGTCCAAAGGGTAAAGATGAGCAGTAAGTGGGGAAGGGGGCCAGGAGCATGTCAGAATGCAGTGTGGGAAATAGCTGGGAGAAAGTCAGGACCGGGAGTGTGCCTGGGGAATTCCTGGAAGACTCCCTCTATGTGGTTCTGGCTGTATGAAACAGGGGTATGATTGACAGCTTAAAGAGTCAGTGCAGGGCTAGACTCTCCAAAGCCCACCCCTTCCTTTATTTTTCCAGATAGCACACGTTAGCCCAGATCCTTGTTGTCTCCTGCTTGGATTCTTACACGTTTCCTGATCCGTCTCCTCTCTTTGGTCTCCCAGTCCTCCAATTCATCATGGACATGGTAGCCCGGTTAATCACCAACCCCATCACTTCCACATTCTGAAATCTTCAATGGTGCCTCATTTTAAAAGTCCACCTTCCTTAGCCTTATGTATAAAGCTCTTCACCATCTTGCCACTCACAGACGTCTCTAACTGGATTGTAGCTCCCTCAGGAAAGTTCCAAGTCGTAACTTTTTGTCTCACATAGTTCTTAGAACATCTTTCATGCAGTAATTTTTAATAACTCTTTATTCATAGATATTTTTTACCTTATATCATACATTTTAGAAGAAACAGTATTGACTTGTGTCTTATCAGTAGATATGACAATATCTACTGATTATAGAAATAAGTCATGGTAAGCATGCAATAAATAGCTGTTAGTATTTTAAGTTATGTCCAGATTAACATTTTTTTCATGCTAGTCAACTATGGTTTATATAGTCTTATGACTTTATGATGATAATAAACACCCTTAAAAATGGTCATCAGGGGCTTCCCTGGTGGCGCAGTAGTTGAGAGTCCGCCTGCCAATGCAGGGGACACAGGTTTGTGCCCTGGTCCAGGAGGATCCCACATGCCGCGGAGTGACTGGACCCGTGAGCCATGGCCGCTGAGCCTGCGCGTCTGGAAAAAAAAGGTCATCAGAAAATGTTCCTTTGTGGTAGAGATTTTAGTAAATTAACAGATTTGGGTAACTATGATATTTTAAGTTTGAGTTTCTATTTGTTATTATTAATTTTTAGATAATCATTTTTAACTAGCTCCACCTTTATAATTTCACAACCAGATATTTTTGAATTGCAGAATCAGAACTTTATTTCCTCAGTAGCGTATTTAGTTGCTCAAGATTCCTTGTTCGTAGCATTATCATTTCACACTTTGGTCATTGCAATAACCCCAGCTGGCATTTTCGTATCTTTTGCATGTTCTTGATTCCACAACTTTGCTCTTATCATTCTTTCTAGAATGCTCTCTGGTCTTCCCTTCACTCCATCTTAAACATTCTTCAAAGCTAAATCCAAGTTTCACATGTCATGTGAGGCCTTTCCTGACCACCATAATCCATGGTGGTTTCTCTTTCTTTCAAGTTCCTATAGCACTCAGTATCTGCATCACTCATCATGCGTGTTTGACTTGCACTGTTAGTCTTCTTTTTAAATGTGCATGTAACCCAAACGTTTCTAAGACCTCAGCCTTCCCCTTAGCATCAAATAGAATAAATCAAGTGCACATAGCTTTGCTCTCTTGAGAACACTTGAATTTACTGAGTTTCACCTCTTGCTCCAAACCTCTACCCCAGATCAGTTCTTGATCCTCTCTCACCATTTGCCTCCTGCATTTTCAGTCCTCTCTTAATACTCCGTCTCCCTAGGAAGAGACACAAGCTCTTCTCCTCCATTCCTTAAAGCATCACTAACCCAAGTTTGTTCCATGTAATGGACTTTTACTAAACATTTGGAAATAATAGAGAATAATTGAGCTTAGAACAGAAAGTGATTAAAAGTTCTATATAGTATTCAAAATAATTACCAATTATCTAGCATTTAATATGTGCCAGATACTATGCCAAGCGTTTTCCATGCATTATTTCATTCAACAGTCACAGCATCCTTACACCCACTATCATATAGCTGGGAAATTAGGGAGACATTATTCAAATCCAAGTCTTTTTGGCTCTGGTGTCTGCCGTAATCATTACTGTTCCCAAAGTTCATGACCCTCAAAGAATTTCTTACTGTATGCAGTAAATTTTTTTGATCACCTATCCAATGTTCACTCTGTTTTTCTTTCCTGCTTCCCATAGAACTTTGATTTTTTTCAGGAATCCACCCTCTTCAAGCCCCACCCTGAGAGTTGCATTCTGATTCTTCTTAGAAATTTAGGTCGGCAGTGATTGGCTCCAGCATGGGTATGGGATGCATTCTGGCCAATAAGACATAAAAGGAAATCTGGGATGCTTATAGGAAAAGTTCCCTCCTCCCAAGAGAGATACACAGAAAGAGGATTCTCTTCCTCTGAACACTGTCCTGTTTAAAGATGATACACAGAATGGCTGTGTCCATCTTATAACCATGAGGGAGTTACCCTGAGGACAAAGACCACACAACAAAAGATGCAGAAAAGGAAAGGTGGTAAAAACCTGGTCTTTATTTTTGGTTCACCAAAATATTTAATCTTAAACATTCCTACCTCTGGACTTCTTGGAATAATATTGTTATTAATTATACCCATTTTGAATTCAGTTTTCTGTTGTTTATGATGAAAATATCCTAATGGACACTTTGGCTTCTCTTTCCTACTAAGACACCAGCCTGCTGCTGCTGTAAGGTTTCATTCTTCTAACATCTGTAGCCTTCTTTGAGTCCCAGGCTCCCCAAATCTACTCTCTCTAAATGTCAGAGAACAACTCCCCAGATTCTATTATTGCTTTACTATGGAGAACAGTTAGTTTCCCTCTTGTCTCAACTTCTCCCACCTAGCCTCCAGGCTCCTTTCCCCACCACTTTATTACCAAAAAACCCACTAAATGAGTTTCCCTAAATAATTCTTCCCCAGAGATTAGATGCTGAGGACCAGGCGTCATATTACCTGAGTCTGAATCCCAGTTCCATTTCTTGTTAACTGTGTCCACTTTGACAAGTTGCTTTAGTTTTTCAGAGGCTCGGCTTCATCTATCAAAAGGGAATAATAGGGCTTCCCTGGTGGCGCAGTGGTTGAGAGTCCGCCTGCGGATGCAGGGGACATGGGTTCGTCCCCCGGTCTGGGAAGATCCCACATGCCGCGGAGCAGCTGGGCCCGTGAGCCATGGCCGCTGAGCCTGCGCGTCCGGAGCCTGTGCTCCGCAACGGGAGAGACCATGACAGTGAGAGGCCCGCGTACCGCAAAAAAAAAAAAAAAAAAAAAAGGGAATAATAATTGTAGGGTTGTTGTGAAGATCAAATGACATCATCCACACAACGCCTTTAGAATAGTGCCTGGCACGTGTAAGCATTCAACATAAAATGCTGATTGGAAGTAAAGGAAACTAGGTAAGGTAGGCCAGAGGGAACATTCCAATCTGCGCATTAGCTCATAGAAAAGAAAAGGACCAGACCCAGAAAAGACAACCCCAGGATTGTCTTTGTCAGACAAAGACAACCTTGGGGATCCGGATGGCAAGCAGGAAGTTATCTTTTTCAGTCTTTTCATTCCTCCACTCAAGATTCAGATTCCTGAGAACAAGCATTTGATTGGCCTAGCTTGGGTCATGCCCACCACTTGGTTTGGCTGAAAAAGTCCCTTGCTTAATAGTGTCACCAGACTGTCTCCAGTCATATCCCAAAGCAAACTTAGAGTGCTGTCACCAAAAGAAGGAGTAAAGTTAAAAACAACCGAACTGCATTGTTACTCTGCGTTATGTTTATAGGACAAGGATTATATCTTATCCACTGCATTGCCTAAAATCCTAATTCAACCAATGATCAAGATTTGTTGGCTGTTCTTATTTAACTTGACTGGTAACACTGATCATTTGTATTTTTTTTAAAGTCTTTTTTGAATTTCCTACAATATTGCTTTTGTTTTATGTTGTGGGATCTTAGCTCCCTGACCAGGGATTGAACCCGACCAGGGGTCGAACCGCACCCCCTGCATTGGAAGGTGAAGTCTTAACCACTGGACCACCAGGGAAGTCCCCGATCATTTGTATTTTTAAGGCTTGATCCGAAAGAAAACACGTTTCTTTTTTTGAGGTTTTTTAAGCTCAGGAAGCCTGTCAATGATAACTATAAAGGAATATTACAAGGCTGTTTTTGAAGGGTGGAGGAAGCAGAGTAAAATTGAGGTTGTTAACCAAAAAATATCAATATTAAAGAAAAACAGTGGAGGAAGCATAGAAAATTGAGGACACTATTTTCAGCCTGTCTTCTTCATCCTTTTCTGAATTTTGCATAGATTTCCACCCTAGAGGATGAAGTAAAAAGGGATAGGAGGAATTGGTAGGAAAACCTTTTCCAGTGGTCTAATTGGGTCTATTTGATTAACCTTCAGAGGGAGTGTTCTTTTGACCTAAGTATGATCAAAAAGATTGCATGTTGCATATCTAGGCAAAAACCTTAGATAAAGCATTAACTTCACTGTTTTTCCCACAATTTCAACCACCAGTTTGTGTCCATTTTTCCTTACAAACAGATTTTTCCTTCAAATGGATTTCTATCATCAAAGACAGCCTGGATACCAGTCACCCTGTGGCAGAGCTCCCAATAGTTTATTCCTGCTCCATTCTTTTCTGTGAAATCATAGTAGGAGTCAACTTCCTCAAGCATTATTTGGCCTCATGCTTTTATTGTCATACTTAAACTCCTGCTCCAGATGTGAGAGCAATTTGGCCGAGACATCTGTTGCCCCTTTGTTCATCAGCGATGAAGCTACTGATCTGATTGGGGAGGCAGACGCCCCCTTCCTCACTGTTCCCTGTGTACCCCTCCCCCCGAGGCTGCACATGTGGAAACCCTGGCAGCTAAACAGGAAGAGAAGGCATGGTCTTGGGTGAGTTTGTCTTAGGAAAGAGTAGAGAGAAAGGGGAGAGGGGGCCCTGGGACCAAGTTTTAGGGAACTTAAACAATAAATGGTTGAATGGCAGAGAATGAGCCTGAAAAGAAGCAGAGAAATAGATGTCAGGGAGATAGGAGTAAAACCAGGAAAAATGGTTGTGGAAGTTAAGGGACGACAGGGCCTCATAAAGTAAAGAGAGGTCATAAGCAAAATGTAGGGTATATACGCACAATGAAGTATTATTCAGCCTTAAAAAGGAAGGTAATTTGAACACATACTACAGTATGGATGAAACCTGAGGACAATATGCTAAATGAAAGAAACCAGTCACAGAAGGACAAATACTGTAGGATTCCACTCTTATGAAGGATCTAGAGCAGTCAAACTCAGAGACAGAAAGTAGAGCGGTGGTTGCCAGGGGCCGCGAGGAGGAGGAATGGGGAGTTACGGTCTAATAGGTGTAGAGTTCTCCTTTTACAAGATAAAAAGAGTGCTGCAGATGGACGGTGATGGTGGGAGCACAACACTATAAATGTCCTTAATGCTGCTGAGCTGTATACTGAAATGTGACAAGATGGTAAATTTTATGTTATATATATTTTACCTCAATTTTTTAAAAAGGGAAGGGAGGCCAGCAGAGTTAGATGTTGCTGAAAGGTCAGGTGGAGGGAGAACTGAAATATCCCCTGTGTTTAGTGTTGTGGAAACTGACTGTAAGTGTGTAAGAGAGATCCTGCCAACAGCCCGGATGACTCTAATAGCCACATGTAAACCTTCAGGAGTAATTTCTGGCTCATGACTGACTTTCTGTAAAAGCGAGTCTTAACAGACTCAGGCCCTCTCTGGTTCCGTGGCTCACCTCTTCCTCCTTTTCCTGTCCTCACTGGGTGCATCTCTCTCCCTCTCTCTTATTTTCTGGCCGCGCTGCGCGGCTTGCGGGATCTTAGTTCCCCCACCAGGGATTGAACCCAGGCGACAGTAGTGCAAGCGCAGAGTCCTAACCATTGGCCCGCCAGGGAACTCCCACTGGGTGCATTTTCTTCTCCCTGGCATGCTCTCGGGCTCCCACACATACTTCACCATTTTGGGGCATAAAGCTTAACAGGACTTAAGTGTCCTGTTTCCCAAGTAGATTTTTTATACCTACTCTCTGCCAACCTCCATCTCTCCCCTGCTTCCAAGCAGTGCTAAGCAAGCACTTCCTTCCTACAAAGACATCCCCTGGATTAACTCCATTTGACTTCAAAAATTCTTACTCACCATTGCCTTCATCTCCATTATCCACTGAATCCTTTTTTTGAATAAAGAATGGTAAAGGGCATCCCTGGTGGCATAGTGGTTGAGAGTCCGCCTGCCGATGCAGGAGACGTGGGTTCGTGCCCCGGTCCGGGAGGATCCCACATGCCATGGAGCGGCTGGGTCCGTGAGCCATGGCCGCTCAGCCTGCGCGTCCGGAGCCTGTGCTCCGCAACGGGAGAGGCCACAACAGGGAGAGGCCCGCGTACTGCAAAATAAATAAATAAATAAATAAATAAGAATGGTAAAATGCCATTTGTCATTTCTTTAACAATTCTTTATTAATTTAACATTCCATAAGTGTTGCTAGAGCCTCTACTTCATATCAGGTAGTATGTAGTTGCTGGAGATACAGTCTCTGCCCTCAAACAGCTCATGGTCCAGTGGGGGAGAAATTTTCTCCTCCTGTGCCTCATACAGAGCTTTTGTCTTGAGGTTAAATGTTTAAGTGTAAACAGCCAAGGGAAAAAAATACATCTTTATAGAAAAATTTAGACTCTTTTGAGAGATAATAGAGTATTACAATTTCAGTTAGAACTCCGCATTGATGATAAATTAAGTATACTATACAATCACCATGCTGGCCTTGTTATATGCCTACAGCATAACTCCTACAACAGAACTTTCTCAGCTCTCCTACACATACTCTATGTTCCAGTAGAACTGAATTACTTTATTTTCCCGTTCCTAAAATGCAACTGATGATTATAAGACATACTATCAATTAAATAACATTTTAGAGAGAAAAGGATATACCCATAATACGTTCAGATAGTGATTATAAGACACATACCAATTTGGAAATGTTAAAAAGGAAGGGGGAAGCAGGAGGATGAAGTGTGCATCTTAAGTTCAAAGATATACAGCGTTTGTTACTCTCAGAAAATGCTTGGTGTTTCTTGAGCTCCCAACATTTGCTTATGCATTTCCTTCTGTTTGGAACATCTCTCTTCTCCCTACCCTTCTCTACAACCTATCCAGTTTCTAAGGATCCCTTCCTTCCTCTCATGAACCCTGTCCTGATCCTACCAACCAGATGTGATCTTTTGTTCATTCGTAGGTTCATTCAACAAATATATACTGACTGCCTGCTAAGTGCCAGACACTGTACTAGGCACCAAGGATTAAATGGCAGACAAGACAGGAAGACATAGTCCTGCTTTCATGGAGCACATATGCTACATGAGGAGACAGATAAAGATAAAAATGAAGTAAATTAACAAATGAATGAAATGACTGTAAATTGTAAAGAATGCTATGAAGAAAAACAACAACGATGACAAACAAGGAGCTGAGACAGAGAATTATAGAGGGGAGTCTCCTCTATGATGGGTGGTCAGGGAAGGCATCTACAAACAGGTGAAAACATAAGCTGAGACCTGAAGGGAGAGGAGGAATTATATATGCCTGGGGGAAGAAGATCCTTCCAGACACAGGGAATAAATAGCATGTGCAAAAGCCATGAGGTGGGGCTGAGTTTGACGTATTTGAGGAACAGACCTTCCCTTCCTTTGAACCTCTATAGCATTTTATATCTTCCTTTGGGGTTTATACTAGTTTCCTTTAATCATAGTCCTTGCTATCATTTTCTTATTCTCCTTTTTATGCCTTACAATTAGTAAATTCTTGAGGGCAAGAATTGAGTCTAATTTATCTATGTTTTTCCTTACAGTGCCTAGGACAGTATCTTGCACAAACTAGATACTCAGTAACTATGTTTTGAGTCCCATAAGACTACAAGTTGGGGTTATATTTACTTATCCCATAGACTAAGTTTCATATTACTTAGTCTTTTACTGAGCTACATTCTAATCGAATACTTTGGGTTTTTACCAGAGGTCGTTATAACAGCCATATTAAATTCATTACAGTATTTGCTGTTAAATGGTATTAAAAACATTATTCAATGTACCCTCTAGGAGTTCCTTTTGGAATTCAGTGTTAGCAAAAATTTTTCTTCTGAACTAATTTGCATCCTCCTTTCTGAACCCCAAATGTATATAATGGAGTATGTTTTACCTTACTATTGTGGGAGCTAGAAAACTAAAACTCAATCTGACTATTTAATTTGAACAATTAAAGCAACATATTTATCCATATGATTGTAATATTTGTATTTTTCTTTTTCCCAGATTCTGACTTTTCTCCTGATGATGATTAATATCACAGTTTGCCAGCCTCTGTGCCAAGTGCTTTACATGCATTATCTCATTTAATCTTTACAACAATGCTGAGTTTTATGGATTAAAAAAGCTAAGACTTAGAATAATGTCAAACAGTTAGGAAGTATTGGAGCTTGGATGGAACCCAGGCAGGCTGACTTCCCCACTATGAGGTATTTTGGTATCTTATCATGCGAGGTGTTATAAATCTCTTTAAATAATTTCAGGAAAGAGAAGGAGAAAAATATATACATATTCTTACATGTACATATGTATGTTTACATAAAGTTATATGAATTGAGTTAAAAAATAAAATACAGCAGATGCTGATGACCTATCTTTGGTGGTCATAATGAAATATATACCAAGAGTCCATGAACCCTTTGATAATTTGATATAGATGAGTAGGACCTAAATGACAGAGTATTTTTTTCTGCAGTTTTAGTAGACAATTTAAGATGTAAGAAATTTTATTTTTAAATTTCTTCAGAATGTGAGTATGGGTAAAGAATCCCTCAAACTATCAAATTCAGAACGTGGCCCACCGCACTGCAGTAAATTTCAAAGAGAGAAAGTTCAGCTGCACTGCAGTAAAATTCCTTAGATAATGTTTGCCGTGTTTTAATATAAGATTGGTTCCTAATAGGGAATGGGATCATGTGTTCCCTGCTCTTTCAGACACTCAGGTTGAACTCATCAGGAGAATTTTATATTGTTTTTAGATAACTTCATTCTCTGTCAGCCAGGATTGCTTCTGCATTTTTATAGAAATAATTTATAGAGGGAAGCGAATTATTGGAGTTTATTCCCAAGGCAAAGGCTGTCTTTTAGGGTGGTATTCAAGGGTATCTTTTTTTCACTCATAACAAGAGTTTACACCGGCACTGGTAAGAAAACAACGCTATTGATATATTAAGAACTGAAGAAATTGCCAGCAACATTTATTTCCCTTCACCAAAGCTACCGAGGCGAGAAAGCTCAGCAGGAGCACCTGTTTCAGGAACAAACAAAGCCACAGAAGGAAATCCTCCCAGGGCATTCGGACTCGTTTAGTGAGAGCAATAGCTTTTCTTTTGCAGGAAGAACAGGTGTTTCCCCAGAAAAAAAACCCTGCAGAGTCACCTTGCAGAGCTAACGGCTGGAAAATGGCAGAAACTGGATTACTGAAGAAAATTCAGGAGGAAGGTAGTCTATTTGCACTGCTACAGCATAGTGTGTTTTGCTTATCTGTCACTAAAATTACCTGATAATATGACTGGGGGCTTGGGGAGGGGCAAAGAATTGTTTGCAACTGAGAAGAAAATGTAGCTCTTCTCTCTTTCATTTCGGAAGGAATTAATAGAAAAAGCAGAAATTAGCTGTAGCATGTTATCAAAGCAGTCAGAATTCAGATGAACAAATTTTAGTATGGCCAAGGGCAGGGGTAAAAAATATGCTTTGTAAAGGTAAGAAAACGATGGCATAAAATGGTTGCAAAAAGAATCAAGAGGCAGCAGAGACTGGGAGATGTGCTGGAGTCAGCACCAGTAAGGGCTGCTCAATTCAGGCACGTGCCTGTTGAAACAAAGGTTTGTCACGCAAGAATTGCAAGATGGTTCTGCCCCTTGTCAAACTCTGCGCTGTTAATGGGATGGGGGTGGGAGGAGTTAACGATCAAGTTTATCTAAATATTGCTCCTGCAGCAGAATTTCAACAAGTTGCTGGGTATTAGAATCTGCCAACTTGACTTAGTGAGTCTTTCAAAACCTTTTTCAGTATTTTATCAGTCAACTGACATTTACTGGGGTGCCCACTAACTGCCCGACACTGTGCAGGGCTGGGAGGATACAGGGATTAATAAAAGGAGGGATTCAGAGAGGGAGACGCTGTGATCAGGTCTTAGAAAACTCGTCTTGTACTGCTCAACCCCCCAGGATCTTGTTTGACAGGAAAGAAATTCATTAGATTATCATGGAAATTTCTAAGGACCTGGATTGTGAATTGGGACTCCATTCCTGGTACATAGGATTGTGGAGGCTACGTCACAAATCAGAAGACTCTTCGGGAGCAGAGATTTAAGAGCAAAGGGAGCTGGATTTGTTTGTAATATGGTACCTTCTCCAAAGATACTTTTATTCATTTCTCTTTAAATTAATCTCTCCTCCCATGAATAGCCCATATGTATCCTTCAGCTAAGAATTCTGCTTATACTATTTTCTCACCTGCATCTCTGATTCCTTCACCTTTGTGTAGTAATTAAGAGCACAGGCTTTGGAGTTAAGGAGACCCAATTTCGAATCTTGGCTCAGCCACTAGCTGTGTGACATTGGGCAAGTTGGTTATCCTTTCTGAGTTCCAAATTCCTCATCTGTAAAATGAGGACAATAATAGTATCTGTCTCACATAATTATTATGAAAATCAAATGAGACAATATATGTTAAACAGCTAGCACAATTAGTTGCGGCTAGCGTAACTATCATATTCTGAAAGTTTCTGCTGTCATATCCAAGTGGCATATGATTTTTTTGACTTCTGCAAGTCTCATTTTTTCTGATATTCTGTTTTATTTTAATATGTAATTCATATTTTAAAAATAATATAATAGCATTATGTAAATTTTGGAAAGTAGAAGGAAAGAAGCAGTAACTTTTACTTTTGCCCTCCTAACCCAATCTTTAAAGATTAAAATTATTCCCGATATTATATAAATATATATATTTTAAAATAAATTTATTTATTTTACTTTTGGCTGTGTTGGGTCGTCATTGCTGCACGCAGGCTTTCTCTAGTGGCGAGCAGGGGCTACTCATTGCGGTGCGAGGGCTTCTCACTGCGGTGGCTTCTCTTGTTGCAGAGCATGGGCTCTAGGAGCGCAGGCTTCATTAGTTGTAGCACACAGGCTCAGTAGTTGTGGCTCGTGGGCTCTAGAGCACAGGCTCAGTAGTTGTGGTGCATGGGCTTCGTTGCTCTGCAGCATGTGGGATCTTCCCGGACCCGGGCTTGAACCCGTGTCCCCTGCATTGGCAGGCAGATTCTTAACCACTGTGCTACCAGGGAAGTCCCCCTGATATTATATTTATGATTAGCTGAAATTGAAAGAAAAAAGTGCTTCTCCTAAATTGCCACTGTGGGAGAACAGGTTGGAAACAGACATGGCACTCTTTGGTTTGATATGCATTGCTCTATTGTTACAGGATGTGAAAGCCAGGTTACTTGTTGTGCACTATGATTCTCGCTCATGGCAGCTAGCAGGTAAAGAGCTGAAGAAACACCTCTATATCTCTCTACCCTGAAAATACATGAGACAATGGGGTGGTTTTGTTGTTATTTGTTTTTGTTTTATTTTGAGAAGACTGAAATTGGAAAGGCTGGAATTTTCCAAAAGCCTGCATTTACCCCAACACTTCCTGTCTGAAGGATTCTAATTGCATTGCTAGGCAAAAGGAGCCAATCACAAAACTTGTGCTTTTAAATGGTCAAGTTAAATTATGGCTTGGAATAAGAGAATAATATGGAACCAGTGCTTTTGCCAAATGACATACTCTGCCCTGGATTTACTGACATTCATCTGTTATTTTGGAGAAATTTGCCATTCTCTTCAGCAAAAAAGTGCCAGTAGTTTTCTAATGTCCATCTGTCAAATATGTGTTCACAAAAATTTGAAGAACTTTATTTTATGAGCCCATATGGAAACCTCAAAGGCTCAGAATTACTTGAAATGGTAAAGAGTTACTTCTTCAAGTAAAAACTCCATTGCAAACAAAATTTTGGAACTATGGTGCCCATGCAGTGTTTGGCAACACACGTGGTTCTTCTGCTTTGATGAAGAAAGAAGCTCAACACATCACCATGAGTCACAGCTTTCTATATCACCTTGCATAGGCACCAAAGTCCTTGCCAGTAGTCCTGAAGAAGTTGTGCCTATTGCTACAGAAGTTATCAATTTCTCCAGACCCAGGGATTTGACTCATTGGGATTTAAAGGAATTTTTGTCAAGAAATGGAAGCAGAATATGAAGCTATTCTTTGAAATTCTCTCCTAAAATAAATCCATGGGCTTCCCTGGTGGCACAGTGGTTGAGAGTCCGTCTGCCGATGTAGGAGACACGGGTTCGTGCCCCGGTCCGGGAAGATCCCACATGCCGCGGAGCGGCTGGGCCCGTGAGCCATGGCCGCTGAGCCTCCGCAACGGGAGAGGCCACAACAGCGAGAGGCCCGCGTACCGCAAAAAAAAAAAAAAAAAAAAATCCACAGGGGAAATGTCATTTGTGGCTTTGATTTATTTGATCAAGCAAATAAGGTAAGGCTTTTTTTTTTTTTTTTTTTCAGCATAAGGTCCTGAGGACACCATTTTGGAAGGTAACCAAAATATACACACACCAAAAAAACCCACAGGCCCTTTTGGCCAAGTTGCCACTGTGGGAGAAGAGATTGGAAACAGACAAATATGAACTTCTTCCCTTACTAGAGGAGAGTCTTCTGGCCCTGCTTGAGAGTGATGAAACTTGTCAATTTCTCACAAGGCAGAAATCTACAGACACCTGGAAACACTGCAGAACTTCTCCAAAGGTTGGTTATACTCATTTGACTTTAAAATTGAAATGTGGATTTTAATCATTTTCTTGCTGACATAAACAGCAGAGATGATTCAGACTTTGCAAAGATGACCAGATTCATTGACCTGAGGAACGAGGAAATGATGCAACTGTATCAGCTTGAAGAGTCCTAGAGAAATCCAAGGTGTCTTAGCATAAGCCTATCCATTTGCTACAACTTGCTTTGTTAATCGGGGCTTCCTTTCATTTGTAGCTGTCAAAATTAAAGGTCAAAATTGATAGAATAGCACAAGTGACAAACATTTTGATATAAAGACTATTCCATAATTTCTTCTCTTCAAGTCAAATGATGGTAGCCTTCTCATTTAAATTTGCTTTGAGGAGGAATTTTATTTTGTATTTGCATACTTTGATTAATTTCAAATTGCTTCATTTATATGAATAAATAAGAATGAGAAAAGGAAAAATTTTTGTAAGCTTTTTTCTATGAGAAGCAAATCAATTTATAATGTCATGAAATTAAGTGTATGCCCAAATTTGAAGGGATGTTTATGTGCATTTTTGTGAGACAATCAGCCTTTTCCTTCATCAGCTCAAGAGGTGCGTGACACCCCCTCTCCAGAATAGTTAAGAACTATGGATCTAATGTGGACACCTCATTTTACAGTGAATAAGTGGAAACTCCAGAACATTGAAATAATTACCCAAAGTCACACAGCTAATAAGTGTTAGAACTGGAATTTGAGTCTAGCCCTCTTGTGTCTAAGGCCAGTGTTGGATGTTCCTCAGGGGAACATCCAACAGTCACATAAGAAAGTTCTTTGGAACCAAAACAAAACAACCATCCAACCTACCAAAAAAACTGTGAAAATGAAAGTTTTTGTTCCAAATGTGTTACTATCGCATTTTCCCAACAATCACCTCCAACCTGTCTAGACCTGCAGCTGCTTGGGAAATCCATCTGCCACCTACCCCATCTTGTTTCTGCCTGTTTTTCTTCTTTAATGACAGATGTCCCGGTTTCAAATACACTAGCAGACTTTAGCATCTTAAATAACCAACACCAGATTTCACCTGGGTGTGTCTCTAGTCTCTAAACCCAAACCCTAGTTTTTCCAACTGTGTCATTTTGCCATTGACTGAATTCTGTATGTAACACTGTCTTAGTTACTTTGGGCTGCTCAAACAGAGTACTATAGACTAGGTGGCTTACAAACAACAGAAATTTCTTTCTTTCACCGTTCTGGTAGCTGGGAAGTCCAGGATAGAGATGCTGGCAGATGTGGTGTCTGGTGAGAGCTCATTTCCTGGTTCATAGACACCCGTCTTCTTACTGTGCCCTCACAAGGCAGAAAGGACAAGGGAGCTCTCTGGGGTCTTGTATAAGGGCATTAATCCCACTCATGAGGACTCCATTCTCATAACCTAGTCACTTACCAAAGCACCCACTTCCTAATACCATTATATTGTGGGCTAGGATTTAACAAGTGATTTTTAGGGGGACATAAACATTCAGTCTATAGCAAATAGCTTATACTAGTTAGTGAATTCTGTAGTGAATATCTTGTGGCCATATGCTGGAATGGACTCTTTGCTTTAAAAAGAAAAAAAATGGAAAAGCTAATTTAAAGCCTTTTCATTTTCAAGTATATGAAAGTCGCATACTTTTCACATCTAATTTAATAATGTCTTTTTTATAATACGAATTATTTTGAGTTCAAGAATTTTTCTTAAATTACTAATCAAAACAACAAAACAGAGTTGAAAGTTTGCCTCTTAGCCTACAGTTCTTTTTCTGCTGCTTTGAAGATGGGGTAGGCCATTTCAATTAAGTCTGCTTCTAGTACATGAACAATAAATAATAACGATATAGCTATCAATACTAATGTGGTCCTGGGAGCTGTATAAGCATGCCTCTAATCCTTATAATTGCTCTGCAAAGTGGAAAGTATTATCCCAATCTATAGATAAGAAAATAAAGGTCAAACAGGTGAAGTGACTTGCTTATTATTGTATGTTACCCAGAATAAATATTTTTAAAAAATTCATATCAAGCCCAACATTTAGACACAACATCTTTTATCACTAAAAATGAGCATAGTTTAGAGGTAGATCAGGAAAAATGTGTGCCTACTTCTAGGGAACCCCAAGGGCATTTGTCAGCCCCCACTCCAATTTCCCCTTCCTGCAAGTAGGAACCTCTTAGGTTGAAGTATCAGTTTTCACAGACTCAGCTTGCCTGAAAACGTGGTAGTCTCCAGCAATGGAGAAGAGTAATTAAATAGTACATGTGACAGCTGACCGGGCAGGAACACAAGTGAGGAACCCATTCCCTGCAGTAATATCCAAGCACACTCTGGGGAAGACTTTGCAAAGAGGTGGGGAGAGCCCATGAAATACATGTTACAGAGTGTTAGGCAGCCACGAACTAGGATAACCGTAAGTGAAGCATGTGATACAAAATTACCTGTGCACTATTGAAAATACATGAATATCAAATAAAGGCTACAGGGAGATACTTCACAATGGTGAAAGTTATTTTGTTGGAGTTGAAGAGTTATGTGTGATTTTCTTTCATTTCTTTTGTGAACCTTTTGTAATATTATTATAATTTTTAGAGTTTTTACCAAAAAGGAAATGGGTGAAGAGAACATATAATTAAATTTTTATCTTCTAGTCTTCTATAAGAAAAAGAGAAAGTTGTTAAAAATTCTAATAATTTTTTCTTCCGTCCTTCCTCTGTCATCTTTTCAAAGTCTGTCTTCAAGCTTCTTCTCATTCCAATTCATTCCTTCTTTCAAATAAAATAGATTACTCCCGCTCAGGCTCAATTATGATATAGTTTGAGCCTGTTGTATGTTGCTGGCTTGAGTGTCATTTGTGTGAGCCATAGAGACATGCTTAAATCTGAGTTGGAAGTACGTGACTTGCAAAAAAAGCTGAGACATCCAATTTGTAAGACAGCAGAAGGCATGAATCAGATACAAAAGGACAAACACTGTTTCTCAGGGGAAAAATCGAAAAACTGAGATGCCAAACTTAGGGGGTGAGGTTGTTTTGGATGGGAAAGTTGGAAACTTGATTCTAGGGAAAGAAATAGATTGCTTCACATTTAATGAGCTTACAATACAAATGAAAACTAAATTTATTTCTGAAGATTATTTTAAAATAAATATAAGGATTTACATCTATTGTGAAATAAAATGCTTAACCTAACAAAAGTTTAGTACTCATTTTAATCTTCCTATGCATAAACACTGGACGAAAATTTTATGTCTCTAAATAGTCATAATTATACTATTCTCTAAAAACAAGTGCCTAGGCAGTAACCAAATAACTAACTTAAAATTTTAATTTTCAAAATATTGCCATGCAGACAAGATTCCTAAAGAATGGCAAGGCCCATCCACAATTTGGCAAAGGAATAGAGGCTATTTCAAAATGTACTGATTTCTTTTTTTCTTTGTTTCATTATCTGCTTTTTTAAAAAATATTTGTTTATTTACTTTGGCTGCTCTGGGTCTTAGTTGCAGCATGCGGGATCTTCTTTGTGGCATGTAGGCTCTTTTAGTTGCAGCATGTGAACTCTTAGTTTGGCACTAGTTCCCCAACCAGGGATTGAACCCTGGCTCCCAGCATTAGGAGTTTGGAGTCTTACCCACTGGACCACCAGGGAAGTCCCTCATCATCTGTTTCTCAAACCACCTGCCTTTTGTCTCTACATGTCACAGATTCACCGTTTTTTTTGAGACTGGATTACTATTAATAACTGAATTACTATTAATAAGCAATTGGCATTTGAAATAACTATATCAAAAGTTATAGAAGGAGTAGAGATAGCCTGCCTGGCACTAGGATATTCTGTCAAACACATGCTGTGCATTCCACACGTCCAGGGATTACCATGTAAGGTACTTCTGCATTCTCTATAGCACTCAATGCTAGACGCCTAATTAGTCACCAGTAAGTGCTTATTGACTTGTCTTCTGTAAGAGTGTAACCTGCCTTGATTTCCTAACCCTCCACTCCTCTCAGCTAGAAGTCCTTCTCCTCCCCTGAGCAGCACATTCAAACTTTTATGCCCTTAGTTCTTTTTGAATTATGACTAGGTCTTTTTCTCCCCTGATGGACACTAAGCCCTTTGGGGACAGAGACATTGCTTGCTATCTTTCTATTCCTTACAGTGCCTGGTACATTGTGGATACCAGACACATATTGGTTGGAGGAATACTTGAATGAAGCGATCATTGAAAAGTAAATATGAGAACTGGAAGACTTCCAGTTCCCAGCCCTAAAATTGCTTGAGTATCTCTGATAAAATAAATCGAGGTTTATAGTTGTACTTGTAAATACAAGGTGTAAAAAAGTAGAAAAATAAGAATCTATGTTCATATGTTTTGTTTCCCTTACAGGAAAATCTTTATAGATCACAAAGTACATGTGTTTTATTCATAATAACTATTACTGACCCTTCACATTCTGGATGTTAATGCTTCTGATGAAATACACTAGGATACAAACATCTAATTCTTTTCTAAATAGAGCTGCTGATCTTCCAGCAACAATATTTGTCTCTATTCCTTTTTCCTAAATATTTTGGCTCCTCTTCCTAGAAGACAGATTATTTCTCTTGAGCATTGTAAACTTAAATCTCTGCCTTCCTAGATGCATTTTCATCAAAGTATTTTTCCATGACTTTTATAGTCATGGTGTGCAGGAGTGGAAGGAAGAACACTAACATTTATTCATTGCCTGTTAAGTGCCAAATATTGGGCTAGGCCCTTTTTTTTTTTTCTTCTTCAGTACGCGGGCCTCTCACTGTTGTGGCCTCTCCCGTTGCGGAGCACAGGCTCCGGATGTGCAGGCTCAGTGGCCATGGCTCATGGGCCCAGCCGCTCCGCGGCATGGGGGATCTTCCCGGACCGGGGCACAAACCTGTGTCCCCTGCATCGGCAGGCGGACTCTCAACCACTGCACCACCAGGGAAGTGGGTTAGGCCCTTTTATATGTGGTATCTTGAATCCTCATGAAAGACCCCATGAGTTATGCCCATTTACACATGAAGAAATTGAAGCTCAGGAAGATTTATCTTTCTCATTGTCTTACAACAGATAGTGTAAGCAGCCTTTGTAAAGTGTCTTTGTGTTTCTAGGTGTATGAGAGGTAATACTGAAATACTTAGCACTTCTGACGCATTCCAATCAAATAGAATTTGCAGATAGGTAACTTTTTTGAGCTTTGGAAAGCAGTTCTGACTGTGATCTACCTAATGGTTTGAGTTTCAGGGTGCCCAGAGAAACAGGATGTCCTGCCCAATGGCAAGCTTCCCTCTGCCTATAGGACAAGCACCTTCAACTGCACAAATAATCTACATTTCAGGTCCATAAAAACAGGAAAAAAAATATATATATATATATTCAGAAAACATATGAAATAAACAATATTTCAAACTTATTTTCACATTGAAGAAGTGGAGGGAGAAGGGAGCTGAATTTATTGAATACTATAATCTGCTTTAAAAGGATGTTCTAGATTTACCAGGTCAATATTTTATACACAGTCAAGTAGGTTTATACAAGCATGGCTCACTTACTATTGCCCACTGCTACACTCTTTTTCACTATGGAGAGAACTCTGTCAAGAAAAATATAATCTTAGTTGTGTTTTTATTAACCTCGTCTTTGACCCTGAGGCTAGATACTACCTATGGGTTAAGTGGTGTGACTTCTATATAGACATACTTACAGAAAGCCTGCATTTATAACACTGAAAAATTCAGACTTGTACAGACAGGTGAAGTAATAGTTTCAAATACCATTAAACAGGATAGTGTTTTGGAATACATTTTCTTCCTCTTTAAACAATATTATTCAGTTATGATTAACATACAATCAACTGCACATATTTAGTGTCCAATTTGATGTTTTCACATGTGTGTATACCCATGAAACTCACCACGATACAGGAAAAAAAAGAACATATTTATCATCCTCACAAGTGTCCTCATGCCTCTTTTAATCCTTTCCTCCCTCAGACCCAGGCAGCCACTAATCTTCTTTCTGTCACTATAGATTAGTTTGCATTTCCCATAATTTTATAAAAATGGAAACGGGGGTTTCCCTGGTGACGCAGTGGTTGAGAGTTCGCCTGTCGATGCAGGGGACAGGGGTTCGTGCCCCGGTCCGGGAAGATCCCACATGCGGAGAGGCTGGGCCCGTGAGCCATGGCCGCTGAGCCTGCGCGTCCGGAGCCCGTGCTCCGCAACAGGAGAGGCCACAGTGGTGAGAGGCCCGCGTACCGCAAAAAAAAAAAAAAAAAAAAAAGGAAACATACCGTGTGTGTACTCTTTTTTGATCTGACTTCCTTCACTCAACATTATTATTATGGGGTTCATCCATGCTGTTGCATACATAAGTAATTCCTTCCTTTTTAGTGCTGAGTAGTATCCTATGCTGAGTATGAATATACCACAGTTTGTTTATCCGTTTATTCATTCATTTACTCGTCCTCTTGGTTCATGCTGCACTCCACACCAAAATTACTTTCTCTGATTTGCAATTTCTGATTATACCCTTGGCAGTTACCCAGGTATAGTTGACACCTGTGATTTTTGACTGTCCTGTATCCATCCCTTCCCTCTTACATCTGTTAATAGCACCCTCCTGTTCCTTGGGCAACTTCATCTTACCCACTCCACATGGTCAGGTGGGACTTTTCTGGTTACAGGGTGGACACCTATGACCCAGGCTGGACCAATCCCAGTTCTTCCTTCGAATTTTCTGAAAGAAACTCCTTCCCTTTAGATTAGGAACTGTGAGGGTGTGATCCCAGAGGTGCCAGTGAACTTGAAGAGAAGCCTGAGAGAATGAGGTAGAAACAGACCGAAGCCCAGATGAGAGGTGGCGTGACTGTTCTCTGAGGCAGACTTCCCGGATCCAGCTGATGATAAAGCTCACTCATCCCTGCCCTTTTGCATTTTAATTAAGTGGATGCCTACATCCACTACCCTACTTATGGTAAGAGTAAACCCTCATTTTGTTTTGGGGGGAATCTCTTTTCCCATGCTCTCAGTGCATGGTATCCAGGTGAAGCAAACTCTACCCTGGCTTTAAGAGTGGAGTATATGTGGCCAATCACTCAATTGCCTTGGCCACAGTGACACTCATTGATTCCAGGTGGGCTATTTAGAGTAATGTTTGTGCTACTGGGGATGCTGCTCCCTTTTTTCTGCAGGACTTGAACTGGAAAGTTTAGAGCTACAAATATTGCAGCCATCTTTTGACCTAATGGGGGAATAAGCCGAGGCTGCCAAAGGCAGAACCAAAGGAAGGAGAGAAACCAGGTTTTGATGCCATCATGTGGACTCCTTGGATAAGATATCCCTGAAGCCTGTACTCTGGTCTTTGCAGTTATGTAAACAACAAAATTCCCCTTTTGTATAGATTATTTGAATTGCTGTTTATATCACAAAAGAAAAAGTTGTGATACAGGTGTTTTTCATTCATTATTTCATTTAACTCCTACAACCTGGCAGGTATGTTATGATCCTAATTTTACATATAAGGAAACTCCTAGTTAAGTAACCAAAATCTCACAGTGGCAAAGCTAGGACTCCCATGCAATACTGCTTCAGGGCTAGAACACTAACCTGCTTAGCCTCGTGCTTTTTTAGCCTTTCTATTACATGAACTTTTAATATTAATTAACATTTGCGGCTTCCTCGTTGCTGAAATAAAGTTACGTTTATAAGGCTTAATTCTTCTCCTTCTCCTTTGCCACTGCTTTTTACCTAATTCTTGTCATCTTTTTTCTCTTCCTCGTTCTAAATTTTTCCATTTTCCCAATGTTAAATGCCAAACATGTGCTCTAGTCTCCTCTTCACAGGTCCTATCAACTCTAAAATGGTCTCAGGGTCCTATTGGTTTGGACCAGGCAAAGTTAGTTTACTGAAAAACTTGCCCTTCTGAAGTAATAGCTAAAGACTAAAAAGGTCACATCTACAAATCAGTCTTATAAACTTCTCTAAAAGCTAATCACTGGGCCAAATTTCAAAGATGACAAAACCCAAAGGCCATTGCTGCTACTCCCTTTCTTCTCTCATTCTTTCAAGGATGAAAAGAGGTCAGTAATCATTCTGATAAGCCCTTGGGAAAATGGCTAATTGCCACATCTTCCTTCTTAATGTGTTTAAGAGGGAAAAACCTTTACTGCCCTAGCTCCCACTTTTCAACAAGGTTTTTTTTTAAAAGGGGAGGAATTTGTTAAGTCTTAAAGGTGGCTTCATGTTGTGCTTCATTTCTCAGGAAGCTCAAATATTTATTAACAGCCCATCCCTGCTTTTTTTTTTTTCAGTAGTCAGACCATCAATTTAGTTAAGAGCAGGTAATATCACAAGGTTTAAGAAAGAAAGAAAGAGAGAGGGAGAGAGAGAGAGAGAAAGAAAGGGAGGGAAGGAGAGAGGGAGGGAGGGAGGGAGAGACAGAGAGAGAGAAGAAGGAAGGATGGAAGGAAAGAAAAAAGAAAGAAAGAAAGGCTATTTAATCCCTTCTTAGTCTCTTAATAGAGCCTTGTGTGGAGCCTTACTGGAATCCTGGAGACTAACACGCTGGAGACCAAAAAAACTAGCAATTTTGTCAACAACTAAAGAACAACTTCATTTTAAAACGAAATGTTTGAAAACTATGTCTTCCTTAGCTGCCAAGACTGAGTTTGGTTTCTGGATTTATTTCCCTTGTAAGGACACCTGACCTCACTTTTCTGAAAACTTTTTATAATGTTGCCTGTACTGTACCAAATATTTTGGATGCTATCTACCAACCCTCTACAGTTAAATGCAGTATTTCAAACACTGAAAATTTGAAAATGTAGACAGGGAAGGCGTTTCCCTCCCCCAATTTGTAACTTGTATGTATTCTGATAATGATTTTAAATAGATCTGACTTGTAAACTAACCCTTCATAGTTAACTTTTAAAGTGATGGGCTACAACTGTATCACTGTGCATTGGTATCAAGCTGTTCTGCAAATGTTGGAATGGTACAAAATATTTACAAAAAATAAATGTTGGGGTGAGGCTAGCTGTTTTCCTTTCAAAGCAGGTTCAAAAGATCCTTTGAAAATACACTTTTCTCACCTATAGCTTCACTTTTACCAAATGTAAAATTATTTTGCTCAAATGATATTAGGGGAAGATAGTTGATTGCTACCCTTAGCTGATTTGCTTCACTCCTGTTGCAAAAAAAATAGATTTACTGCATGGTTCGGCCTAGCAAAATAGAGAAGTGTGTAGACAAAAAGCTTTTTACCAATTTGGTAAGTTAACTAATTTCTTTGAGAATTTTTTACAATTATTAATAATTGGAAATGGTCCAAAAATTCATACATGTATAAAATTGTTTTGTAGATAGGTAAAGCTATGTATTGATGTTGTGCAGAGTAGTGGTTTTCAAACTTTCTTGTGCAGTGGAATCCTAGAGGACTTGTTAAAACTGCTTGCTGGGCTCCATCCCAGAGTTTCTGATTCAGCTGGTATCAGGTGGGGCCTGAGAATTTTTATTTCTAGGAAATCCCCAGGTGATATTGCTGCTGCCAGTTTAGGGACCATCGTTTGAGAACCACTGATGTTGAGCAACTGAAAACCAGCTTAAGTGTCTTTTTTCCATATCTTATCTGGTCATGTTTCACATTTGTTTCCCAGGCTATGTCACTCTCAGAGTGTGAATCACAGCAAAGATTTTCCAGCTCCATCTCCTACTCTCTCTGTCCAAAATTCAATGACCTTCAGATTCTCCCCTTCAGGGGCCCTCTTTCCTGAGGCTGAAGAGTAAATGCCTCAGGCTTCAAGAGAGCAGTTTCCCAAACTGTGCTCACCTGCGATCCTGTGTCCCTCAGTATTTTCATATATGTCCTGTGATTAAAGCTATGTAACATTTTGGGATACACTGGTTTAACTGGAAAGAAAGTTACTTTTAATCTCGGAACTTCTCAGAGCTTTTAATATGTAAATGTGCATTGTGAATTTCCAAAAGAGATCAAGTAGTTGGATTGATCTTGAGATCCTTCTCAACCCTTTCCCCCCACCAAGTTCTACAGAGTATCTATTAAGCACAGTTTGGGAAATGCTCTAAGTAATTTTATAATTTAACTTTATTTTACCAGGTTAAAAAAAGTCTATATTACAACCTAGGAAAAAGTCCAACATGCCAAAAATATGATGTGTGAATTTTAAATCAATTTTAAAAAGGAATTACATAAATGCACTCACCCATTATTTTGACTGAATGTGACTTTTCTTTTTTGCAATAAGAACAGATAAAAAGAGATCTACCCTCTTAAATTCTTCAGGTTTCAGTATAGTATCGTTAACTATAGGCACAATGTTGTACAGCAGATCTCTAGAACTTTTTCATCTTGTATAATTGAAACCTTATACCCATTGAAGAGCAACTCCCCATTTCCCCCACCCTCTAGCCTCTGGCAATCCTCCTTCTACTTTCTGCTTCTGAATTTGACTATTTGTCATACTTCATATAAATGGAATCATGAATATTTGTCCTTCTGTGATTGGCTAATTTCACTTAGTGTAACGTTCTCCTGATACATCCATGTGGTAGCATCATTTCCTTCTTTTTTAATGGCTGAATAATATTCAGCCATTAAAATAATAATTGTGGTATGTAAATACCACAATTTCTTTTTTCATGTGATCTTTTCTTGATTGAATCATTTACCAAGTTGATACAAAGAAAGAACCCTTTCAGCCTCTGCTGATAATCAAGCCTTTCCTGACCTCACCACCTATCCTGTCCCTCCCCTCAATTTCTTTTCCATTACTGTTTCATTTTCTTCATTAGATTTCTCATGATTATGAGTTATCTTATGAATTCCTTAAGTGAGTTACATGCTTATTGCTTGTTTCTACCACTAGCAAACAGTTCCAGGAGTGCTATACCTTGTCAGTCTTGTCCAATTCTGTATCTTCAGTGCCTAGAATGATGCTTGGCACATCAGGAGCACTCAGTAAATATTTTTTTGATGGAAAGAATGAATAGATCGATACAATCATCATCTAAGTTCTAATTATGAAGTCTTTATTATTGTAATAAAAGATGTAGGAAGAGGAAAAGGTGCTCTTTAGCAGCTTTAGATGAGGCAATTAGAACAATCTTTTGATTTCCAATGGAGTATTTCCAATATAATGATAGAAGGGGGAATTATTAATGTGAAACTCAGGATGCTATTTTGTAAACTCACTTGTATTATGATTTTTAACATTTACTAAGGGTCCAAAAAACGACATACAATTATCTTTTAAAATAAGACAAGTATGTGAAAAATACTTGGCATATAAGTAGCTCTTATAAAAATATCCACTTTTCTGTCCTTCCAACTTTAAAAGATCTCTGAATGATGCTACTTCTTGCCATATTACAAAGTGCTTTGAATTGGACAAATCTAAAAAGCATCAATTACAGTGTTTTTTGTTTTTTATTTTAAAGGAGAGCTTGTTATATATTTGTGTTCTTGTATGATAAGCAAGTGTTACATATGTGTAGAGCATAAATATTCCTAACTTATGGATTCTGGTAATTTTAGAGGTATGGGAGAAGTCTGATTGATTGTATGATTGTTGAATATTACAGTAGATACATTCAATTTTGTGCAAGAAAATAAGAGAAGTCATCAGGTATTATTTATAGGAGGAAAGGATTCACCCAGGAATCCAAGAAGATAATTGTCAGAAGTCCTTAGGACATAATGTGATTTGAAATTACATAAAAAATTTATTGTCTATTTCCAGGTATTACAATGGAACAATATATCTCACTTCACCAGGCCTTTTACGTGGTTTTAATTTTTTTTTTTTTTTCTTGTTTAGGTTGTCTTCATCCGGTCTCCATTCTCTTTTTTTCTGGTCCTCGCATTATCTCCCTCTAGGGGTTTATGTTTGTGTTTACTTTATGCTTCTATCCTTTTTAGTGGAAAAAAGTGGGTCAGTATTACTTCAGTTTGTCTTCACTTTCACTCCACTGTTCATTCCTGAACTAGCCTTTAGCCTCTGGGATAGAAGAAAGTAAAAACATTGACAGAAACTGGGCCAACCTCTCGGGCGGGCCCCCTCCTCCAAGAAAACAAAACCTAACCAACTCTGCAACAGAAGTTCCTTTCTGATCTCATAGCACCTTCTATTTCCCTTCACATAAAGCTCAGATTTTTATTACAATTGCTTATGGAGTATTTTTCATCCCAGGGAGACTCTCCGTCCTCTGAGGACTTAGTATATTGTCAAGAACATAATATAAAGAAGTTTGTAGTTTAAATGAATAAATGCTGCCTGTGTGAGTGAATACTGCCCTGGTACCCACCCAGCCACCCACAATAAAGGAGAAAACTTGCAGCAATCAAGCTCAGGTGTGGGCCCTTTGACATCAACTTTCTAGAGAACCAGTAGAGAGCTGCGGCAATGGTATCTAAATTACATAATTACTTGGATAATTTAAGCAACAGTTTTTGTTTTGTCGGGGGGTGGAAGATGAAGGGGCTGAACTATTCAGATAATTTCTTCCCCAGTCGCCGTAGACAGGCACTGCCTAACCTTCTCACCCTTGCGGGGGTCTCTTCACCTCTCCCACCGCCCTCCAGCCACTCCAGAAGCCGGGCACGGGAGACTAAGGCCCTACATCTCGGGGTGGGGGTTTCCCGGGGATACCCCGCCCCGCCCTCTAGGCCCCGCCCCTTCCCCGCCCCCGTCGCCGCCGCCGGCAGGGGTCGCGCTGCCTGCGGCGAGCTGCTCAAGAGGGGGTGGGGGAAGCTGCCGCAGCCGGTCGCCTTTCTCCGCCGCCGCTGGTTGGATCATTTCAATAAAAGTGTTTTTTCTCTCTCGCTCGCTCTCCCCGGGGGAACAGGCGGAGGCGTCAGTCCGCAGCCGCCGAGTGAAAAAGCGACGCATACGCAGCGAGCGTCTCCTCAGCTTCGCACGGCCCGGTCCCAGAGAAGAAGGAGCCCGTGTCCGGCCGGGCCGCCGCAACCGGGCGTCGGCGCCTCACTCCCGCTGCGGCTCCTCCAAGGGGATTAGTGGGCCGCCTGCGCGGCTCGGCAGCCCGGGAGCCATGTTGTCCGGGGGGCTTGACAACGCGTGAGGGACCGGCGGCCCTTCCCGGAGGCTCGGACCCTCGGCGTGAGCTGGAAGGCTGCTGCGGCGGCGGAGGCCTGCGCCTCGGAGGCGCCTCGGGTCTGCCAGTCGCTGGGACCCGGACCTGCATCCGGTCGCCGCGGGCGTCGGAGGAGCCGCTTTCCTTGTGTGCCTCGCCTCGCCAGCTCTCGGGACGCGGTCTCCGCACTTGCTGGTGAGTTGGCGGCTGGCGGCCGCTCGGGGCTTTCCCTGCTGCCCCGCCGACCCTGGGCTGAGAGCGGCCGGAGGGTGCTTGGGACTGGGGGCCGGGGCGGACGGCTCAGGCCCGGCCGGGAGGTTGAGGAGGACGGCGCGGCGCAGGGGCTTGCTTGTGTTTGTCGCCCCTCGGGTCCACTTCGGACCCCGGTCGCCCGGGCATTTCCGGGCGTGGGGTGGGGTGTGAGTGTCTGACGCTTGGGCTCCTTCGCGAGAGGTGCCTCCAGCCGCCGCCGCCTCCGCGCTTGCTGCCGCTTTGGTCTCCGGGGGAGGCCGGTCTCCCCGCGAGGCCGAGGAGGGGAGGAGGCAGAAAGTCCCCCGAGACACAAAGGTCCCCTCGGCGGGGGTGGAGCTGCGAGGGCGGGCTGCGCAACTCCGAGGGGAAGGAAGGGGCGCAGGTCCGCGAGAGGTGGGAGAGGAAGCGGCGGTGGCCACCGCGTTTCCAGCTCCTTGGAGACGCCGGGGGTGTGCGTGGGTGGGGAGCGGGAGGAGGAGGGGCCCTCGCGTGAGGAGCCGGCCGAGACAAAGATCAGGGCAGCCTCCCGCTGGCGAGTCACACCCCTGAGTGTGGGTCAGAGCAGAGGTGGAGGGAATGTGGGAAACCCAAAGAACCGATGGGGAGGGGCACATGGGGCGGGGGGGGGGCTGCCAAGTATTGTCGTCTCCGTCACAGTGGCTTTTCTCAGCGTTTTTGTGCCCGATGGTTTTGCTCCGCAATTCAGCTGGATAGCTCCAGATTCGCTCCCTCCCATCACCCCCTCCCTGCCATACTGACTCTCCTGTGGTTTTCCCCTCGTTCTCCCCGTACCTCTCACCGCTCCTTTTTGGGTAAGCAGTATTTTGCCTTCAGCTTGGGGAACGTTTGCTAATGACAGGATGTCTGAGCTTGTTCTGACCCTGAACTGCCTTGAACTCCTCTCTCTTCCTCCCACCCTTTCCTTTCTGGGATCTTATAATGTCACATGGCCATTAACAATTAGCTTTTCTTCTGCAAAAATGGCAAAAGCACTTAGCTGAAATCCCTGGCGCTCCTTCTTTATATTAATGTGTCCACCAGAGACACGTCGTTGGTCATGGATTATCAGCTCTTATTAACCAAACTAACTTTTTAGATAAAAAAGTGGCAAATTTTGTTTTGAGTTTTGACTATTCCTAGGGTCAGCAAAGTGTATCCCTGGCAGCCGCTAGACCTCCTGTCACTTATCAGGAAATGCTTGACTTAGACAATTCTTTCCTCCAACTTTGCTGATTCTTTCTCGAGGCTTTGTTGAAGGATTTCTTTTAAAAGGCGCTTGCGTATAGAGTAACAAATCTGAGTTACTGTATTTTAGACTTATTTTTTTGACTATTGGACAGAAGAAAATGAATGGGATTTAAGATCTTTGATGCCTTGAGTAAAGGAAAGCCTTCCTTGAAGGTAGAAATAAGGTTCAGCCACATTTTAAGAAAAAAATTTGCTAGCATTAATATTGATTTTGTTCAGTTCTTTTATGAGATTAAGTAGTTGGTTTATTTAATGTTGAGATGTTGCTTTGTTGATGAAGTCATTTCAGTCTTTGTAATCCTAGCACCTGCATACTTCCATAAACAACGGGTTGGAACAAAAGAAAAAAATGTGGCTATATTTAAGGAATATTCTTTTTTTTTTTTATGAGCGAGATTGTTGGAATTAAAAGTGATAACCTATTTGGTAAGTTATCTCATAGGTCAGGAGCACTAAAAGTTTGAGTGCTGGGCTTCAAAGAAAATAACTTAGTCATTGAATTTAAGCTGTTTTAAAATTACTGTGCAAATATAATTTATTATTGATTTTTTAACAGCGAAAATAACATATTGGAATATGAATGGAAAGAAAAGTAAAGCCTGTTTGATGTTTGGGACATTACTGTTGATGTCATTGTAAGAACAGTCATGTCTTGCTGCTTATTGCCATTAAAATGTTGACACTATAAAAATTGTGAAAGGGATTTCAGTTTAGGGACCAGTCTCTGAATTGAGGGACTCCCTCAATTCTTTGTGAAATTAACAGGTCATACCATAAATAATCGATGTTTTATTTATTTATCGAAAGGTCATATTGAGGATACGCTGATTTTTTTCCCACTACATATTAATTAGTGTCTAATTAGATAGCTCAAGTTTTATTCTCACTAGAAGGAAATCTACCAAAAAGTTAACAAAGATTTCTGGGTGGTGAGACTTATGGATGAATAAAAATACATTTCTTTATTTTTCAAATTTTCACATTACTTTTACAATCAGTAAAAAGAGTGTGTGAAGAATTAAAGTCTTGTTTAAAAGAAAAAAAAGAATTAAAGTCTTGTTAATATCCTAATTTGCCTGTTACTTAAAGAAGCTTTTATAAAATGTGTAATTTATTCTCATCCTCGGATTCAGGCCCATTAAAGTCACTTTTAGTGTGAGGTATTTGAAATAGTGCAGCTTGTGAAATGTACTCTGGTTACCTGAAGGAAAAAAGAGATACATAGTAAGGAAAGATGAAATTAGAATAATTAATTCTAATTAATTAATTAATTCAATGTATGGTAGCGATCCAGTGTGGTAGCTTTGTACACCAGCAATCTTGTTCTAATAAGTCATTGGTTTTACTAAAATAGAAAAATTAAATTTTATCTTTTCTGTAGTACAAAATAGCTGTGTTGAATAAGATTTTAAAGTATATAAATGTTGATATATTTAGTTTTCAGTTACTTGTTTAGTCCTACAATTATGGTGGAAAGAGATGGCATATAAAATAATTTACTCTATCAAGGCTTTTGTTTTTTCCCTTATTTTCAGTAATGTTTTTCTCCTTTTCCTTTATTGGTGAAATAGTACTAACTAAAAAACTGCAAATATTTTATTGTGAACAATGGAACTATAGTGGCTTCTGAGATGGATATTCAAAAGTGAAAATGATGATCCTTAATATAAAAAAATTTTCTGTGAACACAAAATTTTTGCGGTGGTATTTTCTTTGTTATTGTCTAATAATACTGAATATAGGGCATTACATTTTGAATCTTTATTACTGTTCTCTAGTCTTAATAAAAATAATAACATCATGTCATGGCATTCATTTATATAGATTTTATACTTCCATGATGTGTAATTACAATGAATGTATTGCTGTATTGTAGAAAAGAGACATATGTTAAATAGAGTATTTTATCTATTTCAAAAGTTGCCCCCTTTCATACATGTGAAGGAAAAATAGTTTTGAGTTCTTTGAATTTTGAATGTGTAATTTTTGCTTAAACTTTTAAATAGAAAAATTATTTTAAATGCATTTTGTAAACTGTGGGATTTTGCATTTGAAATGATGAAGATAAACAGTAGGTTTATGGCATTTTTATATGTACTTCATATAGTATTTGTCAGGTAAAAAACTGCCTACAATAGAAAACCTGGTATAACTTGTGTTCAGCCTACAGTGTTGGCAATTTCTTTGACTGGTGATGAGAGGACCTATTAGACTGACTTTTTAAAAAAATGTCTATGAGCCAAAAAGTCTTACTGTCACCAGTGAATTCTTTGTCATTATTTTGCTCCCAGGCTTTTTTTTTTTTTTCAACTTTTTATTTTGTATTGGAGTATAGCCAATTAACAATGTTGTGATAGTTTCAGGTGCACAGCAAAGGGACTCAGCCATATATATACATGTATCCATTCTCCCCCAGACTCCGCTCCCATCCTGGCTGCCACATAATATTAAGCAGAGTTCCCTGTGCTATACAGTAGGTCTTTCTTGGTTATCCTTTTTAAATATAGCAGTGTGTACATGTCAATCCTAGACTCCCTAACTGTCCCTTCCCGTTGTCAGCTACTTTGATATCTGCAAAATATTTGACCTGAAAACAGGAATTGCCAAGGACCAGAAAAATGTATTGAATGTATTTGAGTGTCGCTTACCTTTCCTAGCCTGTTTTCCTCTCTCTTTTGGCCAGCTTGGAAAATCAGTAGACGTCTATGCGTAAATCTAACAGGTGGGGTGCCTACTATAAATAACGTATGTTCTGCAGTAACATATAATATTGAACATGGTATTTAAGGAGTAGATTTATAAATCCATGACATTCTGCAGTAACATATGATATTGAATACTGTATTTAAGGAGGTAGATTTATAAATCCATGACATATCGGGGTAAGCGAAAATTGCCTTTATTTTGATTTTTTTAATGTGTTAAAATTAGTTCACATTATTTGAGCATGTGTCATAAAAGGGAAGATAGCGCCAGATACATACTGTGTAGATTGCTTCAGTGTTGGGGAAAAATTTGCCTTAAGGTAGATAAAATCTATGTCTATATTTATACAGGTATAAGTACTTACTGGTTTTTGGTTTGGTATTGCATATTTTAATTAACTAAAGTGTAATTTTGATCTTTGAAGTTGTACACTTCATATGTGGCTATGTATCACTGAAAAATGGAAATACCAGACCAAATTGTACATTTTTGTCATTTTTTATATTAAAAACTGGTTCTTATATAAATTGCATATTAGTATTGTTATTATCTCTTATTCAGATTTAAAAAACAGAACATGTTATTGACTTGACCTAAGAGTAGTCCATTAAAGTGAAAAACAATGAAAGAAGGTTTGCTTTCTTTCGTTTGTGGTAAGAGTTTAAAAGGTTAACAAAATCTCTTTTTAATAGCACATTTAAAAAAATAAATTTATTTTATTTTGTTTTATTTTTGACTGCGTTGGGTCCTGCGTTGGGTCCTCGCTGAGCACGGGCTTTCTCTAGTTTCAGCGAGCGGGGGCCACCCCTCGCCACAGTGCACTGGCCTCTCATTGCGGTGGCCTCTCTTGTGGAGCACGGGCTCAGTAGTTGTGGCTCGCTGGCTCTAGAGCACAGGCCCAGCATTTGTGGCGCACGGGCCTAATCACTCCGCGGCATGTGGGATCCTCCCGGACCTGGGCTGGAACTCGTGTCCCTTGCATTGGCAGGCGGATTCCCAACTACTGTGCCACCAGGGAAGCCCTAATAGCACATTCTTGTTAGTGTAAATACTTTCAAGAATACTCTAAATTTTGTATGCATATTTGTAAACAATGGGAAAAGGACCCAAGAATAATTTTTCTTTCACTATATTCATTACTAACTCACTTTGGTCTTATCATATATTTAATCCTGCTATTTTTACAGTTGATGGTTAATATTTGTTACTAGTGTGTGTTAATGTTAAATGATATAAACAAAAGTTGGTTAAAATTGGTATTAATACTTGTGAAAAATTATCAGGTAACAACACTGAAGCTCTTACTCCAAATTTAGAGGCATTATCCTTTAAATTAATTAATACATATTTTTAAGTATTTTATAAAATAAACTTTTGAAGTATATACTTCCAGGTTTTAATATTTTAATTACTGATTTGTATTGCTGTTTCTGGTGAGAAGGAAGCTTTTTGTTGATTTTTTTTTTTCTTTTTGTTGATTTTTGAAGTAAGTTTTGGATTCCTTAAGCAGACGTTAGTCCCTTGAGCCCATCTTACTGAATTATTTTTAAGAAATGATTTTTTATCTATGGCTTTATTATACTTAATAAATATGCATTTTTCAGTTAATTCAGAGATGTAATCAGTAAGTACCTTTAAAGCATTTGTCATGTCCTCAGCATTGTGTTAGTCATTGTACGTTATAAAAATATACTTTAATGGGTAGAAATAATGGCAACATTGGTTGTCTGGAATGTTCTGTCCTTGGCCCCTCTTCTCATGTTTTACGTGATCCCTGGGCATTCTCATCTGTATTTAGTGCTTTGTTCTTATCACCTATATGCTGATGATCTTCATATCTTTATTTCTAATCCAGACCTCTTTTTCTTAGTTCTTTTCTAGCTGTCTCCCAGATATTATTGCCTCTTGGCACTCCCTTACCAGAGCTGAACTCTTTTATTACCCCCCTACCTCTATTCCCAGCCACAGTGAATGCGCCACCATCAGCCTAGTCACTTAAGCCAAAACCTTTGGCAGCTTCTTATGTTTTTCTGTCATGCTCTTCTCCCTCTAGTCCAGTCAGTCACACCCAATCTTGTTAATTTTATTTCCTAAACATCTTTTAGATTTATCTTTTTCTGTTGCCACTTTCACATGTCAGGATTTTGGAATGCCTCATCTGAATTACTACTTCCAGTTTTACCCTATTTTAATCTAACAGTTATTCATTCTTACTTTATATATGTCTTTTTTTAAAAAGTATAGCTGATTTACAATATTGTGTTAGTTTCAGGTGTACAGTGAAGTGATTCAATTATATATATACTTTTTAAGATTCTTTTCCATTATAGGTTATTACAAGATATTGAATGTAGTTCCCTGTGCTATACAGTAAATCCTTGTTGTTTATCTCTTTTATATATAGTAGTGTGTATCTGTTAATCCCATACTCCTAATTTATCTACCCCCCCCCTTTCCTCTTTGGTAACCATAAGTTTGTTTTTTATGTCTGAATCTGCTTCTGTTTTATAAATAAATTGATTTGTATTATTTTTTAGATTCCACACATAAGTGCTACAAAAGAATATTGGTCTTTTCTCTGACTGACTTCACTCAGTGTGGTAATCTCTAGGTCCATCCATGTTGCCGCAAATGGCAATATTTCATTCTTTCTTTATGGTTGAGTAATATTCCATTGTACATATATACCACATCTTCTTTATTCATTCATCTGTTGATGGTTTGTGTCTGTCTTTTTATCCCTCTGTTCTTTTTTCCTTCCATCCATCCGTCCATCCATCTGTGCATCCATGTCTGAAGTGCATGCCTCCTCTATACCATCACTGTGGTCAGTGCTAGAATCAAAGATGAGGAAACTGGTGTGTTGATATTACAGTGCTGTGACAGTTGGAGAGAAATTCTCATTTTTGAGGACAAATGTCACTTCCTCTGAAGTCTTCTTTGATCCATTCTGGCAGAGTTATGGTGATTCTGCTATAGCATTTATGTCTACTATAGTACTTAATATTGTATTGTAATTAATTATTTACAAATCATCTACCCTTTTGTCTGGCTTTGTGCTACAGAGGGGCCATGCTTTTTAAATTTTGGTATTTCCCCCATATTATGTATTGTTTAATTGAGTGAGTGAAGTGATGGAATTAGGAGAAACAACACTGAATTAGTAAATTAGGGTCAGATTAGTTATGACCTAGAAAGGGTCAAGAATTAATTTTGATACAGTAGAAAATAAAAAGCCATTAAAAGTTTTGAGTGTTGGTGCTACATGTAGGCCATGTAGGCTGTGTTTGTATGAGAGTAATTTGGATGCAGTTGGTAGGCCAATTTGGAGGGGCAATAATTTGGTATCACTGGGCCTTTTTAACTACTCGTGAGCTGTACTAACTTGTTAGTGAAAATGGAGAGAAAAGGGCTGTAATCTTCAAAGATTGTTATCTTTTAGACAAATTAGAATCTAAAATTACAATATATGTAAATAAAATATCTATTTCTAAAGGTCTAAAAACATTGGTCAATATCAAGAGTGAGATTTGGATAAAATTTCATCCTTAATGAAATCCAGCTGTTTAACTGTATAGTACTAGACTTAAATTCATTAAAATAAAATACAGAATTGCATTCCAGAACTGCATTTAATGTCATTCCTGTTACCCTGATAGTTATGTATACAGTTGACCAGGAGATATGTTTTCACTGGAATTACTGTAATTAAATAAAAACTGCTTTATGGTCTACTTTTAAAATTAAAGACATTTTATTTAGGTTTTTATCAGTAAAATTGAGTTTTAAATTATATCTCTGATATAGTAAGTGTGTGATTAAAAACTAGATTCATTGGAGAAATCAGATTTATTTGAGAAATCAGATAATAATGCTTCCCCAAGTAATAACTGATAACTATGTGATCTTGAGCTAGTTACTTAAACTCTTAAGGGTCAGTTTCTTCTATAAAATTGGGAATGACAGAACCTACTTCATAGGGCTGTAGAAATTAAATGATATGTATAAAGCACTTTGCAAAGTACCTTGCACCTAGTGAGCACTCACAGTTAGCAATTATTTTTATCACTCTGTATTATAGCGGGGAAAACTTGGTTATGGTACTAGAATTGTTTTGCAGATCCATTCCTTCAGGTTGATGAATGTCTAAATAAGTGGTTCACAAGGACAATTGAATCAAAATAATCTCTGGCTTTTTAAACCGTACATACCTCCTGGATTTTCTAATATGCCTCTCCCACCAAATTTGAGAATCAGTGTGTTAGTGAGTTAGTGTTACTAATGGGTGTATGTTGTACCCTGTAGGTATATTGGCAGGAAGGGAATAGTATAGACTAGTGGACTAAATAATTTAGGATATTCATTGTTGTTTCTTATCTAATGATCATTAGGGATAAAACTGTTGTAATCTTCCTGATGAACACATTGATAAGCTTTTCCTTAGGGCCAAATTTTTCGTGTAACCATTTGCTCTGTTTCCCTTCTTCAGGCTTGTGCTATACCATTTCTTTGACATCTTAACAGTTTAGGCAATATTTGCTTTCCTTCTTAATGACTTTTGTATGTGACTCAGCTTTTCTGAAGTCAAAATAGAATAACAGGTAATACAACTTATCCATCAAGAGAAGAAACTGGTTTGTTTTTTCCCTTTGTCATAAAATCTGCTTAGATGTTTACTGTTTATTATTATGTTTTTGTTTATTATGTTATGTTCTTATAGGTCAGTGGCCTTAACCTGAGCTTCAGAAGCACTCTTGTTGATTTAAAAAAAAAAAAAGAAAAAAGAAAAGCTAGAAGCCTGTGTGAGTGTGTGTGTGTGTGTGTGTGTGTGTGTGTAAAATCTCAAGCTCTGTCCCAGAGCAACTGAATTGGATACTCTGGGTTTGGGTTTTTTTTAAAACATTCCAAGTAATTCTTGAGTTTTAGAGTCATTGTTCTAGGATTTAAATTTAAAGTAAAGGCAAAATGATTAAAACTTTCATCATTCCATCCTAATTTTTCTCCCTTTCTATTATTCTATTTTGGATTTGCTAGTTTAATCATGTTTGGGGGGAAGTTTTCTTAAGTTGATGTATAAAAGTCTTCTGTTCCACTTATTTACTTTTCCCTTTAATGAATGTTTTTGTCTTGCTTTTTTAGTTTGTTTTGTTAAAAGGTAAACTGAGGCACATTAAAATTTTCAACTTTATTTGAGCGTACATTGATTTGAATCAGGCAGAGCCAAGCCAAAGGTGGTTAGGAGTGCTCCACCAACAGGAGCTAGGGTGGAGGTTTTCATAGAGAAGGCGTGGAAGCGAAGCAAGGAAGTTATTTGATTGGCTATAGCTTAAGTGGTTACCTTATTTAGGAAAGCCTAGTTGGTTGGTTGTGATTGCTGGTTCTTAAGTATCATTTCTTCAGATTCAAGTGTATTGAGTGTAGCTTAGGTTTTGGTTTGTTTACTGCCACCTCAGTCTAATGCCCTTCTTGTTTAATTATTTTAGTTTCTTATCAGTGTCTTACTGTTTTCTGTCTTTATAATCTCAATTATTATGTTTTAAAAATTACCTTTCAAATATAAGAACATAAAATAATGTAGAAAATAGACTATAATCTAAATTTCCAGTGTGTCTTTTTGCAAATGTACGTAAATGTATTTTATTTTGGAGGTTTTTCCATATCTAAAGATCTTCCTTTATTTTTAATAGTTGTAGTACTTTTGTTGGATATATGATCACTCAGTCCTGTGTGGATCTTTGGGTTGTTACCTATTCTTTTGCTATTACTTTGCCAAATGAACAACATATACATACAACATTTGCATAAGCAAATGCGTGATTTAGATTCCAAGAACAAGGATTTCCCTAAAATTCATATGTTGAAACCTAATCCCCAGTGTAGTGGTATTTGGAGGTGGGACCTTTGGGAGATGCTTATGCCATGAAGGTGGAGCCCTCATGAATAGACCTAAGAGAGATCCCTTTCCCCTTCTGCTGTGTGAGGACACAGTGAGAAGGCAGTCTGTGAACTAGAAAGTGGGCTCTCACCAAGTACTGAATCTGCAGTGGCCTTAATCTTGGACTTCCCAGCCTACAGAACTGTGAGAAATAAATTTCTGTTGTTTTTAAGCCACCTAGTCTAAGGTATTTTGTTATAGCAGGCCCAACAGACTGAGAAAGTTAACTTCAGCGATCATAAATTATGTCAATAGTATGATGTGATGAGAATTGCACTTCACCTCTATGGTCTTCCTCCCCCAAAATTATAACCCCAGTCTAATCATGAAAAAAACATCAGACAAATCTCAGTTGAGGGATATTCTACAAAACAGCTGAACAGTACTCTTCAAAACTGTCAAGGTCATCTAAAACAGGGAAAGTCTGAGAAACTCACAGCCAAAAGGAGCCTAAGAAGATGATTATACTGTAATGTGGTATACTCCATGGGATCCTGGAACAGAAAAAGGACATTAGATAAAAACTAATGAAATCTAAAGGAATGACTTTAGTTAAATATATCAGTTTTCGGTCAATAATTGTGACAAATGTACCATACTAATAAAAGATCTTAATAGCAGAAACTAGGTGTGTGGTGTAGGGAAACTGTACTGTCTTTGAAATTTTTCTGTAAATCTAAAACTATTATAAAATAAAACATTTATTTAAAAAAAAAGATAGGTGCTTCTGTAATTCTGTTATAGCCAAATTACCTTTTTTTACTACTACCTGAATGTATGAGAGGCTTGTTTTCTTATAGCCTCACCAGCTGAATGTGTTGTCAAACTTCTGGAATTTTGTCGGTTTCATAGATGAGAACTGGTGTAACTCAGACTATTGTGTTTCTCTCATTATGAATGACATTGAGTATTTTTTTTTATATGTTTAATGGGCATTTTACTTATTTTCCCTTTCTGTGAACTCTCATGTTCTTTATTTTTCTATTTGGTTGCTGGCCTTTTTTTTCTTGATTTCAGGATTTCTCTATAGGGAGATGAGCCCTTTATTTGTGATATGGGTTGCAAATATATGTTTAGATTCTTTGATATTTTTTCACACAAGTTTTTTCCTTTTTTATATGGTAATTTTTTAATGTTTCTGGATTTTGAAATATAGTTGGAAAAGTCTTCCCCACTCCAAGATTATAAAGGAATTCATCCAAATTTTCTTCCAGTACTTGTGGTTTCCTTTTTTACACTTACATCTTAAAATTTGAATTCTTCAGTTCCTCCCAATCATTGAGGCATTTTAAATGCTTAACCTTTTCTTTCAAATTACTCCTGTGTAAGCATGCCTGTGGTCTTATACGTACCTTAAATGATTTATAGTAGAAGAAATGTTTATACATTTACTTTTGGTGGATATGAAGTTTTAACTTTCTAGAAAATGTATTAAGCATTTCATTGTATCTTAATTCCAAATCATAGTTTAAAAATAATTTTAAAGTAATGAAGACTCCTTTAAAGTTTGTTTTCACTGTTATACTGTAGTATATTTAGCAGTATTTTTTCTTCTAGATCATTAGCATTGTGGATTATTCATATATTAATTTAGTTTTTTCCCCATCCTGTTTCTCCTAAGATTACGGTTTAGATTATTAAACCCCTCCGTGATTTATCTTCCATCTTCCTTAGAACTCCTCACTGGTTTTATGGCCCCTTTGATATTAGTAATCTCTTTATTTGGTATTATTTAGAAATTTAATTAGGCCAGTTAGCTGTTTTAACTCATTAAGAAGCTGGAAGCAATAGTGTCAGCAGATGTTGCCTAACGTAGGGTGCTGATTTCTTATAACATTTTATAAAGGTTTCATAGTTTCCTCGCACTACTTGTGATGAACTATTATTGCTGAACTGAATCTTAAGACATTTGAGAAACTATCTGATACTGCTGTGGAATGTTGGCTCCTAGAAAATACTACCCAAAATAACATGGTGAGTTTATTGCTTATTGTAGTAAAGGAGAACACCACCTTTCCTGAGTTGGTAGGATCTGCTGGGGGAAGAGGAGGGGTACGTGTATGGGTGAAAAGAAGAGCAAAGTTAGGAGGGAGAGTGAAGTTGGGATATTTACTGAGGATTTGGAATCTTTAATGCAGGTATTTCAGTGCAGGAGCTTGATTAGAATTAGTAGGGATCATGTAATAGTTTAGGATTGATAGACGTAGCAAAACAAGGGTTTTAAGGTGAGATTTTTTCAGAGTTTTGGAAAGTGAACAATCATTTGCTGCTATTTATTGAAAAGTTGAATAGTCTGATGTTGGTTTATATGGGGTTTTGGGGAAGTTCCTGGAATGAACAATGAAGTTATTTGCAATTCTTATCTGCCTGGGCAAGAGTTTCCTGGAATAGTGAAGTCTTGTTGTTGAAGACAGCTGAATAGTGATGCTAATGTAGACTGTAAACTCTGGGTGCAGATGGTTTTAGTTCTCAGTGCCCATTCAGAACCACAATAAGTTTGAAAATGTATTTATAAAAAGTCTAATTCTCAGGCCCGTCTACAAAGACAATACATTCTGTTGGTGAGGGGTTTGACATTGAAATTTTTTCGCCTGAGGAATGAAGCCTAGTAGGTAGTTGGATATATGTTTCTGCAGCTCAGAAAAAAGAGTAAAGTATCAGACTGGAAATTTGGGAGTTACTCTTTAGATTGAACTTGTGTGCCTAGGTGACTTTGCCTTAGGAGGAAGCATAGTAAGAAGAAATCTACTTGGGCCTTAATAGTGCTTAATGGCTATAGTGTGTGTGTGTGTGTGTGTGTGTGTGTGTGTGTGTGTGTGTGTGTGTGTGTGTGTGTGTGTGT